>NC_050202.1:33249563-33563841 GCF_013141755.1 Anopheles stephensi | reverse complement strand
AATAGCTTCTGAAGAGCTGGTTATGGATACGACCTTGTTGACATTATCAGAATTGTCAGGTGTGTTATTTATTGTCGTCAACATTCAATGATACTTTAAACGCCATTTTGAACTATATGTTACGTTTTTTATTGCTAACGTTGTTTTATATTCATAGATAAAATTATTAGATCATAGCATTAAGGGTGAGGTATATGGGCGTTACACTATTGTAGAACGGTAACCTTGCAAATACAGTTAATTATCGTCTGTATCTATTCTGCTTGTTCTCAAATATTTGAGTCCATTGTGCATTGCAAAACCTTCTCGGTTGCCCGTAACTGCCTCACACCCAAGCAATACGGATTATTTGCAAAACGCTCCACTCTGACTGACCTAATTCCTGTAACTTCTTACACCGCCCCAAATTTAGATCGAGTTGCTCAGGTTGACGTCGTAAACATCGACTTCAAAGCGGCCTTCGTCCGCATTCTTCATCCCATCCTTCTTGATAAGATACTTGACTCGCATATTGCATGGCTGAAATCTTTCCTCTCTATCCACTTTTCTGAATCCTTTTCGTCCGCGTCTGGAATTCTGCAAGGAAGTGTTCTAAGTCCTTTATTATGCGTGTTATTTATAATGATGTATCGACCGTCCTCTCATATGAATGTTTTCTTTATTACGCAGATGACCTAAAGATCTATAAATCTAAGTCGTCTACTCAACCGTTTCAATGTCTGGTGTTCGTCAATCCAACTCTATGTTCTATGTCCTGAAATTGTAACTTTCAGTCACATTCGATCTCCCGATGCCAGTGTTTATTGTTTCGATGGAAAGGTAAAAAAAAATAGCACAGTTAGTACGAGATCTAGGCGTAACATTCTACTACCGTTTATCTCGTAAAAAAACTCGTAAAACAGTAGGATTAATAAAGCGAATGACAACGGGTGCAACCG
Organism: Anopheles stephensi; assembly: GCF_013141755.1. Classification (NCBI taxonomy): domain Eukaryota; kingdom Metazoa; phylum Arthropoda; class Insecta; order Diptera; family Culicidae; genus Anopheles; species Anopheles stephensi. Next base: position 33,562,903 of record NC_050202.1, on the reverse strand, counting down.
ATCCAATATGCCTAAAAGCCCTCTGTTTACGTTTAGATGTTTTGTTTACGCTTAGACGTCACACCATACTTGACGAAAGCTAGTTTCGTCAAGTTTTTGATAAACGAAATATTTCAAGTATACAGTGAGTAAGGATGAGTGTCGCTCGCGTGGGGGGCACTCAGAAAGTTTATAAATAGGGCAGGAAACACAATTATATCTCTCTTCGAATTTGGAATCTGAACACGACGCTTGGTAAATATTGCAACACACATCGATCCGAAACTCCGCGAAATCTTCATGGTGCCGTGACCAGGATTCCGCGAATTCTTCACCCTCTATTGTGCTATTGTCAGGCCAATACAGACTCGATACCTTAGGGAAACGCCGGAGTGTATCCCAAACCATGTATATTACTTCTCTTATGTCAAACGCTATTGATATGTTGTAAAAAATATTTAAAATAAATGTAAAAATTGTTTGCAATCAAAATAAAAACCGCTTTAATTTAGATCCACAACAAAAATCTTAGAAAAAAACAAAAATGTATAACTGAACTTTCCAGCATTGCAAATGAGTTATTTATTGCTCATTGTGCAATGTTGGTAAGTTGGAATTCAGATCAAATGTCCACCACGCAATAATTTCATATCCTGTTTATTATCATTCGCGGTTAACCACATTGTACACCTTTGAAAGTTTCTATATTTATGTGCCGATCCTCCATGTTATCAGTTTCACTACAAAATCAATTATATTAATTTTATTAATTGTTTGTGTCCGGCGGGGTTGGTTTTATTGGATTTGTTTTGAAAAGCTGTTATGGTGTTTAAGATGGAATCACTAACTAACAAAAAATAAATATAAAACACATAACACCCGCATAACTGTTTGGATGGAGTGGTCATCTCTGTTCACTGTAGGGTTTTTTTTAAATTTCAAAGTACTTTTTTTCACTACGGATAATAATAATACCAATCCGTTTTAATTGTGATAAAGAATGAGCAAAAAAAACGGTTTGAAACAATGTAGTGCTGAGAAATGATGTATGGTGTGAAGCGTGGTTGCCACCTGGTGTGGAAATGATGAAAGATACAATGAAATACCTGACTGACAGTATAGTTTTTTGCTGAGGGGTTTTTTTTACTCCATGGACCCAGTTTCAGCAATGGCCGCAGCAAAGAACGTGTTGTGTTTTTGTTTTTTGCGTAACAGATGTTTTATGCTTTACTCATCCGAAGAATATGTGGGGAAGGACAAAAATTGTTTACGAATATTAAATGCCTTCGGTGGCTGTAGTTTTTGTGTACATGTTAGTATTTGTGAAGCATTTATAGTAGTGTTAAGTTATGAATAATGAAGATTTTATGTTGGTGTTCTTAATTGAATATGTGTTATAATAACCTTTAAACTAATTGTGGTGTTTCGGTGGATAATAACGATATGCGGGACCGAGAATCAAATTGCGTCTGAGTCGTTCCCCAGTATTGAGGACTGGCAACCCAACTACATGGTATCAAGTAAGCAATTATGGCCTAGATGGACGTTGAAACCAAAAGAAGAAGAAGAAGAAGGCTTTCACCTCAAGAGTTGAATGGTGAATTGGTGAAATTAGATGAAAATTGATTTCGTTTATACTATTGTTATGGTAATTTATGGTAACCCTCGTTTGTTACTACAAGATACTATAGGATTGTCATAATGATGTCTTTTTATTTAGAAACGTGCCCAAATCATAATCTTTGGAAAAAAGTGTGTATAAAACTGTGTCTATTTTTTGTTTTTTTATTTGTTGTCCTAACATGATGGAGGCGCATGGTGGTTTGTACAATGATTATCATGATTATGATTAGAAATTGTTCAGAACTCAACATTGGAATTTCTCATACAAAATTTGATGCACATATTAAATATATTGTTTCATGTAACGCAAAAGTAATTTCAAAGTTGCTACAAAATCATCGTAAGCAATCAAACATGCTCTGCTATTCTCTAACCATACAGGAAAGAAATTCATCCAGACACCTCTGTGAGCCATATTTTTCTCTCTCCTGTCCGGTGTAACTGCTTGTGATTGTGAAAAAAACGTATGGAACAAAGCATGCGAAAGCAGTAGTAACGTCAACCCGCCACCGAGAAGAACACGAGAAAAGCTGAATTTAATTAAACGATAAATTATTTTTATAGCTTTATGCTGTACTTTTTTTGCGTCGTCTGTCTGGTGGTTGAAAATTAGCCACACCACCGGCGAGTTGTTTATTTTGGCGCATTTGTGTGCGAATGTGTGAATGAGTTTTTGGCAAGAAGTAGCTTTTTGACGGTACGTGTAAAGTTTTTAAAATTTACATTCAAATGGCCACCGTTGGTGACTTTCAGTGATGACGAATGTTTGCAGCTGAATTGTGTTTTCTACTCGCTGCAGCAGCCCCGAGCCAGACGAAACATTGGTTTTGTGCTTAATATTGAAATAGTTTGCGGTAGCTTAGGGAAATTTGCAAATGGTCGGCACTCGGGGTGAAGCGTAACGCGTAAAAAGGGTGGCACTTGGGTTTTAAAAAATGTTCCTTTTTTGGTTTGCAGCATGTCAGGTGCAGGTGTGGTTAGTGTGATTTTTGTCGTCTGCTGCGACGCGGTTTTGAAAGCTGGTGTTGATTGTTGAAAATTAAATCAGCCATGTTGGCTCGCTGATACAATCCTCTCCGTTGAACTTCCCAGTTTGTGATGAAAATCAAATCCTTCGCAAGAATTCTGTGGGTGGTAAGAAAACTCGAATTCCAATAGGAAGCTGTTGTTTACTGGAAAACGCCTAGTTTCACATGAAAATTTCGCCTACGTGGAATGATTGTTCTGCTGCACTAAATCATTACAGAATTTTTTATTTGTTCCACATTTTCATTACAAAACGATAAAGACTCGTTTTTGGAAGCAATCACAAGATGAGTATCACCTGATTCGACGATATTTAAAATTCTAGCCCAGGATTTGCAGGATGAGCTTTTAGGCTATAAAAATTGACCTTTTATAGTTTCTGATACCTGAAGGCCGTTAATAGGGAGTCCAATTGAATGGAATGGTGATCAAAAAATGTTTATTTCGATGGCATTCTAGAGCAACAAATGCTTTGTTTACATTGATCGAATCCTGAGCAGATCGGTGTAAGACTGGAACTGTTTTTTAATGCTTTGATATTGGCGTTAACCTCCGCTATCAACTTGCTGTCGAGTGGACGTCTCAAAATTTATAAAATTGGTCGGAATATATTCTTCATAGTTATTACTGAATAAAGCGGTTTGTTTTAGAAACAATAGGTAATAAGACCCATTTTTCCTATGTAGGTACGAATAGGCAATGGTTTAAAAATTAGTTTGCATTGTCATGGACATGTTATTAGTACAGAGAACGACCGCCTCTTGTTTACGGAAAAAACTGCTAGGCATTGTACGGCTATAATAGATAATAATAAAAACAATATTATTTTTTTATATATAGAGAAAGTGAAAATACATCACCAATATACCACAACCACCCAACAGCATAACGTGGCTATAATTAAATTATATTCAGTCTTTGAACCATCGGTCTATATTTTTCCTGAGTGTCTATAGTGGTCCGGTGGCTAACGCGATAGGCGATCAAATCCTATCGACACCGTTTCTCAGTATGCAGGACTGATTATTCTGTTATGGGTTACATCAAGTCACAAAAAGTCAAAAATGGCAGGCCAATACCTTTCGAGGATGTTCGAGGATGTGTATTGCCATTTCTATACGTTATGATTCCATATGGGGATTGCGGAGCGTCCCGGTGGTAGATGCCACAGCGGCAGGACCACGGCAGGATCCGGGTTCAAATCTCTTTTGGACAGATCCACCATAGCGGGGACTGACTATACAACTATGCGCTGTTAATAAGTCTAGTAAGCCAGGAATGGCAGCCATGACCAAAGAAGCTGGTAGGTCAAGATAAAGAAGAAGAAGATAATCATATTCATCCGATTTATGAAAGTGATTGTGAAACTCTCTTAAACAGTTCATTTGACGAGCCAGAAACGATATGCTTGAACCCTAGACTGAAGACGTATGATAGTCATGAAATTTGACCTACAAAATTGCCAGAATAGGGCTTCCTCTTCCAATCACTGCTGCATTCAATTTAATTATATACATTACAGGAAAAAAAGTTCTTACATAGTCCATCGTATCAATTTTCTCCTTTAAGGCGCTATCAGTTTTTCGATCTGAACAAGAAGGCTTTCTACAGAGTAGCTATTCTCCACCGACACGTAGATCGTTTAGACGAGATTTTGGGCGAAACTGGGCCGTATTGTATGCCGTGCACTCACAACTCACTTTGCCTTTTAATCTTTCCCAGCCACCCATAGTGGTTTTGCTAATGAAATTGAATGCTATTTAGGGATTTTGAGGAAAATTTATTCATTTTAGCATATTGAACATTGTACAAACAGCTTCACAACGAGCTGTCGGTCGGTCAGTACAAACCTATTTATACCGTGAGTCAACACGAAAGAAACGTTTGCAAAACATTCACTAGACAAGCCATTGCTGGCACCGTGAAAGCAGCCCGAGAATGCTCGACAGCAAAAGCTATTTGCGTAGAGTTAGGTATGGTAATCTTAGAGCTGAAAATCGATGAAGATTGGTCGTGATTTGCTTTCCATTTCAAATAAAATGCGAATAGAAAAGCTGGATTGATTTATTGATTTGACATTCGTCTTGCCATTTGTTGGGCAACATAGCATTGGGGGTAAAAAAAAGGCTCGATAATTCGATCGAAGCACTATTTGAACGTCTGACTGTCGTTTCAAATCAAAGGTTTTGGAGATAGGGAATGATAGTATGGCATATAGAAGTAAAATGAGTTCAAATTAATTAGTCCTGGTATTGATAAAATTAATACCGAATTGATTACCAATATGTATATTAATGAATTGCTCTTTCAATTAGACAAAGCAGTATTTCTAGCCAAAATTTATTGTAATTAAAACGAGAAGCAGTGAGATGCATATTAAAGATCAACATCAAAGTCTATACGCTCGTTGTTTATGTGTGTATATAAAGCTACCCTTCGAAAATGCAGACGATTCTAAGAAAATGTTGTGCTTTCCAAAGCCACTGAGATCCCACGGTTCGTTTCCATTTCTCCATTTTCACCCACGTTGCCGTTCCGTTTGCTGTTTTCTTCTCGACGTAATTTACGATCTGTCTAATAGGGTTCAGGGTCGGGTTGGAGGTTTGCAATTAGCTACTTCTCAACCAGCCAATCGAGAAAGACAGGAAAGGCACCAACTGATGGTGAAAGTAGACCTTGAATAGCTTGTTTGGCGAAAGGCAGAAAGGTCAATCGTAGCAGAAGCTATTGTGACCGGGAAGTCACTATTTGGTGTGCTTTATGAGGCAGTGTTTGGTGAGTTTCGCTCCTTTGAGCCACTTATTTCTATCCATAACTGAGGGGAGCAGTAGGGTAAAAGGCTTTTCTATTGCTTTTCTACTCTTAACAGGTGATAAAATCGAACTTTATTGTTGGTTCGTGAGGAGGGAAGAAACATTAGCAATGAATGACGGTTCTAGCTTTGGATGGAAGAGAGATTTATGTTGTACAAGTTTTGTTTTATGCTGAGTCTTAATATCATTATTATGTTTAGTTTAGTTTAGCGCAGGCGAATGATTTACTTATAAGATAATTTCTGTATTGGTATAGTTAAACTTTTGCTTATTTTACAGATATCTCTCCTACTAGGTACGTCCATATGTACACGCGTAACCAGTTCGTAAAAGTTTATCGATATTTAAAATTTTTGCAGCCCTTTTTTTAAAGTGAAGTAATACACCTTAAAAGGGTGTTTGGAAGGAATCCCTGGAATAACCGGAAGGAGTAAGAACGGATGTGTTCGTCGTGCCGTTTGGCTTACAACTATTTATTCTAACGTTTTAGAGTTTATCCTTTCGGAGTTCATTCATGAATTCATGACAACGTCAAGCGTTAAGTTCATGCATTACAAGTCGAGTATACATTTTCTATGTTATTTCTCATCCCGAGTTTTTGAGGAAGTATAATATTCGAAGTATTCCTGTTTTGCTGTCAGTAGATTTTCATAAAAATCTCGACATAATCACTTCCAAATTCATCCGGAATTTATTTTTATTCATTAAATGTTCATATGAGGAAGCGTTACATGCGGAAACATGATTCGATAAAGGCTGTTCGGGATAAATTTGACATATTTATAATGGTTAATATTTTGATAAAGTAAACAGAACTAGAATAGAAACTGGATAAAAAAATATATTGTCGAAGGTTAGGTAACCTTATTCATTTATATAACATATATCAGAAACTGAAGATGGATGACTGGAAGCCATCTGATTATAAAATCTTGCATCATGATGATTCTTGTCTATCATCAAAATAGGAATGTTAAGGCTGCTGCGCAATTCTCCCTGAATACATTAAAATTAATCTAACATAAACTAATGACTTACTAGGACGGTCTTTGTCTAATGTACTAGACAAAATTTCCCCAAATTGTGATCGTTTCCGGATACTATAAACAGAGTTATTGGTATTTGCTCGTCTTGAGGGCATCTCTGGGAATTGTCTGAGAGATAATCACCACCCAACTTCCACATTTTCCATTCTTGATAGGGGACTCCCTCTGTTCTTAAGACCTGCAAGATACGTTATTCGTCACTGTTTTAAAGGCGGTATGACGCCTGCTGGATTTTCCAGAGAGGTCCTCAGGATGTCTTCAAATAGCTACGCAGAATTGACTGTATTCAAGCCTTGCATAGCAATAATTGCATATGGCAAGATTTTGACCATTACCACAGCTGTGCAAAAAATTTTTGTGTTTTTCTAAGTTTCGAAGCAGGTTTGAAGTTTTTTGTGACTTTTTTGAATATATCCTGTTGATAATATTCTAATTTTCTTTGTCAGTTTTGTTTTTGCCAGTTCTTTGGATTTAATAGCTGTAAAGAATATTTTATCAACAAAACGAAGCTATTGAAATCAACCCAACTCTCTCTGTTCCTCAAGCCCTGTTCCTTGCCTTAGCTAGTGTACTTTCAATCATTCGTTTGCTTCGATCATTAGTTTATAGGTTTATTTTATATAGGTGCGGTTCATGAGTATATCAGTATAGATATCACATATTTCAACGTTGATAATTGTACCTTTGAGTATATGGTTATTGAGCCTCGCTCCGGTAATTTTTCTTAAAGAAAAAAGTACGGTATTGAGTAAAGAGACCGGACAGGGTAACTGAAAAATATTAATTTAAATAAATAGAAAAATATATGTTTTTTATTCATAATATTGTTAATTACATTTCACAGAAATCCCATGGAGTTTCGCTACGAAATTTACGTAAGATGCCAAACGTTGAAGCAATTACTTCCATTTATGACCTACACAATAGCTAGATGAGATACGAATGCATCTTTTCGTACCTTGTATCCCACAGCGCATTGTAAATCAAATCCTGTTCCCTTGCTACAGTCGTTATCCTTTTTACCGTTCAAAACCGTCTTAAGGGTGTGCAATTTATTCCATTTTCAACGTTCTGACTTTTAAAATTCATATTTCAAACTATCGATATTCTGTGGCTATCGTCGGTTAGAAGTTCTCCGATGCCGAAAGGTACATTTTAATAAATTTACATTTCCTTTGCAAAAGATGGACGCAAAAAAGCCATAAAAACGTTCAGTCAAAAGAAAAAACAGAAGCGGGCATGTCCAGACTTTGGTCGGGATTCAATGTTGCCCGTTAGTACGAAGACAACAATTTCAGGTGCACCCGATAGGGTCACCAAAGAAGCAAAAAGGGAAACATTTTCACCATCGATTGCTTTCGGAAGATGGAAGGGAATGCTTTCAAACTCAACTTGGATTAAAGCCATTCGCTGGCAAGGGTGGCGAGAAACTACGTTGAGCAATAAATGGTAAAGCACACAAATTATGTAAACGATAAATTTAAAGTCCCATTTCAAGCATCGTTTCCAAAGTCCCGTGGTTAAGAGTAGCACGTGGAAAATGTCTGGAGTGGAATGTAATATAAAACGATTTGATCGAATGCAGTTGAATGGGGTTGAAGCGAAGGTTGAGTTATGGCACAGTGGAACTTGCTTTTCAGATTTTTGTTGCAAATAGTTTCTGGCGATGGTATTTTTGGGGATTGAATATATCAGCGAGTTGGAGAGTTGTGAAAACATTTTGAAAATCCGAAATTTAATCTACCAATATTTGTCAAGTACCCGTTATCGATTCTTGTCGGAGGATTTGTATTTTTCCATCAAATCAAAGTCCTTCTAAGCTGTGATACGTCAAAGTTTTTCCCATCGACGGCATTTGTAAACTTCGTACCAGAAGCTGCATCGCTCTAGTCAAGACTAGTCGTCGTCGTCGATTGTCCGAAACTTCACAAACAATGGATGCAATTTTTCGAAACACAAGCCATCGAACTTTCCGGTCGTTGTTTTGCTTCAGTTCAGTGTGGAATCAATAGTGTGGAAAATTAAATTTCATATTCCAATGGTTGTGGTCGCAGCGTTCGTGCAGAGTTTTGAAGGTAGGAAATTTATTTAATCAAATCAAAACATCAGAAAGTCGAAAAATGTTCAATTTTGTGTTGTTACCAAGGCTAGATATTGGACAAAAAATACAAATACTTGTATCATATGAAGTAAAATGAAGTAAGAGAAATAACAACTTGTTGGAAGATTTTGATGGTAAAAATACTGCAAAAAATTAAAGATCACGAGTTCGTTTAGGGAGACCGACATATGCTTGGATCGATTTAAAATATTAGTAATTCAACAAGCCACGCAGGGCCCCCTTGAAGCCTAATTGCTTAAACACTTAACACACGGAGAAAGGGATCAAATGCGCTGAAACGGGTTCGGAGATCTTCTACGTCAAGCAACGTCCTCGGGCGAAGCGGCCTAGTTGGGACGTATAAGTTGAGCCCCCCAGAGAGTAGCGTTGGGGAGTTTGGTATCCGGTAGTCCAATAGTCCCGCAACAAATAGTCTCTGGGCGTTTCAATTACGCAGGTTTAGCGACTCGATGTCCAAAAGCGCACAGCGAGCGTTGTAGTCAACTTGAAGCCTTCAGAAGCGTAAAGCGTACCGGGTGAATTTGGGCTGGGCGGATTCCAAGTGGACCAGGGGCAGAGCAGCAGAAGGCCACCACACTATGTTGGCGTACTCCATTACCGATCGAACCAAGGAGTAGGAGAGCATCTTGATAGAGACCGGGTCCGTAATGGTAAGCAAATCCATCAGCTGGTTGCCCTTGGTGATGACCTGTTCAAACTGTTCGTGGAGGCTCAACTTCACATCGAGGTGCACACCTGAGTGCCTGACACAGCTTTTGCGAACAATGGTAGAACCGTTTAACGTGTAGTCGTACACTAGAGGGCAGCGCTTTCTCGTAAACGTTACGACAATACACTGCTCGGCGCACAATTCAAGACCATTCTCAGAATACTAGGTAGGGAATGATCAAAGAGTAGTTTGAAGGCGGAGTTGGAAATGATAGGGGTTGTCAGGATCATCAGCAAACAGTAGGGGTTCCTAGAGGGGAGCACCCTAGTTACGTTATTGATGAAAATAAGGGGCAGAAAGTTATACCGCTCCTTACACCGGATCACAGCGGAAAACAACTCTTACGGGCAGGATTGTACAAACGCTGGACATTGACACGATTGACGAAATCAGAAGGCTCGAAGATATCACGTAGAAATGGGTCGTCGGCCGAAAGAAGTTCGTGATTCGGAATGCGAAGTAACGAGGTACGTGCCAGTTGATAGCGCTGGACAGTACCAGAGATGAATGACAGCCGATCTTGCTGTAGACGCTTATCAAAATGAGGCAGTCTTCAGACACCTAGTCCTTTATTCGAGACGGTAACCCCAGAAACGGAGTGCAAAGCGCGAGATGTTGCGTTGTATGGATTCCAACCGAGCAAGAATCCCGGGAAGCGGGAAAAGACGCCACACTATGTTGACGAACTCCATCACCGACCAAATAAGGAAGCAGTTCAGCGTTTTTATTGACATCGGATCACGAAGCTCGCGGCGTTATCTTTATAACCAGCCCTAATAGTTGGCTACATCGTGAGACGATGTGATCGAGCGGTGTTGGCTTCTCGAGTGTCACTCACGTTAGTGGTACTCACGAAATCGTTATACATTTTCTTCTTCGATGGTACTACAACTTCGAGCGGTCTCAGCCTGTTATTTCTGGCATTCTGTGAATTGATTTTACCCGAAGTAAAGTAGTCAGCCGCACTGGTAGGCGGTCTGGATGGGATTTGAACTCCGATCCTGTCGTTTGAAGACCGGCACCGCTGTTGCTCGGCCACCGGGCAACTCACCGGGGTAAATGTTATAAGTAGCACCAAAAATGCTGAACACAGGCTCTCCACTTTTGTTCGGCTGGCTAACTTAAACATTGGTAACTATCGGCTGAATTTAAATTTTAATGATGCAGAAGTTTAATGAACTACGCGTACACCAGCTATAAAACACGCTTCATGAGGCCTGTAGTCGAGCATGTGCTTTGTTTAATGTGTTCATACTAATTGTCCTCTGTCTGAGTTTTTTTCACCCTCTCATAAATACATTAATGAAGTCCATTCAGGAATAATCGAAAGGAAAAATATTACATTTCTTCCATTTCTCTCTGTTAAACTGAGTTGGTTTAGTAAGTATATGAGGCTGCACTAAAACCCAGAACCAGAATACTAATGTCGTGAGGTATTCTTGAATAACAAAAGGATGAAATGTTATCTCTTTAAACATTAGCTCATCTTCAAATGCTATGGCTAGTTTATTGGTAAGAGAATCTTACACAGCTTCATTATCTATACGAAAACATGAAGAAGAACAAATTTATATAGAGCTTAAGGGGTTCTCAGGTCACTAGTGATCACTTGTGATAGAGAACATCCGCTTCAAGCTCATCTGATTAATCAATTGGTTGAGTATGTGTGTGAGAAAAGTTTATTATTATTCACGCTTGCCTCCTAGGAAACATCTCCATACTACGAGACTGGTTCCAAAAAAGCGCTCTTAATGCCTTTAGTAACAACAGTCAACTTCCCACCCACATTCGACCCACATGGTTGATTGTAATTACCATCGAATAGGCGCGATCCATCACTTCGGTAGGTTGCATGTTAAATGTTGCTAGTTTGCAAGTCAAACTATTCTACGAAGCGTTTTGCTTAAGCTTCTCGGTGTAGGCATTGTACGGTTGCTTCATTATGTGCGGCGGTTGGGCTACAACACGCCCTGCCGGGCGAACATGTAAATGCCAATCACACAGTTCGGCGAAATCGCAGCTCGCAGCTTTAGGAAGTAGGCGTTAATAATGAACGTTCAATTTCTTTTGTGCGTGTATTGGGTGGTGAATAATACAGATAATTAAGTTGCCCAAGGATAGGATATGTAGGAAAGCCTGTAAGCAGCACGGAAAACGGAATCGTTATCAGAAGTTTGCAAACAGTTGGCTTTGTATTGAGATTAACGTTAAGCTTAGACACAAGCTTCTTCAGACGGGCCAAGTTGCATGAGATACATTGATTGAGCGAAAAACTGAAGAGGGATTCAATCGGAAAACGAAAGCAATTGGAATAAATAGTAATAAGAATAAATAATTAAGAAAATATAGCGATTGAGAAGACCGAAGCAAGGCGTTTCGTTGTTAATCCTACAGGTAATTTGTTAAGCTAAGGTTAGTTATAAACGATGAGCAATAAGCGCTCTTAGGTGCTCTTAGTTTGAAACAAGCTACGTAGAAATAATTAATGAATGTTCCTGTTAGTAGCGATCCATTTTGATCTTATATAGCAAAAATCTCTCAACCAATAAGCACCGCAACACCACTCACATCCATCTCCTTCATACACGATACATTTATCAAACGCTAGAAAAAACAAATAACATTGGCCACGGCAAAACAGCCTTTGTGTTTTACACTCTACTCAATTAATTTCAATCAATCAATCAAATGACTGCCGACGGGTGTATTAAACATTCGTGCAAGTGCTACAATGGCTGTGTGTGAACACACAGAATACCATGCAAAAGAATTATTAAAGCAAATGAAAAGCACATATGCACTAAAGAAAAATGCATTTAAATAATACGTCCAATGGTAGAAACCGGGTGATAAACAATACAATTTGAAAGAGGTTTTTGATGTACTTGAATCATTTACAGTTAATAGCCGACGAATGTTGAAGCTGTACATCAAATTAAGTCTTATATTCAGGAAACGATGATGAGTGTAGTTTTGAATGCCTATTAAAGGAAAAGTGAAATCACACATTCTACTTATGCTGAGTTGTGTAAAGGGTTGTCAGTTGCATTTATAGTTTCTAACGTTTCTTCTCAACGTTTTTAGATATTTTTTCCATGTTACGCCGTATAGTTTTGTTTTCATCTGAAGTATTTTTTTACCGTTTCCCAAATATTTTTTAACCCGTTCGTATATTTTTCAAAATAGCTGTTTCTGTGTTACTATACAGGTTATTCCGGGCAATTTGTTACGCTTTCTCATGGTATTTTTTTAGATATTTACAGTTTGATTCGTTCCTATATATTTTTAAATTTATTCCACGATTTTTTAAAATTTTATTTCAAAAAGTAGAATAAAATCTGCCAATAAGGATCTTTAACATGATTTTCATCAAGGTTTAATTAATACTTAAATAAATTATTTGGAGAAGCACGGTCCAATCTGCGCAAAAATCAAACCCGAAAACAACTTTAGTAGTCCTACCTTAGTAAAATATTGTAGAAATATGTTTATTTGTATGCAATTGGTTTTGCTAAAGCCTCGAGAGCCTTGGCATGTCTTTATTACTTTCCCTTGACTTTTATTTAATCGTAGGTGGATAGTTCGTCCTTTGTACGGGTAATCGGTCCCGTACAGGATTCTATGCCCATTTCTGTCGTGTGAAGATGTAACCGTCTCTGCCCTCGTATGGCCCAACTATTTGTACACTCAGTACCTGAAAGTGCTAAAAAATAATTGTAAATGAGAAATTTAACTCCAGTTAAAAAATTAAAATAAAATAACAACAACATTGAACCAAAATCTATCAGAACGTGCCACAAAATCTCGGATCAAGAATAAGTATTTATGGGAACATGTAAAAAAAAATCCGGGAAGATAAGAACTATATCTGGGAACGAGTTAACTTGAGATTAGTTTGGGAGTTACTTTAGTTACTTTGGGAGACACAGCGAATAATAATTCTGTGGAGAGGGACAAAAGTGATGATCCAACAAGTTAAATCGATTAAAGCTACATAGCTACACACAGTTTTATTATTTTTTTCTAAATATTCCACTTATGTCTTATTTATCGAGCAAAAAAGACCTTCTTCTTATTTAACTTTAAAATAAAAATTAAGACGAACGTTGCGTTTATTGCGGCTTCAATAATATTTTAAAATTCTTTCAAGTATTTCATTCAACATAAAAAAATAAAATTGAACATACTTCAAGAAACTGTGGAAAAAATAAAGATGTCAAGGAAACCGTCAAAACACCTCGGGACGATGCAAATAATATAAAGAAAAGCGCGAAAAATCCTCGGGACGAAACTATGAGTATACAGTCACAAGCCGATATAAAACAATTTCATTCCTCGTTAAAACCGTTTTCATTCAAAGTTGTGTTAACTTTTAGTAAGATTTATATATCAATTTTGTACATAAAAAACTACTAAAGAAGCCAGATATGAAATCTCCAAGCGATAGGACAGCGAAAACCCCGTTTACCAATTCTTTGTTCAGTTTTTATCGTTCCGTACACTATCCTTCGCATAAACGGCATAAATGACACAATGCCGTTTTTTAACACCAGCTCAAAGTTACATTCGTTTTTGTCGATTACTATCTGCTTTGCGTTTTTGTGCGCCAAAGTTTATCCGAAATCTGAGAATGTCGGTTGTTTTTTTGGGTTTACTTTCAAAAGAAGCAAACTATCATGGCGTATCTTTAACTGAAACAATGCGAAAGTTTCTTGTATCGATTTTTGTTGCCGTTTTTGTGCAGTGTTAAAGGTTTAAGGCGTAAAATGTTACACCGCAAAAGTCAACCTTAGGTTAAGGATTTAAGCTTTCTGGAGTCTTTGAAGGTTTAAAAAACAGGTGTTGAGTAACAAAACATCTTCTTTGACGTTTGGTTGATAGTAAAGTTTTACAAGTAAACTTCTAGATTTTTTTTAAACCATTCGCATAGTGTGTAACGCAATGTATATACCCGTCCCGGACACTGCACTCACACATTCGAGCAATTTTTACTGCGTCCCACCAAAAATCCGTCCCGATGCGCATACTGGATCGCTCATCAAAATGCGACAGTAACCGACCGTAAATCAAGCGGTGCCGGTTTCGTTCTTGCTGAGCTCAGTTTGATTTAGTGCTTTGTGGTTGGCCTTTGGCAATGTGCTGGGGAAGAAATGTAGTGCGAAACAGTGCTAGTGGGCTGTAAAACGGCCCGTCTGCATTCATGCGTTTTGCGAATCGTCATGGCCACAGCCGAAATAATGGGCGCAACACACTCATTTGGAATGTATTGTCTGCGATGGGTTTCAGACGGCCGGAATAATGGCCCGACGGTGATGTGTGGCGGTTTGCTGCAACCGTTGGAATGTAAATTTCCCAACGAGACTTGATGATCTTTGGGCTGTGTTGAAGAGGATTGAAGTTGTATAGAGAACTGAAAATGACTAGGCTCGGTGATGGAACGTGCTTCGTACACTGGAGTGTGAAACCATCAACCGAGATACGTTGGGACCGAGGTGATCGAACATGTTGCCTTTTTGACTGTTTGGATGTAAAGTTTGAAGTGGCTGAACTAAAAGTCAGTTGGTTTCATTCCAGGTAAATAGTAGTGATTTTAATCAGCCAGTTGAGGAGACGGGTTTTATAAAGTGGGTTTAGTACTAGTGCTTTATTTACAAGTCGTACAAACTTTGTGTGGGATTTGATGGATAAGGTCGGATGACAGTTTGATTGCACGACTTCATCAGTTAAATCCTATAACATATTATGGCGCTTGTTCGGAAGATATTCCCATAATTAGTGGAACCCAAAAAAAGTGGATCAAAAACTGAAGCTCGTCAATTTGAAGTTGCTCAAATGAGTTGAGGTTTTTCTATGCTTGCCAGGCAGATGTTGTGGGACATTTGCTGAAGTTGTGTAATGTGGTGTATTTCTGATCCAATTGAATCCTTTTTAATTCCTTCTGTTCTGGTTCTGGTAGCGATAAAAGTCAGAATTCCTGAAGTGAAGGGGCGGTCCGGTGGCGGAGGCAATAACGGCGTCGGTCCTCACACGGCAGGACCGGGGTTCAAATCACATCCAGACCGCCTCCCCGTACGTAGGACTGACTACTTTTCTACGAATACAATCAAGTCACAGAAAGCCAGAAATGGCAGGCTGAGACCTCTCGAGGTTGTTGTGCCAAAAAAGAAGAAGAAGAAGAATTCCTGAAGAGTCAGAAGTTATTTGAACGGTTCAAAAGTGTGGAGTGTTCTGGTTCGTGGTTATCGAGCAACTGCTGTGCTCGTTTATTCGTGCTGTGTTTATCTGCTATCTTACATCTATCTTAATACTAATACATTTGTGTAAGATGTTCTACTACGTAGGATACAATACAAAAGTAGCAAATTTTGTTTGAAAACCGAAAAATGTACCGGAGCGCTACATAAAATTGAGGATACAGAACTGGAGGCGATGCTTGATCAAGATCCATCGCACTTGAAAAACACTAAAAGTAACTCAGTTCAGCCATTTGCCATAATTTAAATGTAATGGGAATGATTCGGAAGTATGGAACTTGGATGTCGTATGAACCGAAGCCAAGAGACATTGGACGCCGTTTAGTCAATGATGAGCAACTGCTCCAATAGCACAAACGGAAAGAGGTTTTTTTCTAACGATGCTAAATGGGTTCATTATGATAATCCGAAACGTTGCGGAGCGTTTGGATATCTTGGCCATACTTCATCAGTCGCATATTCACGGTTGGAGGCTTATGTTGAATATTTAGGTGAGATCAGCTAGGTGCGCTGTATTATGAGTTGCTACAGTTATACTAAACGATGGCAGCTTTTTTTTTTAAGTTACTCCTATAGTCCGGATATTTTCCTAAACTTGCGGTCTGGATTCAAAATATTCGTTCGGCTCTGAATTTTCATTCATGTTAAAATATGTACCATATATTATGTCTCTCTATTGTCTTAGGCGTTATAAGACAGGAAAAGAAAAAGTATTGATTTGGAAACCAGTCTATTTCTTTAGATAATATTTCAGGAGCTTGCGTTTAAAAATTACATTGATTCATATTGAAATTAGTAACGAATCCGAACAAAGGCAAATTATCAAAGACACAGAGAACGCATAAAGCATCCAACGAAGACCATCAAAAGTCGCGAGTTCCCAGATCCCATTTAGAGTTTTATTGGAGCTCCAGCAGGAATGCTCCTGTTAGTGTTTTTTTTTTCGACTCTCTCTCTCTCTGTCCGCATGAAGCGCGCCATAACGTTCATCCCGTTGCCGTTATCACAATTTTAGCATCTGTTCAAGGGTCATTCATTTTTATTAGCTGCTTTTGTGGAAACCGTGACCGATGATTGTGTGGAGCGTCAGTTTTTGGTGGCGGCCCGGTCCCACCGTCTTGCTAGGATATCAGTTTATTTTTATCGCACGGTCACGGTCTGCTGTAGCATATGTATTTGTGGGATGTTTCCGGCATTTTTCCATTTCCGGTTATTGCGTTTCATTGTGCAGGAAGGAAAGGGGTTACATTTGAGGTGGGTTAGAAGATGGGTCGATTAAAGGTAACATTTGTCGGAAACGGGTTTTCATTAAAGCTGCTTGCACAATGTGGTTGGGTCAGGAGTAGCAAATTGTTGAGTGATACGATGTGGGTGATGTTTGTGCTGTTCGTTACAAAGAGTGAGGATTACGAGGTGTGACTTGAAACAATGTCTTATTTTGGTTTTAAGGTATCTAGAAATTATGGCGTTAAGCTTTATGGAGGAGGTAGTATAATTCTTGAATGTCATTATTCGGGTCGATAAAAATGAAATCAATTGAATCTTAAAAAGCTGGATACATCAGCATCAATGAAACGGGGTACAAAACATTATCGGAGACGGTGCTATCACTCGCAACTTATCGATGGTCTGCCAAGTTTTCCTTAGACAATAAGTTGTTTTGCATAACAAGACTTAAGTGTTTGCTTCGCTTCCTGGCGCCGAGGACCAGAGAAGGCAAAAGCCCATGTCATGGAGTACATGGAGCAGCAACAAAAAAAAAAGCAGAACTGCATCTTAATAACGACTTATCATTGAAAAAGTTTTAGATAGTTGCTCCGTTACCATGGTCACCATTCTGCCGGGACTTGTTATTTTTGCGCCGGTTTCTTTTATGCGGCAACGTGGAAAGACATCGACAAAGAAAATTGTGGAACAAATTTGTGCCACAAGCCGAGACAGAAAAACCTTGTTTATCGGTAGTGAAAGAAAGAAACAGTCAGTCAAATGAAGCACAAGACGACGAAAGAGAAAATGGCTTACAGTGCAAAACGATTCTCAAGAATGTTTTCCTTCGTAGGAACACAGGAAAGCAAATGCTTCTAAACATAACTCAGCATAACTCTGAACGACGTCTCTACCTGTATCCTATTGAATTTGAGTTTTTTTTAGCTTTATTTTGAACCATAACGACTAGCATAACCGTTCCTTGCCATCTACAGTCTGGCTTGGGTGGAAATCAGTGAAGCAACTGCATGTGAAAGGCACACCGACACACACATTAGAAGCATACGGGGCAATTAGAAAATTAGGTAATTAGCACCGGGACGTGCTCAACGAACGAAAGATGTACCAAATTGTTGGTTCATTAAAAGCAAACCTTTAAATTAAATGAAAACATTCACCGTGCATTTAGCCGGCTACCGAGCCGGCTACGTGTTGAACGTGCTGCATGGACTGTTTGGCCGTTGGTAATGCATTTATGCGGCACTGAGGGCTGTCGGGGGTTTTGTATCATATCGAAAGGAAGCGTGAGAGAGAATAGCTTAAAAATGAGCATACGATTTTGAAGTTTTATCCTTAAGAATTCTATTCTTCAAAAGTGTTCTGGGTCTTGGAATTCTGAGACACAGGGTATCCCGTCGATTTATTACACTTTTTCCAGATTTTTTGACGTGTCTCCGTATATTTTTTGATTGTTGCTAGTTTTTTTAACGTCATTCAATATTTTTCTTTATTTCGTCCCCCACCATTTAGATACGATAGAATAAACACTGCCAATGTGGATTTGTAACTTGATTTTTAAGATGATTTTAGCATGTCGAAAATGATTGGTCGTATTGTTTAGAGGAGCATGGTCCACTCAGTGCTGAAAACAAGCACGGAAAATAATTATTATATCCAAAATATCTATAATTTAAAAAATGCTAAAAAATATTTTAAAACATGCATGAAAATTTGTAGAATCAACACTGAAGGAGCCAAGTGGTTGATCTGATTAGGTTTGGAAAAAAAGTTGATGTCCTTCAATATTATTATTTTATTTTATGAAAATCCTACAGAACGTTGCTCAACGTATATTTATATATTTTAACTCGATTAACACTTTTGCGCTTGTATTTTTATTTATTTATATTTTTAGGATTACGGCTTGACGCCGTATTGTCAACACCGCATGTGTTGACTTTTCTTTTGCGCTTGTACTTGTCTCGAAAACAGCTTCGATAAAGGTTTCGCTAGAGTGGTGGAAGTCGAAAAGTTGGTTTAACGCGTTGAATGCTATTTAAATTCCTCATGCTCCTCTCCTGTTTAACTAATCTATTTTTTATGTTCATATTGAACAAGGTTGGTCATATCCGGGATCTCGGTATTCTTCTAGATCGTAAACTATCCTTTTCCAATTATTTAGAAGCATGTGATTTGTAGTACTAGTAAATATGTTGGTCTTGCCCTCTTAATTCTCATGCCCATCTAATTTACTTTTCTTCGCTGCCTAAATGCTTTATACATCTCTTAAGTGCGATCTATTCTTGCATATTATCATTTAGAACCCCTTTCACCGAAGGCGACATCAATAGGCTGTAAATTCTTAACAGACTGTTTTCTAGAGTTGTTATTTGATGGATATCCGGCCCATCCTTTTCCTCCTATCCGTTGCCAACTACTGGGCTTCGAAACTTTGGCCTCGCGTCTTACACGTTTCCATGCTAGTTTTGTGACTAGCTTCCTTCTTGATGCTATTGACTCTCCTGAGCTTCATTTCTGCACTTGCACTCTCCACTGTGCCGCAAGGAGCATGGTCATAACGATGGTGGTATCATGAGCTTCAATGTTGTTTCTGACTCCTTTGAATTCAATGTCTCTCCATCCTCCTTCCTAACATTATAATTATTTCCGTTTTCCTTTCTCTGTTCTTTGCTTATCTCAAAGAAACTTTCTCACTTTATTATAATAAGTTACTGATTAAGTTAGTTTAAATTTTAAGTTTAGTTCAAAATTATAGAATCCTTTCAGCGTACAAAAATGCTAAGAGAATGAAATGAAAAATTATTGCGGCATGCACCTTTGGTAAAAATATCTTTCTTTCTTTGTAAGCCCTGCTTTATTTTTGTTGTACAGATAGAGATAGTTTATCTGTATATACAAAGATAGTATATCTTTATAGCTTGCGCATTTTTCAACATTTAAGCATGTTAATATGAGACTTAATATTCCATACGAGAAATTTTCATCAAGTTGTATCTTACTAAAATTTATTTATTTTTAAATTAAAAATTTATATTTTTAAATTAAAAATCGGTAGACGAAATCAAGATTTCATAGACACATCGGAATACCCTGTAAGAAGACCAATAATGAGAGGAAATCTTCATACTAGAATCGCAAAAGTATATTGTTGATACGAAATTATGACTAACCCGTTCAACACGTAATGCCTCGGAGACATTCGCGCGAAAATGATGCTATATGGCACCGTGCAAACATCCTTCCGTGGGTTTAAACTCCATTCGGTTGCGATAATTTGCCAGACGTGCCCTTGCTTGGTGGAGTACGGTTGAAGTGAAGCATATCTTTCCGGAACACGTTTGAGTTCTGAAGAAGCTACACGCGCTCGTGCACATCCTGTAAAATGACAGAAGACTATGCCATCTGTCTCGCTTTTACGAAGGAGCGAAAAAACGAAACGCTCGTGTATCAAAATTTGAAAGTTCATTCAAACGATGTACTTGAACCGGCCTTAGCTGACGCTTAAATTTCAATTAACCATTTACTGTGAAACAATTTTACTTTGAAGAGTTCCGTCTTCCGTCTTGCAGTATCAGTTTTTGGAGGACGGGACGAACAGTAACGATTTCGCACCTTAGGCTTCCTGGTATCCGTGTAACATACGAACGCCTGTTCCGTTCTTCACCTCAGGCACATTTTACCAAACTCCCTTGGGCAAAGGGCGCATTCCATTTGGTGTAAAACTTTGAATTTCTTCATTTCTTGCTGGGTCGGACGGTTGGTGGGGTTTTTTTTGTAAAGTGAATAATTTTGTTTTACTTAAAGTGAAAGTTCCAGCACGCGTTCGCGGAGTATGGGAAGAATGCTGTCCCGGAAATTCGTTCGTCGCATGTATGCTTCCCCGAGAGGAGGGAAATATTTCGCTCACGTACATTTTTTTTGTTACGAAAGGTTGATTTTTCCTCACTTTCCATGCTTTGAAATGAGTGAAGTAAAAAAAGTGTTCGGGAGAAAAACTTTAATCGAAACAGTGGGTCAAAAGTTTTTCTTATCGGATCTTTTTTTAAATGTTTAACTTTTGAGGGTTTCGGTTTTTTACAATATTCGACACATAAATTAGCTGCGATAAGTGGACGGTTATTTTTCGGTAGCGCTAACTGTAGTATGTGGTTATTGTATTACGATGGGATGTGAAGAAAAAACGTCGATTGAAATAATTTTGCACCTAAACTATTCTCTTACAAACTAATAAGCTGAAAACTGTAAAGAAAGCTGTTAAAATCTTCCTAAAGAAGATATTTTACAGGATAACATAAGATAGCAAAGAAAAGGTGGCCATAACCTTTTTTTTTTGCTATCATAAAACCTCTAGAAACAAGTGCATCGTTTCGTTCTTCCCAAATCCTTCTCCGTCGGTCGGTCGGTACTTGTCGTCGTTAAGGGGCGTCTACTAGTTCTAGAAGCGCTGTGGTAAAGTTTTGACCAATTTATCTGATTTATCGCTGTTACCGAATAGTTTCGTGAAACATTTAATTAAACCTTAAGGTTCACGTTAAACGATAAAACGCCGAAGCCAACCAGTACCGAACGGCACCCGCGTGCAGCTCGCCCACGATAATGGATCGTTACTGGCAATGACGAACAGTTGATACTTGGCCGCTATTTGCAATTGCTGCTAGAAAAATGTCAGCAGCATATTTCCCTCCCTCAAACCTCATTAAAAATTATAAATAAAAGTGTCCCCATTTACGGGTATGCGTTGTCTATCGGACGGTTTTTTTGTTGTTTTTTGCTCAAGAATCAGATCAGACAAGATGCTCCGAAGTTGGGTGTACGTCCTTCGGGAACGATGCCCCAATCAATCCAACCCAGTGCAGTGGCCAGGTACAAAGATTCTGAAGCACGCTCAAGTCTAGAACAAAAAATCAAACTTTCCCATACTCCGTGGTTGACTGTGTAGACCACAGTGCCCTCTACCTCGTCGTGCAGTGAGAAAGATTCACGGCTTCCGTTTTCTTCACAAAAAAGTTTCTCCTTATTGGGTACTTATTTTCATCGAAGCAAAACTTTTGCCGAGCCGGGCGCCGGGCTCGCGACGGGGAAAAAGTTGATTTCCTCCACGAGTTGGTGCGCTAGTTCACGTGGCCATCCGCAAGCTTCCGGGCTTCGTTCCAAGAGGAAGCAGGATACCGACTTTGCCGGCTGAGTTGGACCGATGCTCTCGCGGTGCTTTATTTCTTTCGCGTTTCACAGACTCGTTCGACAAGGTATGTTTATAGCACTCCGTTTTCTGCGAGAGCACCAACTTTTCGTGTTAATCGTGCATGACTGTGCTATACGCAGATTGTGATGAGGCGCAGTGTCGTAAGTTTTTAGTTTAGAATCGCATTTTTCTTACCTTTGGGGTTTTGGGTTGAGTTTTCCACACCTTACATCTTCTTCTTAAATCATTGTGTGTAAATGTTTTGCATCAGAGGTGTCGACGCCTTTTTATTGTGCCTTTTTGTTCTGCCGACGGTTACTGGCTGTTTTGTTTTTATGTAGCACGGGATTTGGTAATACATTGAAATGTTGACACGGGCGCTTTGTGTTCTAATGTTTCGTGTCAGCATGGATTTAAAGAATATGCTTGCATAATCCTATGAACTCAAGTGGAAGCGATGTGCCTTTACTTACTTTTGGTGTTTTATTGAAAGCTTCATGGAAGAGTAAAATGACACAAAAAACTGAAATGTTTGAAATGCGAACTGTAAAAGACGATCTCTTGGCCGTAGCGTGTGAAATGAACTTTAAATTCTCTTAGATCTGTTTATCTGTGTTTGTTTTGTTATGTTTTTAAGATTTATTCAAGATGTATGACAACAGAAGAAACAACCTGATGACTCGCTTAAGAATTTAGAATTCCGAGCAAGGAGAAACAGCATTGATTTAATAATTGATTTAATTCCTAAGCTCTTTATTCTCACGAGATTCTGGTCTGCCATTACTGGCATTCTTGACTGAGTTGATAAGAGAGGCTAATATTTAACGACCGAGAATTTAATGGCTTGAATGACCCTTTCCTGTGAACGCTCGCGGTTGTTTAATGATTTTTATCATTTATTTTATTTGGCATCCCTGCATCTCGTTTCCGCTCTCGTCCTCGATATTATCGTTCGTTCAATCATTTCATATTTGACTGACCATTTCTACATGACCATCTTCCACTTCATCTTATAAAGAGTCTAGTTCAACTTGATCTTAATCCAAAAACTTCATCCTGAAATGGCTCGCACATTGTTAGTTCTTGGAAACCCTGTATCAGCGTTGATAACGTGAACACTTTGAATTGGCGACTTTGCTGGAGCAAAATCGCACCATAACAAAAGATGAGCCTGCTATACAATGTATTATACTTACGGTTACATTCGTTAGACATGATTCAGATCACAGGTGATCGGTATAGGGTAAAAAGTTGTGCGTTGTTCGGGTACTTTTAATATAAGATATATTACAATTACAAGTATTACCTTAATGCTAGCTAGTTGCCAACTATCGACTATGTTTCGACACGCATCCGTCACGTAGTTTCACGCAGCGAACGAAGTCCAGGAGCGTCACATAGAAATCGTCTTTCGGATGCAGCGTCTAAAAATGATCCTATCTTGCGGAAGAGATAAAGCGTTTTTTCTAAGTAGTATGGGTATATTTACGTCCGTTAGTCTCGGAGGTTGATGATGAAGAGAGCGATCGATCCGTCGATCGTACGCAGGAAGCCTTTTACAAAAATCCTATCGCAGGATCGGAGAGAGGATCCACGCCGGAAACTCTCTCCCACGCGTTCACGCAGTTGACAAGCAATAAGAACGCACTTATCGCTCCAGAAACGCATACGAAAGCAGGGGTTTCGCAGTGATGATTAAAAAGCGTGTGCCGTATAAAATTACTACTATCATAGCTGCAATTTATAAATCGATCGAGGCTTGATGGAGGCACCTGGTAGGTTTTGTCAGTAACATTCTACCGTGCATGGATAATCAATATTCGAGGCAAATTAGCATTTAAACACTTGTTGTTAGAATGAATTTTACTCTTCCAAATGCGTTAAGAGTGGACCGGCTAGCTCATTGCCAATAATTACGGTGATTACGTTCAAACATTGAATATCCATTTCCGGTACCTGCTATCAGAACCTTCGTCGAGCAAGAGAAGAGATTGCGATCGCCGGCAAGGTAAAGGGTACTTTCATTTGCATAGTAAATGATGGCAAAATAAATAATTGATCACGCTTCACCGTGGCAGCTGGTTTGCTAAACTGGTTGCTCGCTTGATGTGTGATTCTGTGTTTGCATTTTGCAGCCAATCAATGCTCAAACCCATCGATTAAACGAAGCCAGCGTGTGTGTGTGTATGACTATGTGAGTGAGTAACGAACAAACAACCTCGGTTAGTGTGGGATGATGTTTGAGGTATTTCATTTGGGTTATACTGTAACAAAATACTGATGTTAGACCTAATTAGACGGACAAACTTTAAGTGGAGAGCTTCGGTCCAATTCCAGGAAAAAATCTACATCCACATAGCTGCTCTTGATTTAATAATATGTTTCAATGCACTGAACTCTCTTCACTTTCACTCATTTAAAAGCGATTTGAAGAGCTGCATCCGAGTGTCAATGGAACTCTAAGCCGTCCAATCAAAATTGTTTATTTTTAGCAGTTGCATAGAGAGTGTTGATACTGTTCGCTCTAGAGTGAAAATGCAAATCACGTTGCAAAAACTTTTTGCTCAGAAAGCCGTTGAGCAAGTTTTGTGGGAGACGAGATTGAAAGCTGTTAATTTCTGAATGGGAAAGTTGGTCCGCAAAAAGCAACGGGATGGTAAAATGGGCACTTTTATGAGAGGATGAGGATCTTAAAATACTTTCGGTGCGCATCAAACTGGTCAGTTGAGGTACACTGAGGTTCCGAAGAAAGTTCATTTGTGAATTTTAATGCAATGAGGAGAAATTGAAAGTGGTACTGAGGTTAATGTTCAAAGGGCATCGAAGCGTGTTTTTCCTGGCTTCACTTTAAGCTTATTCTTAAAAATAATTGAAGAAAAATCATCGATAAATGATGAAAGTTGCTTTTTACAGAGTATCTTTTCCGACGTTTGACATGTATTTTAGATTTTGTCCCGCAGTTTTTTACGGCTTATCCCTTTTTTTGACTATAACTAATTTGTTCCAAAACACCTTTTTTTGTTTTACAATAAATAGAAATCGTCAAGAGATGGACAAAATTAATGTATTTGTTATTATTTTTACATGTTTTTAAACACACTATTATTATGTATTTCATCAAACAGAAAATTCCTTCCAATAGTTTAGCTTCAAATAAATATTTAAGCAAAAATTGTTGAGGATGTGGCAAAAATAATTGTTTAAATTTAACTCTTAATAGAAACAAAAATTTCATTGAATATTTTAGAATTGAATTTTACAATACAGACGAATAGTTCATCTTTTCCGACCGCTTTATTGCTGTCGAAGCACTAAAATCTGTGAAGGCTATTAAGCGCCCAGTCAACTTCTTGAAAAATTATAAAGGTCCAAATCTCCTTGTTTGAAAAATCCTTTTCGAATATTTCTTGTTTTGTTGCCTGCTACTGCTGTATCCTAGGCAATGCAAGGGCAGATCAATTGGCTACAGGGTGCTTCGACAGGTTATCTTTTTGATAGACTTATCCTACCTCACGAGCGCGTGCGTGCTCCACGGTATCACTGCATGGCTCGGTGGCATAGTATGTGGGACATAGATGAGCTTCTTCTTCTTCCTTGGCTCTAAAATTTCGAAAGGTCTCGGCATGCCATTTTTGGCTTTCTGTGATTTGATTTTACCCGTAGCAAAGTAGTCAGCGGGCGGTCCGGTGGCCGAGGCGACAGCGGCGCCGGTCTTCACACGGCAGGGCCGGGGTTCAAATCCCATCCAGACCGCCTCCCAGTACGAAAGGCTGACTACTTTTCTACGGGTAAAATTAAGTCACAGAAAGCCAGAAATGGCAGGCCGAGACCTCTCGAGGTTGTAGTGCCACAGAAGAAGAAAGTAGTCAGCTCTGGCGGAAGCAAAGTAGTGCGGAAAGGCGGTTTGGATGGGACTTGAGTCTCGGTCCTGCCGTGTGAATACCAGCGCCGCTGTCGCCTCGGCCATCGGAACGCTCCCAAAAGAGCTTGTGAGGTTTTTATGTTCGATCACTCCTCAAATTTGCTTGAATCTCTGGTTCCCGGATTTCGAATTGGGCGCACATCTACAGCTTATAGGACGGGTCGACTCCAAAGCATGTGGCTGCGACCTCAGACACCACGACATAGATCAACTTCTATGATCTTGTCTGGAGAACGAGGCTGCTTGACAGATGCTACATTAGTCCTGATTGTCAAACGCAAACGGAATTCTTTCCGACGGATAGCATCTAACCAAATGGAAAGCAAGCCTGAAATAAGAACCCCTCCACTCACGGGCACTAACTTTTTCCAACTGATTTACTTAAAGGGACTATTTCAGATATTTTACAATTATTATTTATTTATAATTATTATTACAAGCAATACGGCCAGGCCGTTCTTTATGAATAAAAAAAAAAATAATTATTATTACAACAATTATTTATATTTTAGCCTTAACTTGACCTTAATTTCAGGTATCTCAGATGCGAAAAGTGAGTTTTCTTGAGGAGGTTCTTATTCATACTTTAGCCAAAGCAAAATTTTTACCCATTTTTTTGACAGTTCAAATTTAGCTTGCACAGCCAGTATGCTGTTGTTTTAAAGTCGATTGATACTAAGGTGATACGTTTCAACCATAAGAAGAAACATGTGTAGTACCTGTTGCATGTTAATTTTACCTAACATAATACTACTTATACTACGGTCTGATGCTGCTACTGATGATCTTAACCCTCAAGTAAATATGCGCCTTCGCATATAATTTCATGAACAATTTGGTGGCACGATTCGAAAGCCACACTATCATTTTAAGGTGTACAATAACGAATAAAGAAGAACGAACGACGGATCGCTTCACAAGTCGCTTCCTCGCTGCAAAGAAAAGCGAAAACGATTTCCACTCAACAGTTGATGTTTTCCGGCCGGTGTTTCCAAAGGGGGCTTCAAAATATTATTGTCATTTTTTCCCTTTTTATCTGCGACCGACTACAAATGGAACAATCCTTGGCAAATTAAAACATGAAATGAGAAAGTCCTAAAACGGAACAAAAACAGGAAAAGGACAGTAGAGAGCCGGAAGCGACCGGAAGTTGAAATTAAATTTTTAAAGACAATTTAATGCACGCTTAAGAATCGTATGCGGAGGAAGAAAGTCATTTGAGAAACCCCCAACAGCGGAGCAATTCACCAAACTCGTTTGCAAGGATTATCTCGAAAGCCTTTGCCATTCCGTGCTTGCCCACGGGATTAGAACGATTTTCTTCAGCGCCAGCATTAAAGGTTCGTTCTTGACCCAGATGCAGATGGCTGGCAAAGAAAATGGGTTACGGGTGTTACGGCCAGTAAAGCGAAGTGGTAATAAACGTTTACCTGCCGTTGGTATAGGGGTAGGTGTCTGTAGGATTTAATCGAAGCAATTAGGAAAGAATACTATGTATCTTTTAGCTCTTGTCGCTTTTTCTTTGTTTGGGGTAGAGGCTAGTAATAAGTTGTTACCTTTCAGGCGGCGTCGAATTTTAAATGAGCTACATTTATTTATAAAATCTACTTAAGAACTAACAGATTATGTTGGATTTACACACAATTGAAGAAATGTTCAAATTTAATTTTAATTTCGCTATTCGTTATTAAAATAATTAACAATCGGTACTTTAAATGAATGAAGAAAACCTGTTTAAATGTATTAGTTTTTGAGATAGTATTTGTTACATTTACATAGGGCGGTCCGGTGGTACTGGCGACAGCGGCGCCATCCTTCAGGACCGGGGCTAAAATCCCATCCAGACCGCCTCCCCGTACGCAGTTCGATTCGATTTGATTCGATGAATCAAATTGAATGATGAATGTTAGTACTTTGCAAATGGAGAGCTACCGAGGAAGGCACGATCGATGAGCGTTAGTAGCGCCTATCTGTACTCGGCAGGATTGGAAATTCATTCCCTTTCAAACAATTCTTTCTCTAGGCAGGACTGACTATACTGCAAAGGGTAAAGTTAAACCAAAAGCCTCCCCTTTCGGTAACGTTAACATGACAAATGTAAACAAATGGCTTTCCTGTGAATTATTTTTATTTTGTAGAGTAATAATGTAAGATACAATATTGTGTTGTGAGTGCTGCAACTATACCATTGATTAAGCGTGAACGAGCCAATTATTTAGATGCTGATTATCTCAGTGTTAATAATGGGGACAATGAAGACCGTTAAAATGACGAGCACTATGGAATATAGTATGACCTCACCATTTTGCAGCGTATAAGAATCGCCAAGCTTCGGTGGGCTAGTCATGTCACGTGAATGGTACCTGACGACCCGGTCCATAAAGCCCCTTTAGACCGTCCTCAGGAACAGAGGAGCCTTCGTAGGTCCAAACTGAGACGGAGTAATGACGTTGATGCGTCCATGTAAGATCAAAATAAGCAATAAAAAAACAAAATATGCAGCGTTATGTATTAAAACCTGCACTTGTTGTAAGGATGGTCGGATATTATGCACGTGAATCTAATGGAACAAGAACAGGAAAATAAAATTACGTTCAACGAAGCAAGCTATTTCCCATAAGAAAATGAGGGGAAAAGGGCATCAAGCTACCAAAAATTCCGTGCAGATTTGATAGTTTAAATCAATAATTGTAGTCAAGCCAGTTAGAGTACGAAAGAACTAGATCCAGTTCCTAAGCAGAATAGTACGACCAGTTGCAAAATAAAGTATCAAGATTGTTGTACAAAATAGTTCAATTTTATTTTCACTGTTCATTGTTCATTCGTAGTGCGTGTACCAGCTGAATTGTTCGACTAACTGTTTATACATGTGCTTTCCCTTTGACACTATCACCATAACGAGGATCGAGAAGCGTTTATAACAGAAGGGGGACTTCTCAACGATCGCATCTAACAAAGATAATAACAGTACAACACAGCATTAATTTTCCCTAAACCATTAATCGTTACTTTGGTATTTAAATGATTCTGTATAAGGGTTTAATTCTTATCATTGAGCTATATCCAGAAAAAGTAACTCTACACACATGGAATATTCTCACTATCTTGCCAGGAAAAACGCTTCTTAAAGTTATCAAATGTTTTTCTTTTCTTCATGATACAACCTAAGACAAAAAAAAACAGGAGATTGTGAGAAAACCTATTTGTTCCGCTTGTGCACCTACGCATGTTTACATTCCGCCCCAACCACCTCTCCTCCATCATGATTGCTTTCATCCGCCAGGAACGAATCTAAAAGCCAATTTGTCTCCAGTACTTTCAAAGTCATTAATCAC
Organism: Anopheles stephensi; assembly: GCF_013141755.1. Taxonomy (NCBI): domain Eukaryota; kingdom Metazoa; phylum Arthropoda; class Insecta; order Diptera; family Culicidae; genus Anopheles; species Anopheles stephensi. The sequence continues at coordinate 33,533,665 of NC_050202.1, read as the reverse complement.
CGATGATGCTACGGCGTGGCAGGGTGTGGCTTTTGAAGGCCACAGCTTAAGGTGTGATTAATTTCGTTCGTTACGTTTCGTGCATCTAACCTTAGGGCCTTTGTTCTTCATACGTGAAAGGTGTTGGTCGATCTAGATGAATGAACGACGGCTAGGCATGAATGTGCGAGGTCGAGCCAGTTATCAGCAGCGGTAGCATCGAAAGAAAATAAGAAAATTCTGAGCCCATTACCGTGGTACGGTAAAGTAGGTTGGGTTGTCTAGAAGACATTATATTCCTATGCTGCATAAGCTTGAGTGCGTTCAAATCTCGTTGATACCGGTAGATTGGGCGATTTTCAATTTATTTAACCAGTGCATGTTCATAACAAATGATGCGTTGGTTTATCTGGTTTGTGAAAAAAAATCTGGAAATTGGATTTTTTTATTGTACATTTAAAATTTTGGAATTATATTTTACTGCGTCAGGACAACCAAATCGTCTTTCGAATAATCAGTGATTTTATGTGTTTTAAGCGTTTGTGTTTATAAATGTATTAAGGGTTTGTGTTGGGCCGTTAAACTGACAGTAACCAATGTAAACCATTAAGGTTCAATAGTTCAACAAAAATAGACGCTTGATCCAAATGGTCGACATAACATATAGTTACGTGAATCGAGTGGCACATGTTCGCCCACACGACCTGCTGACGCAGTATCTGCAACAATGCTGACGCAGCTTCTAACACCCGTCGACCGACGCAAAAAAGTCGACATAGTATCGACGACGAGCTAACTGGCTTGTGCAGCTCAGAACATCCGAAACAGCGGATCGAGCGGTTTTATTAATAAAGGTTTAGTTCTTATTTGTTACTTACAGTTAGAGAATGCACATATAGAGTTTAAAACAACGTTTTTTTGAAAGTTCCAAATAATTATGCGACAAAACCGTTTTTCCTGCGAAGTTGATACGGCTGTTGAGGTCTACAATGGAAGGTGAGAGTTTAAAAACATGTTGTCGGAATCGTTCGACTGCATGTCTCGGGGACTGATGCAAGAGGATGCACTCTCCTGTTTGTTGTTCAACATCGTCTTAAAACATGTCATGCAAAGCTTGGAACTCGACATCGGGGGAACGATTTTCTTCAGATCTCTCCAGGTTTTAGTCCTCGCGAAAGACGTTTTTAGGCGAACTTTGTTGGGACAAAGACAAAGTACCTGTACACCGGAGGCTGTGACCGTGATTGAGTCCGCCTCGGAAGCAAAGTTGCCCCAACGAGATGGTAGAGAAGTTATTGTACATAGGTAAGAACGTAACTTCGAGTAACTTCCTAAGCAGCGAAATTCAAAGGTGCTGAAGATGTAAACAACACATAAAATACACGAAGCATCGTCATTTTCGAGCGGAATAAGTGCATAGGACTATTTTTGGCAGTGTGAACGAGCAGGGTGTGTGGTGAAGCAGAATGAACCAAGAAAAAGCTGAGCAATTTGCCGTAGCATATATGATAACAATGGCAAAAGCCGATAGAGTACGAAAAGTGGGGCTCGAGATAAGGTTGAGGTGAGTCATGAGTCCGGTAGTCTCATCGGCTATGGTGTTCGTCGACGACCCGTTTAGCACAAACCGAAAACAGGGAGCTCTTGATCAAAAACGCAATCCGCTTCTCTACCAGTACACCGTTAACGGTTGTGTCCTAAACCGTAAACTTCTTAATCTCTGGGACTGCTCCTTAATGACTAGTTGAGCTTACATGAATGTGCCCATCACAGTCAAGATGCTCTGCTGCTCTTTGGTACGTATCCGCGGTTGAATACGGATCTGTGATAAGGTGGCCTACTGTGGCACATTCCATAGCGCGTCTGGAATCGATCCAGCGCATATTTATGCGGTTCGTTTTGTGCACCTGGAGCGTCCAAGTGGATTACAACCAACGATGCGCGTTACTAGGTCTTGAGTCGCTGAAACAACGGTGCTGTAACGCGCGGAGATTATTCATCGCTGGACTTCTCGACCATCGGACTGACTCGCCGGCGCTGCTTTCGAGGGTTTACCTTAACGCGAAATCGATCCGTGCTAGACAGCTGCTTGATGTGAAGGATCGTCGTAGTCGTTTTGGCTTCTCTGATCCGGTCGTAATTATATGTCGCGAATTTAACCAGGTGTGCCGTCACCACGAATCAGAAATGTCTCGTACCGAGAGGCGAATGAAGTCTCAAAGACCCAAAGCCTCTATAACAAAAGGAAAACAAAAAATGTCCCGTACCGCGTTTGTGAAAAAAAGTGAAATCGAATCTGTAAGAGATCCGAAGCAGTTGTGTGTTAAAGAATGCAGTTTTCGTTCAAGATTTCTTGAAAAGAATTGGCAACCTACGTCCAATCCTCAACAACCCAAAAGACCCAAAATAAGACGTTGCTATTACCCATTGTCTGCTCCAGTGATTTTCTAAGACTTAAGAGTGGAAATATTTAAACGATGATCTATAGGCCAAACAGGATCCTAGCATAAGCTGACGATATAGGTTTGAGGGCGTCATAAGTAGCAGAAACTTATTTAAACGAAAGAAAGAGGTTATTTAAACAGGACAAAACATCGGGCTGGAGATTATCGAGGAGAAATATAATGGAGCTATCACTAGCGACTCTGCTTGAAACTCTGAAATACACAGGAATGATGTACAGATAGGTATTCATACCTTTGAAGTCGTCCAAAGATCCACCATTCTCGGGTCAATGGTGGACGTTAAAAAATGTGCAAGGGTTGTGCTGCCAATCGGTTCTCCAATCAAAACACCTGACGTGACGGATAATAATCGTGCTGGGACTGGGATAATAATCGTGCTTGATGCTATTTTCCCGAAAATTCAATAAAATAAAGATGATTTATACATACTACACATTTAATACGCATTTCAAGATCGGCACTAGCAAAACCGAAACTGTATATCGCTATACTGTCAGGCTAGTTTTGTCATCAAGAACAAAAAGAGAAAACAACATACATTGTGCTAACTTTTAACAGTTGTGTTTTTGTATTTTATGTAAGATTGTGCTTTATTTTTGCACGCCAGCGACATCATGCATGCTGGGTCCCGTTATCACAGTTTTAGCATCTGTGCAAGGGTCATTCACTTTTATATTCCTTCTTTTGTGGTTGATTTTCAAGTCGTCAACGGAGTTTGAGCGAAAAAAATACATAAAAAAAACTGAAAGACACAGCCGTATGCCGTTTGAGTTTTAGTTTCCCGCCGTTCCCGGTTTTTGTACGAAGCATCTTTCTGCTGTTTTCGTTTTCGGTTTTATTTTTATGGTGCGGTCACGCTCGTGTAGCTATCCGTATCGGGCAAGGGTGTTTCCGGCATTTGTCTATTTCCGGCTGGGTGAGTGTTCTCGCGCCTTTTCGTTTCGTTTGTGCTGAAAAAGTGAAGAGTTTAAGGCACGGACGATTAAGTGGAATAGCTCGTGTTGGGTATCGCTTCCCATTAAAGCTGTGCAATTTTCCATTCCAAGCGGGGTTTGTGCAAATCCGTTGCCGGAATGGGCGGTAGATTGCCATAAAGCGTCTTGATAACGTTATGAGAAATGTTTGTCATTTGTAAGTGATGATCAATGGTATGTTTGAAACATGGTACCGGAGCAGGGCGAACCATGGCATGATAAAGCTTATAACTATTTACGTGTTCCAAATATTTAAAAATAATTTAACGGTGAATGAGAACTATTGCAAAGTAATGCATATCCCAGGCAAATATTCAGGTCGACGATTTTATACACATTCGATAATATTTCTGGAGCACTGTGAGCATTTGGGATGTTCAAATGGAATGAGATTTACTTCTTTGGCCTCTAAATTTACTTTAAAGGGAAGGTGAAATTAAATTGAAAAGGAAGAGCAAAGACATGGTTTAGATAAATTGCTTGATAATATTGTGATAATTTTTTGTATTTTTAAATTTTGTAATTCATATTTGTATTTAAAAAATATCGAGAGAAAAAACCGTTTTCCTTTCAAAACTTTTAAATTTGTTAAATTGTATTTGCCTATTCTAATAGCTCATGTCAGCAACTGATAATAATGTTACAAATAAGCATCCAGCTATGGTGCTCTAAGAATAATAAAAAATCTAGCTGCACAGGAAGTGTTACATTCCGTTCGTCGATGTTTCGTCGTTAACACGTCCAAGAGAAATTTGAGCAGCAATCAATCGCTCGAACCGGCATGTTCTTCTAACGGTGCCGGTTGCATTGCGTAAAGCTAATAAGGATCGCTATTTACTTAGCGGTATCGGTTTGTGGCATCCTTTGCTTGCCTGGAAGTAAACATACATCATATCACTAACCTGTTCATCGAAGCACTGTGTGAATGTCAACAACGGTTCGTAAGCGTCACTTTGATCTTGTTGCGTAAGGTTTGATATCGTCGCTCGTGATTGTATAGCGTCATCAACAGCTAAAGAATTCTAGTGTGGAATTAAAGCAGTGGTTGATGAAGGTAAGGAAAATAAACGATAAGCGATGGAATGTAATGAAATCAATATTCCAAGGGACTTGGAGCAATCGTAACGGCTTCAAGTGCTAATTACTGATGTTAGTATGACGTATAATGGAGATGCCTCGTCTCGTTAAAGTGATATTATAAATTTCGAGGTAGTGTTCAGAACGTTGGCAGATTTCTTGAGCTGTTGAATGGAATTAAAATGTAATTTGCTTTTTAAACAAAAGAAAATACAAACACCTTAATTGAAGAGATTATCGTAAGGCACCTAATACCTATTTCCAAAGAAAACTTTGGATCGAGTGTGAGAAGCTCAGCTAGAAACACTTTCAATACGATTTAGAATCGATTAGCACAGATGATTGTGGAGTTGAAAAAATAGACCTCCTTTTCCATCTTTTCCCTCAGGCTATTCATAGTTGTTTTCACAGCTGATCAGCGGAGAACTGAAAACACTATCATAACACGCTGTGAAGTACAAATGACCCTCTTGTTGCGTGACCGAACGAAAGTGTTCCATTTCCAAGCAGCATTAAACTGAATGGCTTTGACTGTTTGTGGCAGAACAGTTTAGATAAAGCATTTAATTTCATGCACCACTAATCATGAATTGATTCAATCAAATCTAATCCACTATTAAACGGATGTGTCATTCGATTTGAAATCATTAAAGCGGCGTGTTCGGAAGGCTATCGTCGTAAATCTGCTGCACAGCATTAGTGAGGATGGTAGGGTTTAACAAAGCAGATGCTAGTGATAGAGCTAGGATCGTTTTTTTAAATGGTTTCATATGTTATTTTGAACACGTGCAGCTTTTTTTTCTAATATTTTCATAAGACATGAAACACCAGTATAGAACATTCTTTCCTCCTTATATTTACAAGTGTTTTTGTTAAATTTGAGTTCCTGTCATGTTTTGCCTGTGCCGGTGCAATGATAACAAATATGCTCCGTACGGACAAAAGCGCACATGAATACGAAATACGTTTGAACTCGCGTTTGAAGGAGGAACACATAGGAACATAGGAATGTTTTGTTTTTCTTGCCATTTTTTTCCGAATCGAAACAATTCTTCGGAAGTTAGACGAGAAGCCATTCAAATCTATAGCTGGAGATACCAGTGTGCCCTGGTAAAACAAATATTCTTTGCTGCTGTTGACTTATCACAAGGCAATGTGTTTCCTCAACAGAATGACACTGCCGCATAGTACGTTGGAATGTTTGCTATACGTTGGCTTGAATCAGTACGATCATAGATAGAAGAAACCCCGTATTGAGGACTATTCTTTTAAAATAAATACGGCCACACGGACAGTTTTCATTGGAAGCATTTGAGCAGGAAGTTTTATGAACGACGAAAATGTTGTTGGTAATCGAAAAAAAAAAATGCAAAACATGAGTTAAAGAAGCTGCAAAAAGAAGATAAAACAGGATGTTCAAAATACCTGTACGTCTTATACTTTACAATTCATACAGGGTTTCAAATCATAAAATGAGACATTCGAATCACTCGATGAAATGTTTCAACTGGATTGTGGGATATTGCAATCTCGTTGATTGCAATCATATAGTGGAACACAGTGCAAACTAGAATGTGGAACATTGAAATTAGCTCTGGATTAAGGAAGTGGTAATAAAAGCAACATTTTCTACGATTTTCCGATTGAAACCAGTACGATTGTGCATGTGGTGTCGTAATGCACTAACGATCGAATAAGCTCCCGGCCATGACAGCTGATCAATAAAGGCCATGGTCGGGATCGATCTTCTTCTTCTCTCTTAGCCTAACGACCTCTTAAAGGTCATGCCTGCCATTTCTGGCTTTCTAGACTTATTTGGATACCGCGTAGTTGGATAGTCAGTCCTCACTAGGCCGGGATAATAACTAATATTATGGATTTGTTCATGGTTTTCTCTATCACACTTACTTCAAATTACGGTCACATTCACAACGTTGTGATCTATCATGCTTTCCTTCTTGTCAACGCACATCGCAAAAGAACTATTTGTTTACATTTTCATCCGTGTAAAACATTTAAAACATTTTTCAAACCCATTTTTGTAGACCTTTTGTATTTCTTGAAAAACAATCTTAAACTTAAACCGTAAAAAAGTGAGTGCTGAGTAAAAACTCGCCAGAAATTCTACAGCTGACTGCCAAATTCCATAGCAGAGTTGCAAATTTTCAAAAAAATTTCCATACTTTAATGGAAAATTTCCTCAACTATATTCCTTTATTCCGGCAGTTCAGTGGCCAAGGCGATAACGGCGCCAGTCTTTACACTGTAGGACCGGAGCTAAAATCCCATCTGGACCGCCTCTCCGTATGTTGGGCTTACTACCTTGCTACGGGTAAAATAAAGTCACATAGAGCCAGAAATAGCAATCCTCGAGAGGTCCCAGGTTGTATTGCCAAGCAATAAGAAGAAGATATTTCAATATTCCACTATCCCGTTAATGCATTCCTTCGAGTGATTCATAGGTTCCATCATATGATTCGAAACACTTCTAACTGAGCCGAGCATGTCCTGCATAAGGAAGATTATTTACAAAATTACTTCAAGCTGTGTTGGCAATGGTCATAAGCCGTAATATAGTTTAATAAATAATAAAAACTACAATAACTCATCTTATTTATACCATTATATTAATTCAACCCATCACAATGATTTACTACCCAAACAGTCTTGACGTGTTGAATGATACTGACGAGCCTTTCTAGCTATAAACAGGTAATATATGGTACAGGAGGCTGCCAAGTTGCCTGTCCGGCTAGATAATCGTTTAGGTCGTTGAAAAAACAATTACATGAAAACGATTTAGATGCGATCCGGCTTCTTATATTCAAGGAGAAATGTACTGATGGGTATTATTTATGAGCAGAACGAGAAGTGCCTTATAAATTCTCAATTTCAGAGGTAATGGATGACTTATCATTTTTATTTAACTTATGGATGAATTACTTGTTGAGAATATGAGTTGGCTAAAAGATCCATAATTAAACCATGATTTATAAAATGAAATTAAATAAAACACATCCATAACAAAGTCTATTACCGTTCATACGGCGACGAAAAGGCTTTATTATAATAGGTCAACAGATCTGTGAGGATGCTTTCATAACGGCTCGCCCAAAAACTGCAACCATAGACTGTAAGGACAGTGCTTGGCAATGAATCCGTTTAGAACTTCAAACATCAACTACAATGTCCGAGAACAATTTCCCGAACGCGTTGGGTAATTTTCGTTCTTTTCGTTTTCAGTCTCGGACTCATTCGGTTGTACGAACAGCTGATCACCTCGCCTCGTTTCGGATGAAGTCGTTTCGAAACCCTTGTCAGTTCTCTTGTTGAACCCGTTCGGAATGGTTGTCGGTAAAGTGGCTCAACGTACAGTGAAAAGGTTTTGTGTAACTTAATGTTCGTGATTTATATTGTGATTGTGGTGCAATTGATGGTTAGGCGGTGAACCATACTCATGGATAAGGATTTTAGTCCGAAAATCACTCTGGTCGCACAAATACTATCATTGTGAAATGAAAGTGTACAGAAACGTTCGTAGAATAGAAATGCATCAATGCAAGATTTCATAATTTAAAAACACACACAAGTAAAACTTTTAATTTTGCTGTTTCTTTGAATGACTGTTTTATTTGTGTTTCGAAAAATGAAAAGAATGCATCCCTTTGATATCCTTAGCATGGATTGTTTTTTTTTTTTTGCATCTACATCCCGAAGAACGAACGAGAAAGTTTTCATAACCCCGAAAGAAAAATCCTTCTTTAAAGCATTTCCGGATAGCTTAAAAAACATTTTTTCATTTTTATTACTTTCCCACTGCTGTGTGTGTGTGTTCCGGCCAAGCGCGAAAGGAAAATGCTGCTCTCAAATGTGTTTGATGTGTTGTTCGTGTTTGAAAAAAAATGTTTGCATCATGGGATTTGGTGTTAATGTGAGCAAAGTAAAGCACTATTTGTGAGAAGCACATCGGCAGCAAAAAAAAGGAAAACAAAACGTGTGATATATAAATATTCCATGAACCGTCGCTTGGCAAAGCAGTAAAAGTAAAACGGAAAGCAAAGCAAAGCAAAGACCGCAGGATAAACAAGCGGTGCACGGTAAGCTTTTGCTGTGCAAATTGTGTTAAAATGTTGTTTACTTTAATGGAATTAGATTCTGGGTGGGATTGCAGTGTGTGTGTGTGTTTGTAAGTTTTCTTATGAATTGTAATTTTTCTGTGGAAAACTATCGCACTAGTGAAGATAAATCTTGTGCGTGGTTTCTCGTTCGCCTCTGGTCTTTGCAGCTCAAAAGAAAGTAAGTGACGTTTTTTATGTAATGTCTCTTCTGTCCTATTTATTTATTTCCGGGAACTTATACGTTTCATTTCAAGTAATAACTGCTTGTGGGCTAAATTATGAAGATCATAAATTTATTGTTTAATACAGTTTTTCAAATTACAATTGAAAATTAATATTTTATCAATGAACGATCAATTGAACGAAAGCATTATTTGGATATTTGGTTGATGTTGTAAAGTGGCTATACTGCGATTTAATTTTATTTCAACATAAAATCCATTAAATTAGCGTCGCGTTCCATGGAAGTTCACATCATGCGTATTAATGTTACTCTCTTTGAAGGATTGAGTCACATCGTACGGTGCTGGGTGTTGTTATGCCGTTTATGCTTGTCAGTATATTCGTAGCCGGCTTTTCTGACAACTCCTGAGCTCTCTGAGATGTTCAACTGTAATCATCCTATTCCTGATTTCGACTATTTAAATGTGTCAAAATGCGAATTTATGAGCTTCGGTATTTGTTGAAATTAATTAAATTTTAAGAATTAACCATATAGTAAGAAATTAAGACACTTACTTACTTACTTATCGGGCGCTACAACCGTATTGCGGTCTTGGCCTGCTGCAACAATCCTCGATACCGCTCACGGTTCAGCGCCGTCGTCTGCCAATCCGTTATCCCGGCCGTTCTGGCGGACGCATCAACGCCATCACTCCATCTCAATTTGGGCCTACCACGTCTCCTCTGTTCGCGTGGACGGCTTAAAAGGACTTTACGGGCTGGGTCGTCCGGTGTCATTCTCATGACGTGACCAGTCCACCGGAGCCTGGCGAGTCTAATGTGCTGCACGATCGTGAGATTATCATACTGCTAATAGAGCTCGCCATTGTAGCGGCTCCTCCATTGTCCTTCCACACATACGGGGCCAAAAATCCTTCTGAGAATCTTGATCGCGGCTAAGAGGTTTACGTCAGATTTGGACAGAGTCCATGTCTCAGAGGCGTGTGTGAGTACTGGGACTATAAATATTCTGTACAGTCCCTGCTACGTCCGTCGCGACAGGTATTTAGAGTGGAGAAGTTTCCTCATGCTGCAGTATGACCGGTTGGCAGCCAGCATCCTTCACTCAGCATCAATGTTGTTGTCGGTGCTGACTTTTGACCCCAGGTAGGTGAAGTTTTGGACGACTTCGAAGGTGCGGTCTCCTATCTGTACATCACCCCTGCGTAAATCTGTGTTTGTTAAGAAATTAAGATAAATAACTGCAAATAAATGGGCGGTCTGATGGTAGGGGTGACAACGGCGCCGACCTTCACACGACAGGACCGGAGTACAAATCCCATCTGGACCGTTCCCCCGTAGTGAGGACTGGCTATCCAGTTACGTGGTATCAATAAGTCTAGTAAGCCAGAAATGGTAGGTATGATTGAAGAGGTCGTTAGGCCAGAGAAGAAGAAGAACCAAACATTAAAAAAATATTTCAAATCAAAAAGAACGTATCGTACCATTACATACGTCAAATCGTTTCCAGGAAGCAGTTAAAGAGTGGAAGCAAAGCAAACCAAAAAAGGCGTCAGAATCAATCCAACTTTTACCAGCATCACACAGCAGTGGTGGCAAGCGTGTTGTCTACTGGGAACGATAAACGCTCGAAGTTCGAAGTGTTCAATAAAATCATTGCAAGGATAGTTCTTCCTTGCCTTGGGATTGAGCTAAGGCGCTAGCAAACAGTTTCCGTTTGTAAAGTTGCTTTACTCGGTTTTTAGTCTTAAAAGGAAAATCGATTTTGATATCACTTGATATTTGCTTTTCGAATATGTATGTTTTTACAGGACGGTAAACTTAGTCCGGCTCTAGGCATTACAAGGAATTTGTAACTGGGTAAATCTGGGCTTACTATCTGTCACTTTATGGTAACGACGCGATCATTGGAGGACGGCACGCTCGCCTTTTGTCAGCTTGTGCTACCGGCCACGAGGGGGCGCGTTGCTTCGGACGACATCGGCGGACGGACCCGAAGCGAAGGATGACGTGGTCTGGCGTGACGATCGAGATAACGAGGAAAGGATCTTTCTTTTTAATCCTGACCAGCGGGCCAAGCGGACGAATTTTTAGTTTCGCAAAATAAAGTAAAGTATACTAAAGAATCCACTCGCCTTCTTTTTGATTGCTGGTCAGGCGTTGCAATTCGCAACATTCTAAAAATTCGTCATTCTAAAAATTCGTCAAAAAGCGTAAAAAATCACACCTGTAATTTTGTCTTGTAATTGTCCAGTAAAAGTAAAACGAGCCGTGCAAATTCGGTTCGCCTTTGCATTACTTCCAAACCACGTGGCAATCACTTAACCTAAAGGACTCGGTAAGAAGTATACCACACTCCACACAAAGGATCCGAAACGCGTAGTGCGAAATGGAGCAGAGTGGTGCCGAAATCTCGGAGTTTACGTGTGCGACTTGTGAGAAAGTGGTAACGCAAGGCGAATCGATCCAGTGTGACTTTTGCGATAAGTGGTTCCACCAAAAGTGCGCGAATGTGGACAAAGCGATAGAAACCAGGGCGTGGTGGTGCGCGGAGTGCGATACGAAATGTAAGCTCGGTATTGCTAAGGAGGAAGAAATAGCGAGCATGAAGAGAGAGATGGAGGCTCTGAGAGCCAAAACGGACGACGCGCTGAAGGCGTTACGGGAAAAGGAAGCTGAAGTGGTACGGCTCCGTGAGGACCGCGGGCAGACCACGTTTTCTCCGGATAAACCGCTTCCTTGCTCAACGGCTAAGCGGATTACGGTAACCGATGATGGTGAACTAAGTCAGAGCCAAATAGCTGCCCGTCAGGCTGTCCGGTGCGAACTCCCTTCATTCGCTGGGGATCCCGATGAATGGCCGCTATTTCTGTCAACCTTTAAAAGATCGACGCGCACATTCGGATTCAGCGATGACGAAAACATCCTTCGCCTGCAAGGTGCGTTGCGAGGAAAAGCGCTACGCATGGTGCAAAGCCGCCTACGCAACGCGGATAATTTGGATCAAATTATGGCAGCATTGGAAAAGTCCTACGGCAGAGCGGACGTTCTCGTTAACTCGCTCCTCGAGCAGATACGCGAAGCACCGGCGCTGAAACCAGAGCGCCTAGATAGCTTTATCGAGTACGGTGAGCTGGTAGCAGAGATTTGTGCGACCGTCAAGACGAAAGGAGCGTCCGAGAGGATGTACGATGCAGCGTTGCTTCAAGAGCTGGTGGACCGGATGCCCGCGTTTCTACGATGGAGCTGGGGAATGCACAGGCGGCAGCTGAAAGGTGTTACGCTGAACGACTTTGGTGCATGGATTCAAGAGGCGACGGATGGAGCGATGGCGGTAACTCCCCCCCAGCCGAAGAAGAAGACGACAACACGACAGGTTCACGCGCAACATGTGGAAACGCATGTAACCCAGTCCAGCAGAAATCGAGCATGTGCGGTGTGCAATAAGGACACGTGTGTGGCGGTTGGTGAGTGTATAGTTTTTAACCAGCTTAGTGTTTCAGCCAGATGGGAAAAGGTACGCAGCTTAAAACTGTGTAAACGTTGCTTAGGAAAGCACTACGGCCCGTGCTCGGTACGTGTTGAATGCGGTCTGCAAGGATGTGTGGCTAAACATCACCGCAAATTACATCGTACCACCAGTGAGGAGCGACCGGTTGAAATTAATCATCATGGTACGAGAACAGACAGCATGCTGTTGCGATACGTTCCGGTGATGCTTCATGGGAAGAGCGGTCCGGTTTACACCCACGCGTTGCTAGACGAGGGGTCGACGGTGACGCTGATGGAGCAGGAGCTTGCAAGAGAGCTAGGAGTTTCCGGTACTCTCGATCCGCTATGTCTGCTGTACAGTGCTGGCCAGAAACGTGATGAACGCGAGTCGCAGAGAGTGACAGTGCAGGTGTCTAGTGTCGAAGAAAAGGCGCCCGTTTACTCGATGACCGATGTGCGGACGGTTAGCCGGCTTTCACTCCCTAGACAGTCGGTCGATACAGAAGAGCTAAAACGCAAGTTCACGCATCTCGCGACGATTCCAGCACAGTCATATGAAAGTGCTTCTCCACGCCTGTTGATAGGCATCGACCAGTATAGGCTGACGAGACCTCTGAAAACGATAGAAGGAAGTGCGGGACAACCGACAGCTACCAAGACGCGATTGGGATGGCTCATATTTGGTAAGTGCACAGACTACGATAACGATTCGAATTTAGTGCAGCCAGAGTCAAGCTACCACATCTGCGATTGCCAAGGAGCCATCTCAAGGGCAGATCGTATGATGGCAGCGTATTTTGAGGTCGACGGTTACGGTCCCGCCAAGCAGCTATCGCTTTCGAAGGAAGATCAACGAGCGCTGGCGATCCTGCAAGGCAACACGAGGCACATCGATGGGCGGTACGCAACCAGTTTGCTATGGCGGAGTGACAACACTTTTATGCCGGAAAACCGTCACATGGCTGCATCAAGGATGGAGTGTCTCGAGCGGAAAATGCAACGAGATCCGAATCTCGCCGACAACGTAAACCGAATCCTCAGGGAGTATTTGGCGAAAGGTTATGTCAGGCAACTAGGAACGGACGAGCTGAAGGTGTTTTATCCCAGGAAGTGGTACCTACCTGTGTTTCCTGTTACTAACCCTAACAAGCCAGATAAAATCCGCTTGGTTTGGGACGCAGCGGCTGAAGTGAAGGGTGTCTCGCTTAACAAGAAGTTGCTGACCGGACCAGATCTGCTGACGCCGCTACAAACCGTGTTGTTTCGTTTTCGCGAGTGTAGGATCGCGGTGGCGGCTGACATTCGCGAGATGTACCACCAGGTACAGATTTACGGTGACGACGTGCACAGCCAGCGTTTTCTATGGCGATGGGGCGACACCAATGCAGAACCGCAGGAGTACGTCATGCTGAGGATGACATTCGGTGCAGCTTGTTCTCCTTGTACGGCGCAATATGTCAAAAACGAGAATGCCGAACTGTATCAATCCCGGTACCCTCGAGCGGTCCAATGCATCAAGGAGGAGCATTACGTGGACGACATGTTGACAAGCCTGGAAACCGAGGCGGAGGCCGTCGATCTAGCGCACCAGGTGAGCCACATTCATGCTAACGCAGGGTTTCGGTTACACAATTGGCTGTCGAACAGCCGCAGTGTTGTTGCAGCAGTGCAAGGAAACCCAGAAGCGGTAAAGGAGTTGGATTTTGAGTCGTGCCTGAAGCCGGAGAAAGTGCTGGGAATGTGGTGGGACACTGCAAATGATAGTTTCAGCTTCAAACTATCCCGCATAAGACACCTCGAACTGGCACGCAAAGATAAACCCTTATCTAAGAGGCAGATGCTAAGGACCCTGATGTCCATATACGACCCCTTGGGCTTGATTGCCGGAGTATTGTTCTACTTGAAAGTGCTGCTTCAGGAAGTTTGGCGCCTCAATCTTGGCTGGGATGATGAAGTACCGGACGAGATACAGTGCAAGTGGGATTCCTGGATGCAACGATTGCCGGATCTGGAAGGCATTACCATACCACGATGTTACCGGCTGATCACACCCTTTGCTGAAACGTGTCTTCAACTCCACGTGTTCGTCGATGCAGGTGCTGATGGTTATGCGGCGGTCGCGTACTTCAGATTCGAGTTTGATGGCCAAATAGAGGTGGCTCCGCTTAAATATTTATCCTTTCCAAAACTAGAGTTGCAGGCTGCCGTGATGGGATGCAGATTAGCCTCGTCGATACAGAGTGCTCATCGACATGAAATTCATCGTTACTATTTTTGGACAGACTCGACTGACGTCATAGACTGGATAAATGCGGACCATCGTAAGTACTCTATTTTCGTCGCTCACAGGGTTGCTGAAGTTCTGGAGACAACTACTGTTGACGATTGGAGGTGGCTTCCTACCAAACTGAATGTAGCCGATGAAGCGACGAAGTGGACCAACCTAAAACATCATCTCGCTTCCAACCGATGGTTTCTTGCGCCGGAGTTCCTGCACATACCTGAAACAGAGTGGAACGTCCCCTTCAGAACACCATCGGGAACCACAAAAGAATTACGGAAGAAGAGAATGCTTGTTGGCGCTCACGCTGTACACAACACGTTCATATCCTACGAACGGTTTTCACGCTGGACTCGCCTTGTTCGGACCATTGCCTATGTCCGTCGGTATGTAAACCTGATTTTGAATAACAAACCGAGATCGACAGGTCCTCTCACTCGCGAGGAAATCCAGGAAGCTGAACGAGTCGTCATAAGGGATGTGCAGAGAAATGCATTTCCGGAGGAATACGCCCTACTTCAAAGGCACCGGGAGACACCCGCAGCGCCTTCATGGAAGAACCTGATACCCAGAAGCAGTGTGCTGTTCAAGCGGAACCCTTATATGGACGAAGATGGTATCCTGAGATTGAGTGGCCGGATTGACCGTTGCCGTGTCGTGGATCCGGCGACAAAGCGACCCATCCTGCTACCGAGAAGACACCGCGTAACAGAGTTAATCGTCGACGACGTCCATCGCCGCTACAAGCACGGGAGCCAAGAGACTGTGGTCAACGAAGTGAGACAACGATTCGATATTCCAGCTCTTCGGTCGGTGTGCAGACACGTACGTCTGCAGTGCAACATGTGTATGTTGCTGTACGCTCGTCCGGTTTCGCCGCAGATGTGTGAACTGCCAGCTGCGCGTCTTGCTGCATATATGATGCCCTTCTCATACACGGGAATAGACTACTTCGGCCCTATGATAGTTGCGAACGGACGGAAGACGGAAAAACGTTGGGGCGTTTTGTTTACATGCTTGACGGTTCGAGCGATCCACATTGAGGTGGTGCGGTCACTGTCTACCAGTGACTGTCTGATGGCGATTCGCAGCTTCATGGCGCGTCGTGGGACGCCGATCGAGATCATCTCCGACCGAGGTACTAATTTTGTTGGCGCTGATCGGGAACTCAGAGAGGCAGCTGAACGGGTCAACTCGGCGATCCTCAGCGAGTTCGGTCCGCCCGACCCAACGTGGAAGTTCAACCCCCCGGCAGCTCCCCATTTCGGTGGATCATGGGAGAGAATGATTCAATCGGTTAAACGGATGCTGAACCGCACCCTGAAGGAGAGGCACCCCACGGACGCGGTACTGACAGCAGCGCTCATCGAAGTAGAGAATATGCTAAATTCTCGCCCGCTTACCCACGTTCCGGTCGATGGTGAGGATGATAAGCCGTTAACCCCAAACCATTTCTTGTTAGGATCTTCCGCAGGGACGAAACCTTTGGTTCTGCATGACGATTCTCCCGCGGCCTTGCAGCAGAATTGGAAAGCTGTGCAGGCCAGGATGAATGGCTACTGGAAGAAGTGGGTAAAATCGTACCTGCCAACCCTGACAAGAAGGACGAAATGGTTTGAACCACATAAACCGATCCAACCCGGAGATGTCGTTATTATCGTTGACGAAAACAACCCGCGGAACTGTTGGCCGAGAGGAAGGGTGGAAAGTGTCATTCCGTCTCGAGATGGAATCATTCGTCGGGTCGTCGTAAGGACAGCACGCGGGACAACGCTGGAGAGGCCGGTGGTTAAGCTGGTCACGCTAAACGTCGCGCAAAAGGTTATCGTTTAGCACAGCAAAACGACTGGTGGACTGTCACTTTATGGTAACGACGCGATCATTGGAGGACGGCACGCTCGCCTTTTGTCAGCTTGTGCTACCGGCCACGAGGGGGCGCGTTGCTTCGGACGACATCGGCGGACGGACCCGAAGCGAAGGATGACGTGGTCTGGCGTGACGATCGAGATAACGAGGAAAGGATCTTTCTTTTTGATCCTGACCAGCGGGCCAAGCGGACGAATTTTTAGTTTCGCAAAATAAAGTAAAGTATACTAAAGAATCCACTCGCCTTCTTTTTGATTGCTGGTCAGGCGTTGCAATTCGCAACACTATCACTATTGAAATATAAGGAGAGTTTCTTATATTTGCAATTTATATCTCCTTTCTTGTCTTTACTGTTCTTGAAACAAGCCTGCCAATTCCAACTATCGATAGGAACTGTTAATCCATTAGAGATAAAATACTGCCAAACCGACTCTCGTAGCTTGGGCAATCGTTCCTAGAAATTAATATCAGTTAGTTTGCGGTAGAACAAATTCCACGAAACGAACGAGCATAGCAAATCGATTTTTGCATTATATCTTTCGACTCAAGTGCATACGACTGTTTAAAAAAACACTTAATGTAGTCTATTCAATTTAAAGTGTAACGGAGCAAAATAGAAAAATCATTCTCACCAAAAAGATTATTAAGTGTATAGATGTACTCAATATGGCAACTTTAAATTTTGATATCAGCTTTAAACATTTGTGACACTTCCAGGAGCATATCGGAATGTATCCAACACAATAGAAACACACCGTTTTGTAGGACGAATGTTCACTATAACCGCATCACAATTTCCCGAAATGCCGTACGCTTGGCACGCCATTGTTTCAATGTCAGGCATCGATTCATTGTTAATGCTGCCGGACAGGTGAATGCAAGTTACACCATACACACACACACACACACACACACACACACACACACACGCGCGCGGAGTTGGTTGGTAAAGTGTTGGAAAATAATGACATTTACAAGGTGTGCTTTAGTTGTGCACAGGTATGAAGCTAATTGAACAGCTCACAAAAGCGGATGATTAATGTACATACATGTTTGTGCGCAGTTTATTCGTATTGACCAGGTTTATTATAACAAAAGAAAAAAAAAAACAGTTCTTAGTATCAGTACTTCTTGTTGATTGTTAAATAATGGAAATCGATTTTGTTTAAGTTGGTGGAAATACTGGAGTTGGAATTTTCAAAAGGATAAAAGTTGTATGATTTATTTTTTTATGTTTGACCACTATTTTTATGTTTGACATTGACTGTGGTGCAGTTTGTTTATGTTTAATTATCATTTTTAAATTCTCGGAGTATTTATAGACTCTTTTAGGCTCTTGCAAGCGGCTGTTAATATTATTTACTGTTTGAATTAAATCGTAGAGTATTGTGCTGAAGACAGATTTCCACCAAGCAAACGCTAAAACAAACCTATTTTTTAGTTTATTTCTTTAATATTTTAGTACCGTTGGATTCGTTCAGCTGTTTCATTTTATTCTTCTTCCTGATCTTTATGATTGATGTGAGTGTTATATCGTAGATTTGATTACAACGTTTAGTTATAGAGGCTATGGGTCTATGGGACCTCATTCACCTCTTTATGTTGATAGTTATGATAGGACTACACATGATCCTAAATTCAAGCCGATGAAGGTGAAGATAAAAGTGATTAAAGAAAAAGTAAGCTGCGGTCCAAAATGTATTAAACATGTTAACCTAGTTCTTTGGGTTATACAAGGGAATAACCTTCCCTGAATCCCTGAGACCTTAGGCCACAGGAGCCGTCCGGGGCTCCCTCTACGCAGGACTGACTACTTTGCTACGGGTAAAATGCCGATGCGACGATGCCGATGCAAAACGGCCAACGGTCGTTCTTATTGATTAAAAAAAAAAGAGTACGTCGAATGATATGAAAAGTCTTGGCTCTATTACATTTTGCTTAAAGATCAGAAATCGTGATCATATTCAATAGGATGTGTTCGATGTATCAAACCGTGCATCCTCCGATAAGAAAGCATCGCCAGCGAATTGTTGTGATCGTACCAGGTGATTGTTTGTTGATTAGTTTCGTGCCTATCGGTGCATTGAAACTATCGTTGCTTAATTGTTAACCACCGTTTGCAAGCGCAGTGTTTGTGTTTTTTTCAAACCCAAAATTTCACCTATTGGAAAAAAAACCGGGAGCAAATGTAAACTGTGCTCCTGTTACCTGTGAGCTATCGTTTGAACGTATTCCGGTCCAGAGGATCCACAGGTATCGAGTGCATCCATGGTACGCTGGTGAAATATGATGGTAAGAAATGTGTTCACACCAATCGACGTCACGTTTTGCCAGCTGCGTTCCGGGTACATTACGGTGATGAAATTGGTATGTGCCGTGGTCGCTTCCTCCGCGCTCGGTTAGTGGTCTATCGCCGTGCCTTGGGTAAGATGCTCGGCACGGCCAAAGTATTGCCAGCGGTTTTTTGCACATTCCTCATCAAACAAAGCGTACGGTGGGAACGGTACGGGAGCGCATTTGCATTCCACCGCATCAAGAGCTGCAGTCTTTATGTGTGCTAATAGCGAGCTTTCATGCTAGTTGAAAAATGCGAACGATGGTCCAGGGTTATGTATCGCTTTTTTTCCAACAAGAACTGCCCCAACAAAGGAAATAATTGAAAACGGGTGAATGCAAATCTAAAAACAAAACTGTGGAAGAAATAGTGCATAGGAAAATAATGCAAAAGTGTGATTATTTCTCAGCGCAGCACACATTTTTTAGTGAATATGGGTAAAACGGGATATTTGAAAATATGTTTTGGGTATGCGTTTAAAGAAGATAACATATTTCAGTTTTTTTTAGCAGAATCAAAAACGACAGATAGAGATGATCCCAACTTCTTGTTTGTGAGCTTAAATCGTTACCAATCGTGAGGTGGGGTCCGCACATCACGATGAAACTTTCGTTTAAAGCAATAACCGTCACGGAGAAAATTGAGGAACCGACAAGAAGAAAAATTGAATTGAGATTCTTGGAGAACCGTTCGTGGTAAACATTCATTTCCACACGTGTAGATTGTTTAATGTTCGATGACAGCTTTTTACGAGGCGTAAAGCAATGTATAAAAGGTTGCTGTTTACTTCAATTTTACTTACGTACGTTTTTTACTTCAGAACGAAATACGTTTTTTTTACTTCAGAACGTTCCATAAAGCGTCGGTGTTGGACAGATTTAAAGAAGCTTTATTTCGACATACGGGTGTTTTTTTCTGAACTATGCCGTGTTGTACGTCATTGCTGTTCAAATTGTTCAAGGTATATCCGAAGGAAATATAAAAGCTCGACCAAATTTGAGGACTTATATCTCATATTGCTTGGGAAGATGACAAGTTCTTGTGTCGTGATGGTCCCATGTTCTTATATCACTTTAGCACTCCAAAGATCTGTTCTCCAGCAAGGACCTTAACATGCAGTTGTGTGGTTGTTGTGGCGTTGTTACTAGTTGGAGCATTATTGCAAGTAATGAAATAGTTGATACATCCAATAGCAAAGTTATACTAATTGTGACGTACACGTGTATTTTAGATGCAGTTTCCTCCCGACAGCTAACGTCGGTTCAGAAGAAATATAATCCAAGTACCATTCCTGGGACTTCATTCACTTTATTTCTGCCATGAGGGTGTTCATTTGTAATTTATCCAGAACACAACAACAACAAAAATAATGTTGAAATTGATAACGCTTCTTGGCAAAACTGCACGCTGCACTCGTAGTGCACGGTGAGTTGAGCAAAGGTGTCTGATTCCCAGTAAACTATTAAGAACTCCCAGGTTCTGCGGTCGGAATAGTGAGGCTCTAACAATAATTGAGTTTTATTCTACCGTATGCGTTTTCTCCGCGATTTTCTTGAAATAGTTTGTGTTGGGGATGCATCTCGTGGTGTTTTTTTCCATAATATGTTTGAATTGGTTGAGTCGTTAGTAAGGACAAAAGAAGAGGAGGAATAAGTAGCTAAAAATAAAATGAATTTTTACAGAGACCTTATCAATTGAGATCACAGGCTTCATGGACGATTGTGATTAATGTTTTCATTACAATTAGTTGGTTCTACCTTATATTGCTCTTTGGCTGCTGTCAGGTTAAATTGTTTGTGAAGTCCATTTCGATGATACTTCAAAAGGAATTGGACATCAATATTACAACAGAAAAGCACTCTTATGTGTTGTTTAAATGGTAAAAAACAATGATGTGTAATGTTGAGCGGACCTGGGACAGTTCCTACAAAAAAAGTGATTTTTAATTTTCATGTTAAAATAATCAATGTTACTGAGTGCGCCTGTTGAGAAAGGGCACATAACACGACAGAAAATTAATCATTTCATGTGTTGAGCGTTCCCTCGTTGATTGAAGGAAATCAACTGTGCGATTCTTTTCCTGATAGTCACGGTGAACCTTTAACAAGTCGTTGTTTAAACAATTTGGATATTTGGATTTGTAAAATGCTTCAGTATTTATGAAACAGCAATCAGCGTAAAGCCCCGCAAATTTTTACTTATCTCAGCAAGTTGCATGCTATCTCGACGCTAGCGCAAATAACGCTGCCTCAACCTGTTGTCACACATTTGCATTGCACGTTTTGCCTGAGCCAATAATGGCGACGGTAAGCCCAGTTTGCTGCAGGATATTGCCTGCACGGATGTGTCTGATTGCAATCGTTGATGCAAAAGGAGAAAGTTTTCCGTCGGGTTTTCTATCCTTTGCCTAGTATTGGTGGTCATATTGAACTTACCTTACCCGAGTACCGAGCTACCGCCGAATGGGAGGAAGATGTTCGGAATGAATTTACAGTTGCACAAGACACTCGGGCGGAAGTTGTTGTGTGTGGTAGCTAGTTTGAAGCTTTTGCACCAAGCACAAGCACGTGGGTAACCGTCCTTGCTGTCACTGCTGAATGCTGGACTTGCCTCGTACCGAGCGAGCGGCAATGGAGGGAATTGTTTATATGTGTTGCGTAAAAACTAATAAATATATTCAAATTCATTCTTATTTGTATAACAAACCGCGAAGTTGCAGTGGAAGAAGGAAAGCTGCCAATTTGTTGTTTATATAAGACTTGTAGTTTGTTGTTATGAGTTTCGAGAAATTCAGACATACGCTGTTTATTTAAGATCTACGAAGACAAATAATTTTCTCTTGATAGGTGAAACTATAAAATGCCAAGCAGTTAAGACCCTTAAATTGTTTAAGATTAAAGCAACGCTTTCGACGTATCATGAAATCATCAAAAGCATGGAGTTTGTTATACAGACTTCTGCGGAAAGTCAACTCACAGTAAAAGTTGAAATGAATAAAACATTAACCTGGGTGGCATCATCGAGACCTATTATGAACTTGCTCAATCAAAACGTTCATCCGTCCTAAAGATTTCCGACGAGCTGTTGCAAACTGTAGCCGACGGGTGAATTCTCCGAACATGGGATGTACGAACAGCTGATCGAAGTGGAAATTCGGGTGAATATGTACCCTTGGGTACCAGTTCTTATCATGAGCTCCTTCCGATAGCATGTGTGGGATGTTAGGGCTTCGTTTAGCTATACACGTGCATCGGTAGGTCGTTTAAACATATCTATGAAATACTGTGGTTAGGCAACTCGAATGATGAGCTGATTGATTTTTTTTTAATTTAAACTTTAAGATATGAAAACAATCCGAAAGAAAGGCCGTTTTCGCATGTTTATTTTATTCGTGAGAAACTGGCTGGCCATACTGCTTAAAGCTTTTGGGTAGAAAATACATGACAGAGTATAATTCACATCGGTTCGAAGACATTTCCTTCTTCAAACCATGGAATGGATCCCTATCCCAAATGAGCTCCGCTGTATATTTTTCTTAGCGCAATTAAAATAATCGAGGCAAAAGATCATTTCATCAAAATAAAACAAACTGTTTCCAAAAGCTATTAAACTTTATTTTTGCCTTGAAAATAAGTATCAATGAATGCTAGTTAATATCACCAAATAAGAATCTATGCTGTAAGTGAATTAAAAGACTTAATAGCTAATCTTCTCAACCAATACATTAGTCGATCGTTTTCCAGTGCGATCCAGTCGATTACGATTACGAGGATGCTTACTGTTTAAGGTGTGTAATGTTCAGCAGATTGAGATTTATCACTCAAGTAAGCATGAACAGAAATGCCGTTTCTCATAAACTGCTCCAAAATCGGAGAGTTCAATTTGATACTATAAAGTAAATTCCGTTGTAACCTCCGATCGGGCGTTTGTTTGAAAAACCCGAAATCGATGAGTTAATGGATTGAATGAATCAAAATTGATAATAAATTATGTATCGATTGGGGCACGAGAAGTAAATAAAGTACATCATTCGTTTTGCAGAAAAGGAGTTTTCGAGAAAGCTGACAGCCTACGGACTCTTTGTTGGGGTGTTCATCCGCGATTTTGCAATGATTCTTAACCGAATACTATGTTGTTTGTAGGCCAATCTGTTTGATGTGAAATGATTTAAGCAAACCATCCAAACCAGGAGAATAAAACAGACACAGTTTATAAATCAAGTTGAAAGTGTGTTTGCGTGATTTTATAAAGTTTTTAGTTCTCAGAGAACATAAGAAAAATGGGGAGCTACACTTCTTTAGCCATCAGAATGCAAAAATAGAATAGTCCGGTGACATAATTCAAGCGTAAACAGTTGCTAAGTGACCAGAATTAAATTCTATTTGGATCTTTTCGCCCTTATGAAAGACAGGCTTTTAAGGTAGGGGAACAGTAAGGATGTCTGAAATGGCAGGACAAGACAACTCGCGGTTTCATGTGGAGTGTAGAACTTGGAAGACCAGATTCTTTAAACTATACTAGTACTGGGTATTGGTGGTTTTGCATTAGTTTTTAGAAGGGTGGCTTGGTTTTTATGAAAACTGAGTTATCATAATCAAAATTAAAGTCAATTTAATTTAAAATGGTCGATTGCCATGAGAAAGGCATCGATTTTATCATAGTGGAATAGTCAGATAGCATGGTGTACGGCAGCATCATCTGAATGTTGCATTCGCAAAGGATTATCCTTAATCTTCATATCCATAAGAATAATCCATTGAACACCATGCAGTTAATAGTAGCTGTAATCTCGCCCATAAAATCCACTGTTTAGGCCGATAACTATTGCTAAGCCTGCATAACTTACATCTGAATTACTTTATTTTCCTAACACAAACACGTTCTAGTGGCATTATTTTAACGCAGAAGTTTCGATCAACTGTGGCATATCAAACAGAAAAGTATTGGCAAGCGATTTGCTGATGTCACAGTCTGGACGCCGTCCAACAACTGATTTATCAGTGTAGGTTTGGCCGGGTCGAGACAGCAATGCTGTTTAAGCAATCGGCCTACAAAATAGATTGGCGCCATGGAAATAGTTTTCATCATCGACAGACTAATTGGCTCCACTAGAGTAAGGCTGTTCGCATAAAGATTGAGAATCAAAGATCTGACCAAAAGTTGGCCTATATTTAATCGCAAAAAAAGGTCAAATTGGACTATGCGCATCATACATATTTAAATGGAGGTAGCATTACAAGTTGAAAACGTTTGCAATGATCAGCTAAACAACCATGAAAATAATCTGAATTTAATCAGATGTAAAAAAAATCTTAAAATTCCAGCTGACTTATTCATCATTTTGATTAAACTGTGCGATGGTTATGTCGTCGTTGAACAAAGGTTATATAAAAACATAAATTTTAATTATGAGAATCAAAAAAAAGTTTGCTAAAATTTCTTATATTTTAGTAAATGTTCGTCGTATTCACTTTCACTTCTACACCGCATGAAAAAGTCCTCTTCTGATGCTGTCTCTTCAAGAAAAACGCCCCAAAGGAAAATATTCTGAACAGCGATTTGTTTACTTTCGTGTCTTCTCGGGCATTCCCTTCAGAAAAGATGCTTGAAAGAACCATCTTTCAACACTGACTCTGCACACTTTAAGCAGGTGAGCATGTACACCCAGTACCGTCCGAAGTTTTGTACCGTGGTCGGGTTCACAGACAGTGGTAGGATTTTTGCGTAGTTTGCAAATGAATTACACCTAGTGGTTTCCAACCGGATGCTCCAGTTCTCTCCGAGAGGACTAATTAATTTTTGCCTAGACCGTCAAAATGGCACCCACAAAATGAGATAAGTTGGTGGAGGGTTTTTTTTGTGTTCTGCGACCAGTCCTTGAACGCTGTTAGACGAGGAGATAGGAAAGGTGTGTGAGAAAGATTGGGAAGTACTGACGGAAGTCTTGTGCGCATTGTTGGTGTCATAGTTTTAGTTAGGAGGAAAAACGTTTAGGTGAAATAGATGAAATAGGGATTATTTTATGTATGGCACGAGCTCTTAAAAGATTCGTGAGTTTTAAAACAAATTTCAATTTTAAATTTAGATCGGTTTTGGTATAAATAACTTGAGAAGGTTATGATGAAAAGAAATAGTAATTAATGTTTTGAATTGAGTACCATTTTTATTTATTTACGTATTATTTTTTAAGACGGCTCAAAATCGTATTATTAGTATATCTTATGCTGATGCCGTACAATAAGCACCAGGCATTCCTCCCTGGGGTTTGCCTTATCCCGGGCAGGATTGGTTGTATATTGCTAAGACTACGTTTAATTAAATAGAATATTAAAAACAACATTTTAATGAAAAATCGCATCGTGGGTATTATTTTATGGGATAAAAGCAGAAAGAAATGGGTTTAAAGTAAAAGTACGGCTGAGATCTTTTCCCTTCCTGTTTTTTAAATCGCCAATTATGAGTTACAATTTAAATTATTATTTTTTCTTCTTCCTTGGCACAGCAACCTGGAAAGGTCTCGGCTTGCCATTACTGGCTTTCTGTGACTTGATTTTAACCTTAACAGGACAGTCAGCCCTGAGAGGCGGACTCTGGATGGGATTTGAACACCGGTCTTGCCGTGTGAAGACCGGCGCCGTTATCACCTTGGCCCTCATTTAATAAGTATTTTTAAAAAAGTAATCGTAGATCGCGATGATAATTTAGTAGTTCTTGAGTGTACGCAGAATTTTGCTGAGAATCGATATTGACGTATCCGTGGTAGAACGAAAAAACGATACCTAATAGACCACTGAGTCGATCGACTAATTACAAAATGATATGGTATGGTCATAGTCGCGACGTCGATAGCTAATACGGCAGAACCTGCATCAAATCATATCCGTTCCAGATCGTTCAATTTATTACTCCAGCAACGAGCAATCTATTGCAATCACTTCAGTCTTCAGACTATATACTTACATTTTGATACATTTTTCTTGGAAGAAAAGCATTCCTACAGTTGATTTACTTGATTTTTTGATCGGCAGTTCCAATAAATATTGAACGAATAGTAATTCGGTTTGAAATATGTGGTTTGTAGACCGAATTATTGCCAAAATGATCTCCTGTTGCATTGCTAATAGAGATAGAAACTCAATTTCGCTTTCATCACTTGTTTGTACTCGTTCTTCAAAGGAATAGTATAAAATTGTTTTTGAATTAATCATAAATTGCGATTGGCCAATTATTGACCAACACTGAAGCTCTGATAAAGTGATGAGGAAGTTATCTTATTAGGATCGAAAAAAACTAAACAATTTTTTAATTTAAAATAAAATCTACCACGCAACGTCTTCTCTGCTCGTTGACATTGCACATCTGCTGAAAGGACACTTGTTTTCGGTACACAATTATGGTACACCGAGCTACCTGAACGCAGTGTACTTGAACGCCAAACGATGTATGTTTTTAATTAGCACTGTAGCGTTTGACTACAGTTAGCTTGCTCCTTACCACAAGGTTGTGAGAGGTATTTGTTCCGTTTTTTTACTCCCACTTCTCTTCAAAATTTATCTTTATGCCTTACCGAGTGGAACGAACACAATTATGCACAGACTGTAGGTATGTGATGAATGCTTGAAGGCAATCGTGTCAATCAAGAAAACTGGCTTAACAGAGAAACGCAACGTAAGGAAAATTTCTTCCGTGATGTACTTTTAAAAATTATCTCGGTGTTATGATTAGCTTTTATTTTTTTGTAGAGCGCAAGACGTTGGTTTTTTATGGTAAAATAAACTATTTGGTGATTCATTCCCATCAGGACCGTTCCAACGACCGGTTGACTACCTTGATATGAGTAAAATAATTCTTTAAAGTTGATATCCATGAAAGAACTAATCTAAACGATCAGTTAGTAAGCTATTTTATGGCTTGGTTGTTGTCCCTGCCATTTTCCTCAGCCGAATAGTTAGTCAAACTGATCCATCAGACCACTCCAGACCCTACGTGTCGCGTAAGCTACAATGAAAAATGAGATTCACGCAGAATCGTGTTCGGAAGAGGCAAAAATTCAGCAAGAATTTATTCTTTTTTACTGTTTATCATCAATTTTTTAATTGCATTTCAGAACTTTATTTAATAGGCAAAAATTTAACCATTGTCATTATCATTTAAATTTCTGTAAGTCTCTGAATACTATTAGAAGTAGATTAAGCAATCGTTTTCATCGATCGAGTTTGATATCGTGCATCGACTTCATGGGCATACCGTAGCCGAATAATCGATAAAGCAATCAATTATGTAAATCTACTGGCTCGTTAAATGACTATTAATTTAGACATGAGCGAAAAGAGCGTTGAAATGTTTGGCGAAGCAGTGAGGCAATGAACGTCCAGTAAAGTGAATGAAAAGTTAGAGCGTTTGCATTAATAGAGGACTTATTCAATTTAAAGTTTTTATGTGATTATTCAGTGTAAGTTGATACAGTATGTTTTTTATACAATATCAAGTATGTTCTGTGAAAGTTTTAATAGGAGGATCCAAAGATGAATATGGCTTGACCCGATTTCGATTTCTTTTTACATCAAGAACTATTTGACTGACACTTAAAATGAATCGTTTAGGGCCAAGTGTCTATGGTATCGGTTGTTTAAATTGATCTCAGGTGCGTTTCACCCACCAAGGATGTCGATAATTGTGATCAACATCATACATATCTTTCCCAGAAAACTAATGCATAAGATCCTATTTCAGAAGGCATGTTGTTGAAGGATCAATCAATTAATTTGAGTTGTTTTCTTGGAACTACTGCTGCTGCTATTTGTCCTTCCGCGAATCTCAGACAGGCAATGTAATCGCCCCACAATGTAAGTCATATGACAAGCTATCAGATCCGTTGATCATTGCATCCTCAAGATTTGATAAGATATTCAAGGCGTAATAGGAAGTATGTTTATGATGATGAAATTAATATTAGAGAAATGTAAATGCATCGATTTGGTAAGAAACTGCAAACCAAAAGTGTATCCTCGGGTTGTTTAATTATTGAAAGGCTCGTAGAAATATTACAAGTCGACAGATAGTGGCAAGTTCGATAAAAAAAATTATCTCGCTATTCCTATCGTTGGTACACCCTTCAACATAACATGTGTCGTGGTTGATGGTAGCGAGTACCTACCAGTGCATAATATTAAACAAATCACTTTACTGCGAAGCACAACTCCCAGCTATGAGTTAAAAACATAGTTTCAACCATAATGGATACACATTCATCAGGCAAATCTGTTTTTTTTGTCTGGCTCGTTTAATGGTGAACAGTGATGTGAAGTGCATAAAAACATGACATCCATCATGCACTTTTTTTCTACAAGTTTAATCATATTTTTTTCCCTCAGCTCACAGTATTGTGATTTATCATCGTACAAATGATTATTTGTGATGCAAATAAATAATGAATAAACCACACGGTCGCCACAAACCAAATGATTGGAGTGTTTCGCGAGCGCGTAAAGAGCGAATGCGTTTGGAAGTGTATGACATTATTAGATGGCTAATAGAGTACGTTATATATTTAGCGTGTGGTTTTATGCCG
Source organism: Anopheles stephensi (assembly GCF_013141755.1). Classification (NCBI taxonomy): domain Eukaryota; kingdom Metazoa; phylum Arthropoda; class Insecta; order Diptera; family Culicidae; genus Anopheles; species Anopheles stephensi. Next base: position 33,505,324 of record NC_050202.1, on the reverse strand, counting down.
GTGGTGTTGTAAATATTCCGGCAGTAGGGGGTTAATATTAAACAAAGTGTACAATTGAATGAGCATGTTGACACTGAAACACCCTTACAATGTATGCAGGAGGTATTTAAAATGTTTGGAAGCGAATCTCGTTGGAAATTCTATTTCTCTGCAGCACTTTAATCAAATGCGTATATTTTAAATCATTGAAAAATATTACTGTTAGTGGGAATGCTTTGTTTTCCCCTCCCCCCCAAAAGCTGCAATATTAAATGTGATTTTTACAAATGTATCACAATAGCCGAAACTCTTCTTGAGATTGAGTTGTCTAAAATATACTTTATCTTTATAGACATCCTACATTTGTTGCCTGAAATGAATAATGTTTTCTTCTTCTTCTTCCTTGGCACTAAAACCTCGAGAGGTCTCGACCTGCCATTTCTGGCTTTCTGTGACTTAATTTTACCCGTAGTAAAGTAGCCAACCCTACGTACGGGCAGGCGGTCTGGATGGGATGTGAACCCCGGCCCTGCCGTGTGAAGACTGGCGCCGCTGTCTCCTCGGCCACCGGACCGCCCCGAATAATGTTTTGATCAAATAAATTATTTAACAGTTTTAATTTAGTTGACACACAGACGCGAGAATTTATCACCGGTTCGCATACCAGCTAGATCGGTATGTTGTGAATAATTATACACAAACCAGCAGCAAAAATGGCGCAACAGATTGTTTCTTGGTACGATACGCATCAATTAGCGAATTTGCTAATTACCCGCAAGGCACAACCCAGAACGATGGTCACAGCATTGTTGCCTCATTAATAACAAACCTTTTAATTGAACGCAAACATGCGTCGTATGCTTTTCCGGGTATTTCATCTAAATATCGCGACATGTTGTATTAGTTGTAGCAGGATCCCATGGTGGTTGAGGATATATTGTAAATAGCAGGATGAGAAATTAGTATTCGTTGATTACATGAAACTAATCAGCTTTGAAGCGGTGAGACATTTTATTTATTTTATTTAAATTTTTAGTATTACGGCTTGACGCCGTATTGCCGGACAGTTTATTTATGCTACAATAATTATCTAATAAAACGACGTTTTGATTACTATGCTTTTTGATCAGCTTTATAGGACTAAATTTAATAGACGTATTCTTACCATATAGTTGGATAGTCACTCCTCACTACGGGAGAACAGCTCTAATGAGATTTGAACCCCGGTCCTACCGTGTGAGTACCGGAGCCGCTGTCGCATTTACTGGTCACTCAATTTATCAAATTTATGTTTTACTATTTTTAAATATTTTAGATGGAAATTTCCGTTTTTAGATTTTTCATGTCTTGAAATCCTTGTGGCGCTCCATGGTCTCATGGACATTTACTTTTACTTTCGGTGGAATCCCTTCTGCGAAAATTTCCAGGTCAGAAAATATTGACAATACTGTAAATATTGTAACGATTGAAGATAGCTGGAATGACGTTTATAGAACGTTTAAATGGTACAAAGAGTAAAGTATGAATCTCCAACACGCTGTTTTAAGGGGCTAAACCTTAGTTAGAGTGTGTTTCTCCATTCAATTTTTAGTAATTCAAGTAAAATGCATTGTGTCTATGAGAGCTATGAGATATTACAGCTCAAGACAGATAACGGCTTTAAATCCAAAAAACTAGGTGCTCTTTGAAAATAAGGCTAGGAAGCAGAGTAAAATATTAAATTTAGAACATCATCTTCATGGGTTTTTCTTCATCTTCATCTTTTTCAAGGGTTTCAGACAAGCTGGGGGAGCTTTCAAGACAAGTTGGAGCACATCGTCCCCAAAAGCAAGTAATTTTTTGGCCTGCTAGAATATTTGACGGGGGCATTTAGCTTATCCGACTTTCTGATCCGACGAACTGGTGCTTCTGGAGTCCATCCATGGAAAATTCAGCAGGGCACTATGTTCTTAGAATACTACTGTAGATGATAGAGGTCACTGTGTGCTCTTTGACTTAGCTACACTGCGACAGCGTGCTGGCAACATGCAGAGGTCGTAGCGAGGCTGCTACGCGGCTCTGCTCTCTGCGACCAAAATTTATGTACTGGCGAGAACACTCCGAGATTACTTGGCGTAGATCAACGCCGTTCCCATTTCGGTTTTTCTGATCCCTTACTTGCTATGTGTCGTGAATTCAATGTTGTAGTCCTATTCTTGTTCAGCTCTTTGCATTTCAACATGATTTCAAAATAAATGATAAAAATATTTTATTCATTTTTTCATTAGAAGATATTTCGATGTGTACATTTTTGTGATAACATGCTCCGATTTGTCAAACTGTTATTGTCAAGTGTGTTATGAGGCAGCAACTGTTCGTAATTTGCAATGCGTCGCAATTGTTGTATTTGCTTGCTTACTTGATAGTCTCAAACTTACGTCCGTCTAAGTACGCGGTTGATCACAAAGAGAGCGATTGCGCTTCTGAGTTTCACTCAATTTGACAGCTAGGGTGTCATCTCTTTTTGGCCAGGGTTGTCCTCAATAATGATGGTGCAAGGACTTAGTACCAGTGATGCCTATCTTTCACATTACAAGACTGGGAGTCGTCCATAAAATAGAATATCCAGTTACGTGTCAAATTTAATCAAGGAAGCCAGAAAGGGTAGACCAAGACCTCTGAATATTGTAGATTGCTCTGAAAGAAGAGGATCATGCAATAAGACTAATGTGCATTATAGGTTTAATCGATTGTCGAAACAGAATTCCTGTCAAATAGGTGTTAATGTGGGATTAACATTGCATACGACACCCGCTGTAGATGGGTAGGCCACGTGTAGAGTGATCAATCCCGAAAGTTCTGCATAATTACTAGAAGTGTTTCAGATTTTCTTGGCTTTTTGCTGGATAGACCAAGATCTTTTCTTATCAGTGGACGCTTGTATTTATTGACGACACTTTTGAGACGAATCTCTTGAGTCAAGCAAATTATAGCTTGCTTTGCTTGAGTCAAGCAAATTAAACTGTTCTTCTGAATGAATCAGAAAAAGTATCTAACAATGAACTCTTGATCAATTGTTATCTAAATCTGACAGATTCTCTCAAAAGACTTGAGGATACCAAGTTAAGGTTTTTTAATATTTTGCTCTTATTAACTAAGGGTTGGTTGCTAAATAGAGATGGCAAAATCTAAAAGAGATAGTACCTCTTTAGGTTTGTGTTAGCATAAACCTTCATTGTCGGGCGTATTCCGTGCCGTCGTTTGCTTATCGACGTATATTTCCGGACCGCAGGATCGCCTGGGTGATCCTTGATTGACTCGGTTTTCATCACATTGCTATTAACGCTACCCTTACAAACATGCCACATGCAGCTGTGCCTGCTTATGTTGATTCCGAATGCTGAATAAAGCTTAAAAATTATGTCCTCTTTTTTGGATATTTAATGACATCGCCTGAAATGTATTTATTACTTGCCATTGTTTTATTTGTCGTTATTTTATCATAAGATATAAGATCCATCGAAGGTTTGATGTGTGATGACCCGAAATGAAAAGGCCAAGAAATGCAAAAACCTATGAAATTGAGGAAAAAAGTCACCCAAATAATGCGTTGATTCAACCTCACTATTCAAACTACTTGCAACCAGTCAGATTTTAAGGTCGTTTTTAAGGAAGTCATTTCAACCCTTTGTAAAGATCCCGTTTACACTTTTCCCAGTAGCTTTGGCACATTACTCTCGTTTTTCTTCTGACGGCCACCACCCGACACCGCGGCAATGATTGTTGCAGTTGCATTCATCGCACGTACATGGTACCGAAGCCACCGGCACTGAAAGGAATAAAAAATGACGTTGATTCATTTTCAACAACACTCACCTCGCGAACACTTGGGAACTACAAGAAAGGCACCGTGGGCAGTGCGGGGCTGTGTTGCCTGCACATAATAGGTTCGCGAAAGCAGTGAAGTGCATTCGTGAAGTGTAAAAATGTTGTCCTCGCCGTTTGAAATGCGCTGGTAAATGCAAAACAATTGAAAATAAATTCGTATACGTGCCATTGCATCGTGGGACGTGATGTCGGTTGCGGTCAAGACGATTTGCCGTCTCACGTACGCGCGTGTTAGTTAGGAGGTGGTAGCAGCAGTCGTTAAAGCTCGTGCTTTATTTATGAAGATCACATCCGTCGTGATCACATCGTTTTGCACTTTTCGCATCGTATTGTTTTGCCAACCCAAAGGCTTACATTTACACAGTGATGTGCGGTCGTTTTGCAAATTTTGTTGCTTGGGGTACTGTGGACCGATAACAATTGGTTGATTGTTTTTTTTTTTTATTTGCAAAAAGCTGTAACTTACAAAGATTATTTTTATTATTCTGTTCTAAGATATTATTTCAAATTCAAACTCAAAAACCTTCTCTAATTAACCATTCAAATTAAGCTCTTGTTCATACTATTCAGACGTCGATTATTTTTTGCGAGAGACTACAACAGCCAATGAAAAATCGCACTAAGTCAATGACGACGGGTACATATTCGCAGTTGATTTTGCGTGTGTGTATAGAGCATCGGACGCCTTACATAATTGTGTAGTACGTCCATTTGCCTTTCGCTAGATCAGATGCACCATGCTCCAACATGGTGGAAAACAATGTCGTAAAGCCATCCGTAATATTAGAAATTGTAATCGGCCGACCGTCTCTCGTTCAACCCGCCTAACAAACCATTCTGATGCAAACATACATTATTCGACCTCAGCTGGTGAGCGGCTTTCCTCGCCGGCCTTCTTGCGTGCACCGTCCCTCGCCTACTCCACTGTTGGGACATTGCCAATCCTGGATTCTAGCCCATGGATAAAGGATAAGATAGATTAAGGTCGGTCAGTCGAGCCGACGGTTTCGTATGCAATTTCTAAAAGCTGTACTAATCGATATTTTATGTTCCGTGTGTTGTTGCACTCTGAAGCCCGGGGAAGAAATGGCGACAAACTCACTGGAGTGCTCACATTTGTTTAATTTAATCTACACGAAAAAGCGATCACGACGGTTGAGCCTCACTTGCAACCGTACCGGGGGTGGTGTAGCATCTTCGAAAAGTGTGTTAAAAGTTCCCGTTTTGGAAGCAGAACGACGTGAAACGAGTGTGATCTAGATCGAGGTGTCTCTTGTCAGAGCGCTACTCACAGAAAGTCTTTATGGAAACCAAACTAATTAAAACTGCATCACGACGCGCCGACGGGGTACGACATGATGTGTTCACTGTACAGAACGAGAACAGTGTCAATACAACTTAAAATTGGACTCGCATTTTGTGTGTGTCATCGTAGCGATTTGGGAGTTTAAATGTGAGTTTGTGGTATTGATTTGATTGTTTGATTTAATTCGATGGGAGCCCTCATTTGTATGTTGAGGAAATTCAGAGTAGAAGGAATAATAAAAAAGCTTTAACAATTGAAAGTAAAAGTTCCATAAATTGTGGATTACAATTGGAGTTACATACTTCTTTCTTCCTGAATGCGAACCTTGACCGGGGCCTGGATTCCAGGTAGCACGCTAATTACAAGAAGAGCCTTCTAAAACTAACCGTCTGACTTGAAGCTTAGCAAATGAGTGATAAACTCTCGAGTCTCTGAATACATACACGTGGAAGCACCATTTAGAACAAATTAACCTTCTCTCTGTCCAGCACCAGAACACGCACACACTCGCTACGATAGGAGAAAGCTTTAAAATGGGCGGCAAAGTTGGAAAGCTTTGTTGGCAGTTGAAAGCGGGCGGGTTTGTTACTATGAGTTTACCGCAAAACTTTCTCCCACCGCTTCCCCCATTTTCGAGTTCCTGGAACGTGTGTATGTGACGAAAGCAACAGTTTTTCCCGTACCGCAAGCAGCAGTCAACTTTGTCATCGCTTTGTTAGTTGTGTAAGCTGGCATTCATCCTGACGGTTGCCAAGACTTGCCAGTGGATGAGTGTGTGAAGGTGTTCCGTTGTGGTTGTCGGTTAGATTATTTGTGGGGTTTTTCTAGTGACGTTTCAAGAGTTGGGTGTGTGTGTGCGTGTATTTGTGTTTTGTTGTTACCACTGAGGTCGTGGGTAGTTTGTTTTATCGTCTGCTATTTTTATTACGTGATAGCATTGCTTTTTCGTTGGATTTTTAAAAGCTTTTGCGCTAGTGGTTGTACAAACAAAGACCTACCTACCTAGGTAACAATTAATGGAATTTTTTTTTCGATATATTTCATAAAAATCCTTCACGTAAGTTCACTCACCAACTGGAATAATATTATTGAATTGTGTAGCGTATTGATGGCTGTCTGTAGCCTCAAATTATATAAAAGTATAAAGCGTGAATTTTAAAGTTTTAAATATTTCTTTAAGTTTTAATAAAACAAATATACCATGTAGATACTTCTTATTAGGAATTTTCAAGGATCCAAAATCGCTACTTAACTTTTTGCAATTATCGGATAAGCTTGAGCTTTTAAAAAGTAACGGATATTGAAGAACACTACTCTACGGTCGATAAAAACTCAAATGATACTTTTGTACAGCCATATTTTATCCATCCAGCAGTCCGACCTCCTTACCGTATATCATGCACAAGGACACAGGAGCAGATGATCCTTCCATATTCAAATTAGTGTAAAACCGGTCGGTACGGAACCGAATGACCAGGATGAGTTTTACCGGAGCAAAGTACTTAGATTAGATTTATCGATACTGGGGAATTAGTTCTTGGCAAGTTCAACACGGTGGCAGAGCAGACCGAATGAAGCGGACCGTAGTGTTTTGTTCCCTGCAAACTCACTTGCAAGCTTTACTTGTGACTTGTTGCATAGTAATGTTGGTCCAATATTTTGTGGAAAAGCCTGATACAAATTATCTCATCCGTAGCAGGTGCATCCAATATTCTCAGGAGATTCGGTTTGGTTTGGGGAACTGCCTGGGATGATCGTGCAAATCCTGCTTTAAGGATAAAGGAGTGACGTGTTCCAATGAGATTTTTTCATTCAATTTGCTGCTAATAACATGTTTAGACATAATGCCTTTTGTGAATGCTGTATTATTACATAGGATCAAGCATTTTGGGAAGTCTTTCTTTCTCACGATGGAGACGCCTAGTACTTCTTAAAATCAGTGGATGTAGGATGAGAATTGCATTTTATTTTATTCCGTTAATTTGAACATCTTTTTCTTCTTTGGAGCTCGAAGAGTCTTGGTCTTCTATTCCTGGCTTCCTTAACTTACCTTCATACGAGGCTCAGGCGTAGATAGTTAGTCCTGTTGAGAAACAGCTAACCCGAAGCTATGCTGTTGAGAGAATCCAGAAGGGATTCGATGCCCAGTTATGCCATGTAAAGCCCGGTGGCGCTATCAATTTACTCAATGAACCATTCTAATAAGAAAATGCATTTCTTTGTTTAAAAGTTCCCCTAAATTGCGACAAACATACTAAAAACTTTACTCATCATGTTTCTTTGCAGGATAGAATCAGACGGTCATTTCTTTAAATTTCCCTGCATTCCTTACGAACAACACATCAGCCCGAATTTTCCCCTACATGTAAGGGAAGCTGCCGTTAGTTATAATGACAACAAAATCTCCAATATCGTCCATCTGTGCGTTCTTGCATCCAAACACTCCAACAACTGGGTTAAGGACATTCATTCATATGGAGACGCCCGAACAGCACCCGATTGTAAGCGTCAGGCTTTCGGCCCAGTTCATTCGTGAAGCTTTCGGTCGTTCGGCCATACGAACAGCTGATTACGGACGAACGCGAATGTGACTCGCAGAGTACGAATCCCTTTTCGACCAGTTCTTGTCGTGAGCTCGTTCCGAAAGGACACCAGTGCTACCGTGAGCGTGAACGTTTGTGCGAAAAACTTGCGAAGCTGTGGGGAAAACAAAATCAAGCAGAATAAAGCGGATGCTTATTTTTGCAGTGTATCGGAGCTTAATAAATAATTTGTGCAGAAGGTGCCATCCATCAGGTCATCTAAAAACCCAACAGTCGGTAAAGTTGGGCATTGACGTCATCAACAACAACAACACTTTTTCGGTGCCGGTTTTGTGTGGGTTCCGTTGAAGTGTAAATTTTTAACTGAAATCGGCTCTTCAGTGCTTATTATTGCAACCCCGTAAAATGTGTGTCCCTAAATGAGTTTGATTCAGCTCTTGCTCCCAGCAAAAACATCAAATGGTGTGGTGATGATGATGAGAGTAATGTGTGAAAAATAGATTATGGAATGATACGGAAAATTCGGCTAAAGTGCGTTTAAATATTTCATGAAACACAAAGTGTGAGCGGTGTGTGTGTGTATGTGTGTGTGCAAGAATGGTCTCCTGTGTGTGAATGGAAAAGTGCCACCGGGTAAATGGATAAGGAAGGTTAATCGTTTTCTAAGCATTCGTACGGATGTGGTGTATTTACCGAAGAACAAGCTTATACCAGAGCATCATCATCTCGGGTAAGCGTGTTTGTGCGAGCGTGTGAATACGTGTAAATGGAAGGTAAGGGAGAAAAGATTTAAAAAGTTGTGATTGTGTTGGTTAATGTAAAACAAAAAGGAATTCGCAATGGAGATTCGACAAAGAGCTGCCGACACTCGGCAGAGTGTGAAAGGCGCAACAATTACCGTGATGCTACTGCTTCTGATAGTAAAAGGTAAGGAACAAGTAAACAAATAAACAAACAATCCGTATTCTGTTTAACAGCTTAATTTAGTAGAAATATTTCCCCAACACAAATTCAAATACCAGCTGTGAACCATATAATCGTGATATATTGAATGCGCCGCTGGTCGGAATCTGCTGTGCCCATCAATCTGGATTGAAAACAGGCGCATACATACAAAAAAAGAGTCCGTCTACGGCGCCCAACTGAAGGAACGGTTGTTTTTGTTGACAATAGCCACAATGATCGTTTGCTTGATTTTGAGATTATTTTAAACAATAGTAACTTTTTTATATAAAATTTTAAAAGGAGAAGAAGAAACATCGTTCCACAATTTTTTTCTACAATTGAACAAAAAACCTGATGAAAATTAATATTATTTTTGAGTGCAATTAATTTAAAAATTGATAAAAAATATTCAACTTATAATGCCTTCCTCAGTTCTCTCGCTAAACCTCCCGACAATCGGTATAGCGGGTCAAAGCAGTACAATCCGATTGAATTAACTCGGCCCATCAATCTTAGCTACAGCGCAATATTGCTTGATTAAATGACTGTTCTGTTTACGATTACGCTTACGCCCGCTTGCGTTGGGAGAAGAATTTTGATTTCGTTTCACTTTGATGGAAATTAGAAATGCAAAAATAAATTTAACTTTCACCAAAGTTTCGTTCCGGCCCCGGTTATCTTCGGTATCATCAACGTATCGAAACAGGGGCGCACAGGCGTGTAAAGGAGTACCTGTGTTACCGATTGTAAGGCAAAATCCTTACAACCTTCCAAAACTTGGTGTAAGATCGGGCACGGTGATGGATCGATTTTAAAAGGACGTGCGGAGGGACGATATATTCTTTGCACGTTTGGTGGTTTTCTGTTCGCACACGGGTGGTTGATCTTTGGTTGGTGAGATGCTGCTGCTGCTGCTGCTGCTTGGTAGCTCGGAGCTATTTCCGTCCAATTTAGTCCAACTCCTGGCCCGGTGCCGGGTGTTTCTGTAGCGAAGACACAACATGGTGATTCGATTGTCGGAGGCGTAGGTATCGATTGATGGCTCATTTGTTACTCGGTAGCCGAAATTAATTTAATTCAGTGCGGTTGACAGCCGCTTGGTTCTGGGTGTGATATAAGGAAATAAATTAAATTCTTACTTTCCGAGCTTAAACGAAAGTACAATCGGTCCAAAAATCAATTACTGGTGACAATTCTTTCCCATTGCTCGATGGAACCGTTTATTGATGCGAAACTCACATTGAAGCCATTTTATTCTCATTAACAATAGAACAAGCTGAAGCGAAGATCCGCTTAAATTTGCCTAGCTAAAGTCATCGGGCTAAAGATTGCAGAAATAGAACCCAACACCAAGTTGTACACGAAAATTGGGCTGTACTACAACCAATTCTGCCCACACCACCAACAACATGTGGCTGTAGTTATTAAACGCTCGTTTTGAGCTCGCTTGTGTGTCCCTTTGTGCATGACCTCATTCCTGCTCATCGCGTTTGTTGTCATCGGTTTGCTCCACTTCCAGAACGGTGTCACGGAACGGACAAAAAGCATAGCAGGCAACGAGGAGCAAACGAAAAAACAACCTCCAGCCAAATATATCATCAAAAGATAGATTTGTTTTCGACTTTCCTATGAGCGGTTAACGAAAAACAAGAGCCAGCGAGCAACAAAAAAAAAGCAAACTCCAGCAACAATAGATTCCCTAGGGATTATTCCAAACGGGACATGTTATTTGAAAAGCATTTTCTCTTCTGTCTTGCCAGCATTTTCCGGGCACAAGGTGTTTGGAGGTTGCAAGCAGCTGTCTGTTGCCTTCCCTCGAGGAAAGCGGTTTGAAGCGGGTGGGTTCGGTTCGGTACGGTTCGTTTCCGGTTCACCAGGCAGTGAATCATTTTCCGGAATGGAAAACCTGTCTATTGCACGGTGCAACACGCACCCACACAGGATACACCAAACAAATTGTTCGTTTGTTTCTTTATCTTGCTTATCCCCGGCTCCCTTTGGCCGGTTGGTTCTGCGTTACATTTGAAATTAATTCCCGTTCCCGTATCCTGAGGGTTTTGCTTTAGTGGATGATATTTGTAGCGTTTTGTTTCAGCTATGATATGTTATCTGTACGGTGTTGTGCACGGTTAGTAAATCATACCAGTGGTTTTCGTTTATTCGGTTGGCCCTTACACGTGCCTGAGTATTTTAATGGAAACAGAAAGATTGGTTTGGTTTTGATGTTTTTCATTTTCATTTCTTAATTGCATTTGGGAATAGCTGTGCCAATGTAGTTCTCACGTTTCATTTCCTGTGTTGTTATTGTTGTCCAAAGTGGATGTTTTAATGTAAATAGCAGAGTGTCATAGTAAAGTTATTTTTATATAGTTTTTATATAGGAGGATATAGTTCCTGAAATGTTATCAACTCTGATTTTTCTTATCGAAAACTATTAAAAGTAATGTAGCGCAGTAGTGAAGAAAGTAAGTCCTAGCTCGTTTACATAGTGAAGGCTGTAGAGAGATCAGAAGATCAGTAAAGTAGTCGGCCTGACGTACGGGAGTTGGTCTTGATTTGAACCACGGTCTTGCCGTGTGAAGACCGGCACCGTTATCGTCTCGTCCACCGCACCGTCCCATCGTTTCCTACAAGTCTATATTTAACATCACGTAGTTAAAATTGATGGCACAGGCCAAAGCCGTGCCGATCTTCACCCGGGAGGACTGGAGATCAAATCCCATCCAGACCGCCTCTTCGGACGCAGGGCTGACTACTTTAGTACGGGTAAAATTAAGTCACAGAAAGCCGGAAATATCATGCCAAACCCTCTCGAGGATGTAGTTCCAAAGAAGAATTAGAAGTTAAAAAAGATAGTCCTTGATTGGGAGGATCAGTTCCGATAGAACTTAGTATCAGCTCTAAAGTGTGAAAGCCTGGTGCCATTCATGAATCACTTTGTTTATCGTGGTTTATCACAACCGTATTCTACTGAATCCTTTTTGATCTAATAAATATGATGGTATAGGTTTGAATGGTTACCTGAAACTAATTTATTTATTTATTTATTTATGTATATATTTAAGTCTTGTTTTACAGATCCACAAGCACATTCCTTAAACCCTTAAATCTATTGACTAACCTAGTTCATGGAAAACGGATGAATTGGCCAGAGCGAACAACCCTTTCAGGCGCATTCATGTTGATGCTCGAGAGAAGAAAGATAGCACCACTTTCCCCTCTCAATATTTTGGCCATAAACACACATTGCGCTACTTCACATCTATGTTCCAATGGTGAAAGTCCCAGAAGGAGACATCTGGCGTGATTTTCAGGCATTTCACCACGCCAAGGAATATGTCGAAGGGCTAAGCGAGTAAAGCGCCGCTGAGCTGATACCAGTTTGTTAATCCAGACACGATGATTTGGGCTCCACGTGACGCAATTAAACTCCAGTATGGGTCTTACCAGCGCTACAAGTATGGCTTTTAGGGTCGGTAAAGTGATTTGCCTGTTTGATCATGAATCCTACCATTCTGTTTGCTTTGTTTACGATGTTAAAGAAATGGTCATGGAATGTTAACTTGCTGTCCAGTATGGTACCGAAATCGCGAACAGTGTAGCATCTGTCTAACTCTTGATCACATTTATAATAGTCATTCCTCACAGGACAAAGTTTACGAGAAAACTAATACAGTAACATTTATCTGTATCGATCTCAACGAGATAATATTCTATACCAGGGTTGATGTTGAATACTTTGTTCTCGAATATTTCGAATAGCAGCTTACCAAGGAGGGTATAATATTAAAAAGGAGTGGTAAAGACGATTTTTTCTAAGTGCACCTCGTCACGAAGTCGAGCTGTGACAATTTGGTGAGGTTTATCGGGCGTCTTAGCTTCATGATCACCATTAGTCATCTAACAGCTAAAGCGACTCTTCTATTTTTGAACGATGATCTAATACCTATTGCCGCAACATGTTCTTCCCCGGAGATCAAGCCACCGCTACAGTGTAAAGCCGGGATCACAATTGATGACATGGTTCTCCCTGCTGACATCTTGATAAGCCCCTAACTCGGTCTCAGCCGTACTTTTTTTGATGCGAATATGTCTCTGCAGCCGACGGGTAAAGATCTTTCTTCCCGTTTATAGCACAACAATCGTTTCCCCACAGTCAGCTCTTCTCCGACCTAGGTATAGGCATTCATACGACGTCTTACAGGGATGAAGCGATGGTACTCACACATCGCATGATCAGGTGTCTCTCATAGCTATGTACAATCTGGATAGTTTGCCTCTTGAATAAGGTTCATCCGCTCTATGTGGAAGAAGCCGTGCCCTGTCATCAACTGTGTAGTGAACAATTCAACATCAACAAAACGACCAGACAGATGTCACTTCCAGGATCGTTCATACACATGTTAAATCCCATGCATAACAGTAAAGGTGGCATGGATGGCATGGAATTATATCATGTCAAACTGTTTATGTTTTGTGCTGTAGTTGGTAGTGGCTTAATATTATAACACGAAAATACACCAGTATCGAATCCCAACGCAGGCTTGAATATCAAGCTAAGGTTACTTGAGTTAAGCTAGTCAAAAGCAAGGCAAATGACATACGGTGGTAGAGGCGAAAACGGCGCCGGTCTTCATACGGCAGGATCGGCGTTCAAATCCCATCCGGACCGTTCCCCCGTAGTGAGAACTGACTATCCAACTACGTGACATCATTAAGTCTCGTAAGCCAGAAACAGCGAGCATGACTTAATAGGTCGTTAGACCAAAGAAGAAGAAGACGAAGATATGTTTAATTCAATTATATCCATCAAGATCAAATTATTTTATTCCGTATGTTTACAGTCTCTTCCATAACTATTATAGTTTATCTCATCGAAGCTTTGTCACATATTGTCTAGAAGCAAGCAATGCATTTCTTTATCATCATAAGCCAATATCAATACATGCCGAAAAAAAGCCAGTCGCATAGAAAATTCTAATTTATGCCACCTCATTCGCAAATTGTCCGCCAACGACGATAGTTGTCTTGGCATGCTTTTACGAGGCCTTACTGTCACCGGCAAAACTGTTCTACTGGATGGCGCCAAGCTGACTGTCTGCACAACTGTCTGCCATCGCCCGTCATCCTTTTTGCCGCCCGTTTTTGTTAGTATGCGAAATGGATCCAACCGAGAACAAATCTAGAAATCACTTCCAGCTGAAGAGATGCCAGCGCTAGACGCATGACGACGGCATGACAATACCAGCGTCTTGGCGCCATGAATTTTTATTGATGCCGGCTTTTTTTATCTGTCGGGAGGTAATAAAGAAAGAAAGTTAAACTATGGGTGGTATGTTTCTTTTGCTTTGGGCCGGATTTTGATTTATTTTTTTTCTGCTCTGAGTGAGTGTGCTGTACTACATTTAATCACTGGTAGAAAGCCTGCTCTGCTGCCACGCGCCAGAACCCGTTGCTGTTGCGGTACATAAGGAATTATATGGAGTTATGAAACGTTTGCCAACCAAAAACCATTTCGAGCGGCCGCCGTGACCTGGATTCTGTCCAACGAGCTGAGCTCAGCATCGCAAAGCCGCCAGTTGAAATGACTTTGAATGTCGGATGGCTGTTTGGCGCCTTGGATAAGTTTGCCACAGCATCAGACAGTTGGGCGCTACTGAGTCAAACAATGACTCATTTGAAATGGAATATGATAGTGTTTTTTTGGGGGCAAAATTTTTAATCCATTCACATCAACAACAACAAAGGCAATGAAAATCGGACGGATTTTATGCTTTTACGGAACGGAACTTCTGATTTTACCAATTCAGTTGAATTTTTTTCATCTGACTTATTATATCTATTAAGTTAAAAAAAGGTAGCATTAATACAGTATTGGCCTCCAAAAAAAGTTTCCCAACCAATAACGAGCAAGCTTTCAATATTGTTACCCAGCTAACAAGCGCTTTTTGACATCTTTTTACCTTACCAACCAGCTTTTTTGGTGGTTGGCTAAAATAAACTTTTCCTTCTTCAGTCTGTGGTCCGGAAGGCTGCGAGCTGGCAAGAAAAATTTTATTTATCAAAACTTAAAAAACTTTCCCCTTTTCCCCATAACCGTCTTCCGCTCGCAGCTGCAACCGTATGCAGGGTCGGTTTAGGAAATTTTGATCAAGATTGTTGTCGTCTTACCAGATGTCGTGTCGGAACAGATTTTTTTTTGCTCTCGCTCTTGAAACAGTTCTCACCATGCACCGCGTTGGCAATGGTAGAAAAATACGAACGAACGCTACGTACAAAATAACAAATTTTGGGAGTTTGCATCTCTGGAGCTGCAACTGAGCTGCAACTTTTGCGGACGTCGAAAGTTTGTTTGGTAAATGTATTCATATCAATGCATGTGAATCTTGGCTTGGCTTGCATGTCGTACACGTGTGGTTTGGCAATAAGGAAAACCTTGTGAAAAAGCGTACGTTGCACTAATTCGTATTCGCATTTTGTTAAATTCGGGTTTTATTGTTTCGTTTGTCGAGGTGTTATGCATTTTCTTGCTACCAGTGGACACATTGAAATTTGAGAAACTATATTTGGTACAAAATTTCGTTTTCAATGAGATAGTAAAACAGGTGGTAATTAAAACTGGATCACGTTTTGAGTTGAGACTAGACGGTGTTTCAAAGTGATAAAACGGAAAAGGTTTTCCTTTAAAAAAGCAGACAATTACGATACCAGGAATAATATTTTCAAAGAATTTTCCTGAATCCTCTTGTATGCTTGTGGCGGTCATATCTGTCATTTCTGGCCTTCTAGACACATTGATATCATATAGTGGGATAAATCGTCCTGACAATGGGAAGGATGGTCCGGATGTTATTTGAACCTCGGTCTTGTAGTGACGATCGGCGAAGCAGTCGTCTCTATCACTGAACCGTCCCTAATAAGCTCAACTACAACATCCTATCAAACAATAAAATGACCTTAATTTTGTAACATGACAAGCGAAATAAATGTGTGGAAGAATAAACTCGGTGCCGAACCTCCTCTATTGTGATATTTTTTGGATGTTTTATTGTCTGTTCCTCTAACCGTGGCTTACAAACACATTTTTTTTTGCGCATAGCGTTCACCACTCGAGCCTGACCATGACAGTTTAAAACCGAGCAAGTCAACACCGAGTTCTAAAATGATCTGCTGAAGAATTAAAAATACAAAACCAATTCCTAAAGCAGGAAAACTCGCTCCAACAAATCTGAGCCGAATTGGAAGACACTGCTACAACGTATGAAACATGCTTCATTTTCTACGGACGTAAAGACTATATTCTTGAACACTATTGTTCCATCAACGGATCGCCCGTGGCACTATTACTAAGAAAGAAATGTGAATTGAAAGGATCATGTGGAAGTGGAATATTAGGATAGTATCGTTTTCTCTGGCTGCTCGGAGGCCTCTGGTAGCCAACATCTCCCCAATATCGGTACTCGATCTTCTGCCAACGGGCTCTACTGCGCTCTCAATCGAAGTCGTAAGTTAAAAGCTAGTATTAAACCTTCAGGGACATCTGCAGAGAGGTCGCGAAAAGCGATCGCCCGAGTCCATCCGGCAACGTTAGACGTAGAGCAGTTTTTTTTGGAAGCCACTGTACATGCAGGTTATGCAAGCTAAATTTTGATAATTTTGTATTTATTTTTTTCACGACTTTTATAATAGTTGGCTCAACATATAAAAAAGCATTACCTCATTCGAAAGCTTCGAAGTTTTATTGTTTGTTTACAGTGAGAAAAATTTCGAGTGACTCGAACAAGAAATATTGCCCAAATCGTGAAAATAAATCTTTAATAACGATTCGTCGCAGACAACCAAATCGGGACATTATGAAGGATTCGTAGTGTTCCTTTAACACCGTAAAATTGAATCGAAGTGAGATGGGAAACTACAAAAGGAGTTTTGACAAAGAAAGACGTGTGATCGACGCATTCCTGTCAAATTTTCCGACAAAAGGACTCCTAACTCCTTAGACCTGAGCCTCTAGTTTTTTTTTGCCGGTGATAAATTTAAAAGAGGTTAAAAGAGATTAGAACTTTCAGCAACACCAAAGTGAAATTGATCCAAGTTTTCGCGTGCCTCTGTAGGCAAAATGCTCAACAGCAGTTTTCAACCTAGGCTCAGCACTGAGCATAACGGTCGGCTAAATTCATTTGCCTTCCACCCCGTACTACCATCATCGTGACCTACCGTTGGCAAATGAATACCATACCTAGCACTTTCCAACCGGATGGTTCTGTACTTTCGGCGAGAACTAATTAATTTTACCCGGGCCTGTCAAAATGGTACCCACAAAATGCGATAAGTTAAAAGTGTACAGTTTTTTTTGTTGGTTCGCCTCCAGTTTGTTTCTACAACAATCGTATTAAAGAAGGTGTGTGAAGAAAATCGAGACGCTCCGATTTGTGCTGTTGCTTCTTTACAGTTTACAACACTCAAGACGTGACTCCCACCGTCTGGCTGTAAATAAGTTGCAAGAAAACAAAGCTTGTGTTGCGTTGCGTAGCCTGCGGTGGTAAGGTTACGCAGCGAAGAAAACACTTTGCACAACGGTAAAACACGTAACATGGAATCTAAAGCGTATTTGTGTAAGTGCGATGTAGGAAAGTGAAAAGGGATAGGTTTGAAATGAGACAACGATGAAATATGCAAAAACCCGTTGTTATTTGATGTTTACGTTTTATGTGTCTCCGGCAACAAAAACCAACCCGGACGTATCTGACCTCAAAGCACCTGGTTTCACCGGTATGGAGTGTGGTACGGAGCAGCATCATCTTAATAACACTTCATAAGAAGATAAGAAGATTCAGTATCAAATTCTTCAATTTTTCTCACATTTTGTGTACATAAGCCAAAAAAGTATTCTTTGCGAGATAATTGTTTAACGGTGTTTGAAATTCACATTTGAAATAGCAAATTACACCATACCGAGAAATTCACACAATTCTGCACCATCAAATCTAATTAGACCTAGAAGATTGGTGGGAAGTCTTGGATATCACTAGGCTTAAAAGTAAACGTACCTATATCCAAGATTAGTCCAATAATTCCATACTGACATGCAGCAGTTCATAAACTGTAGGAAAAACCCTCAGGCACCTTAATCCAACAAAAGAAGGGTTTATTTGTTGCCAGATCGAATTACACACACCTCGAAAAGCTTTTCATTTTCATTGCCCCCCGCAACAAACTCGATTGTCTGTAAAAGTCTGTCCGCCTAACATTTCCATTTCAACCCTTGAACGCTTCATGGCGGGGGTTTCTCTTTCGGTTCTGTGGTGAATTATCAATCAGCTCAAGTATTATTGCTCCCTTTGAAGATTATCATTCAAAGTGAACCGGCTGATCCTAAGTGGACCATTACCGTTTTAGAGCCGGTAGGTGAGGAATGTTGTTTTTCTATTGCCTCCAAATGTATAGAGTGTGAAGAAACGATACGGGCGCATTAACAACAGGCACAAAACCCTTTTCCATTCGCCAGCCACAGTCCCAGCTCGGGTATAGAGAGCGTTCACCCGCTTTTTTTGATTTTTTTGCTGGGCACTATGTTTTTGTTTTGCGTTTTTGCACCATCAAATGCCACCTGCCATGAACGATTTGCATATCATCGTTCGCCAAGCCCATCAGTCCCGGGACGGGCTCATATGTGTAACTGAAGCTTTCGCTTCTTATCATTCCGGCCTGTGCGGGAAAACGGTTGGCTCTGGGCACAGGCATCCCGGCAGTCCTCGAAAGCACACCCTAACACAACCACTTAACTCGATTGCTCTCCTACCGTCAGTCAGGAGTCGTGGACGGTCGGCCCGGCCTGTATGTCTTGCGGTGCAGCGGCACGACGATCGGGCAGGTGGTCGGAAAGGCTTCAGCGTGATAGAAGACGACGACGACGATGATGATTTAGTCGCATGTTTTGTTGGTTTTCCCCGAATGTCCATTTTCGTAAATTGCATTTGAACGGCGGATGCAAACGAGAAGACTAACTGTGCCCCGTTCGCCCCGGTTCGCTGCCAGGCTTGTAATCGGAGTGTTTTGTCGACGATTTTGCTTGTTTTCGTCACAAACGGGAGCGTGTTTCTCATTCGCGAAGATTGTTGCGAATTTCCATACGCGGGCCCCAGATGGGAGACAGTCGATTGTGCTGGGAGTCGGAAAACAAGACTCCCGGGATATATATGGCAGTCATCAGCAGAGATTTAACGTATGAGAAGCTGTCAGGGTTTTTGTGTGCCCTGCGTCATGTGTGATTTTGGGGGAGTTAGTGTGTTGGCATGTTACATTGACAGTATTTTGCGTACAAACAGAATCGTACGGAATTAAGAAATCAACCTTCAAAGCCTTCAGTCGTGTAAGTTTGAAGCATTGAAATATTGACGGCATGGTAAGAAGTGGCTTCGATGAGCTTTTATTGACTTATGTAGTTGTTGTTCTAGCTTGTTGTTTTATATTTTTAAATATTTTTGAAACATACTTGGACACTAAGTATTGCTGTTTGCTAGTAGAGTCTTTGTCCGAGTTACTCGGTTCTCAACTTAAACGGATTTGAATTATTACTGAGATTACTAAGTAATTGGGGGCTTGTGTTTCATAAGAAAATGATTCAAAAGTAATCAATAAAACTATGAATGATAACAATTCATCTGGAATGCTCGTTTTGTATCGAGCTTTCTACTTTAAACCAGGAAAGCCAATTGCTAGAAAAAAGGTAGCAGAAGTAGCAGAAAATCTTGCGAAATCAATTACATCTTTCTGCAGCAAACATAGAGAAATATTTTTCTTTCGATTCCCATTAGAACCGCACAGCAAAGCGGTACATCCAGCAATTCCGATGAAGCACAGGCCTTCCGGTTGACTAAACTCACCGCACCTTCGTTTATCGTTTCCACACGGCCTGGTTCGCAAGCTGATCGTGATTTACGAGCTGCTAAACGGGGTCTAGGTTGGAGAGTCACAATTAGCAGCACTTGAACAGTCCCGCACCGGCGCGATCCAGTGTGAACAGCAAAGCCACCAATGATAGTGAAAGTAGCACTCGAGCAGGATTATTGAGACGATGAAAGCTCCAAATGCCAGCAATCGTACTTTTTCGTTTTAGTTCCCTGCCACGGCTGAGTGCTCTCCGGGTGCTTCTGTGCCAAGCATTATCAGTCGTTGAAGAATTTCACTTCTATTAGCCACTTATTCGCATCGCAGCCGGCTAGAAGGGGCTGACTGGAAGCAAGGTAGCAAGGCACCACCATTTTTCTACACGAGTCCCGGACAGGTGGGAAACGAAATAACGACGATAAAATCTGACTTTATTGTCGGTTCGTGAGCAACCAGGCCCGGTTGCGATACGGAAGAAACTTATCATCATACCAAATAGAGGCGTGAGCACGTGTTATCTTCGGTCTGGTCTACAGGCGATAGCTTTCAACAAATGGATGACGGCGCCGGAAGAAGGTGTAGCGAAGTAATATCCTGTATCATATAAATTGCGTAAAACATGCAGCCTAATACGGGAAGTGGTCGTAATTTTTATCTTTAATTTGCAGGAAAAATGCGATTGTGAGTTGCTAGGATTAAGAGATACGACACGTTTCATCCTTTGGTGGTATTGGTGTGGCGTAGACAAGGCTCAATTAGAAGTTATGTGATGGGAAGGAGAGGTCTTTTCTATTTTTCATATCTATACATTTAATGATGTTTTTTAATTAAAATAAGTATTTTTTTAACTAAAATAGTATGCACGTACCAATTGATACGTACCAGTTGAATTAACTGATTAAAGTAACTTTAAGGCACATCGCTGCAGAATAGCCAAACAATCATTCGAATTCTATAACCATACATGTCTGGAAAACATCCTTTGCTTTTAAATAATTTGATCAAGATCGTTTAAGGATCACTGGACAGCACCTATCATTAATGCACGTTACGACCAGTATCTAGTTAGAGTTTAGTAGGACACTGGATCACTCCCTTGATCCAGAATTTTCATGGCGGACCTTTTCTTATTCATTAACTCAGAAGCATGTAGAGTATGTAACTAAATATTAGCCTTACTATATAATTAAGACAGCCTGGTTAAGGTGTAGCTTCGTGGTCTTGGCCTGCTGCAACAACCCTCACGGTTTAGCACCTGCGTCAGACAATCCATTAGCCCGACCTTCTCCATCTCAGCTTGGGTTTACAACAAAACGTCTGTCTGGGTGGACGCCCTGAAAGAACTTTACGGGTTGGGTCGTCCGGTGCCATTCTCATGACATGAACAGCCCACGAGAGGTGAGATGGTGAGATCATCGTACAGCTCGCAGAGTTCGTCATTGTAACGGGTCCTCCACTGTCCTTCCACACAAACGAGGCCAATAATCCTTCGAATCCTCCTTCTCGACCTGAGCTAAAAGGGTTAGATAGTTTTGAACTGAGTCCATGTCGCAAAAACGTATGTGAGTACTGGGACTATGAATGTTCTATACAGTGTCAGCTTCGTCCGTCGTGACATGTATTTTGAGTGGATAAGTTTCGTTAGACTGAAATATGACTTATTGGGAGCAAACGCTATTGCGAGCACTAGTGAGAAGCTCAACATTAATATTGTTGTCGGTGCTGGCTTATGACTCCACTTAGATGATGTTTTGGACGACTCTAAATGTGCGGTCACCTATCTGTAAATTACCCCTGCGTAAATCCGTGTTTGCTAGCAGGGCCGCTGGTGGTGCAGTTACTATTTCCTTCAAAAAAGTTGGCATGCGACTATTAAGGGTACTGGTTACAATCTGGACAACTTTGAACACCTTCCTTTTCAACTCGTATGACTCCCGTTGCCGGTGGAGGCTAGTCATAATGATCATAAACAGATTTCCTATGTTACGGTACGCTACGCTAGTTTTCTACGGCCAGAACTCATCAGAGTAAAGTAGTGCAGAAAAGAACAGAATATGGGCATATCAGAGGAAATTCTCTGGGACATCATCTCTCTGAGATATCAAAAATTCTGCAAAGTGTTGTTGTTACGTTAAAATTACAAACATTGGTGTCCATAGCGGGACACTGTAAGATGAGCTTGGCAAAGGCTGTGAGCTATTAACAACGCTGTTGTGTAGAACACTACCTTCGGAAATGAGCGAGCTTATGAGTCTCAACACTTTGCAGCGTTTTTTTGCTTTCGGTTTTAAGTAGTATATTCGCAATGACATAGTAGGTTGGTTACTAGAAATGTACTCACCCATCTCGTCTATAGCAAATAAATAAACCAAGAGGATAAATCAATGGTCAACAGGCTTACGGATGTGTGTTAATGAGTAGGAAGCTCGCGGAAAGTGTAAAGCCATGAAAGTTTGATTACTGGACGCAAAACACATATGCTGAGAAAACCGGCTCGTAACAGATTGTATGCACATTATGAATAATGCCCGATCCGACCGAATTTCTTCAACCGAAAAGTTCACTCACCGGGCTGTTTGGTTTGATAAGCTACAAACTCTCACCTTTCGCTCGTGTTAAAAGGATTATCAAGAATTATGCTGCAAGTTTCGTCGCGAAAGGGGTGCCTCGTGATGGGTTTAACTTGTTGGCAAGATTTGCCAAACTTGCGAAACACTAATCACCTTCACCACGGGCAACGCGTCAGCGTGCGACGTCATAGGAACAGGGTAGCTTACAGGTTGCGCTTCCATTAGCGAAACAGTTGATTTGGTTGCCTTCGTTAGTTTACGGCGAAGAGCAAATTTGAAGTAAACGCTCCCAAGAGTTGGGAGTAAAGTTTCGCGAACAATGCATTATTCTTGAGACGGAAGTACGCTGTGGACACAACTAACGGAGATAAGCTTTCAAGTGATTAATTTAGTTGATTTATACCGTAAGCTTCGGGGATTATGAGCCATACGGCTCGACGTAAATTATCTGCAGGTAGCGGCTCCTGGTCAGGTTTTTAATAAGTAGATGAGTTTAATGTTGCAATCAGTGAAGAGGAATTTTAGTTTACGTTAACTTAACTTAGATTACAGATCACGAAAGACACAGTTGAACGATTCTTCAAAAGTACTGCGTTACCTTGAAGAGCACTTGAAGAACACCTGAATTTTTACCCTTCGTACCTTATCCTTTGGTTTCAAGTATGAAAAATTTTCAAAAAAAAAAAGGTATGATGTCTGCATCTGCCTAAACTGTGAAAGGGAATGTTAAATGAAGAAAAAAAAACAAAAATGCCTCAACGCTTTGATGCAGCGTTGAAATATTCCAAACATTGAGCTCATATTTGCTCAGGTTGCTGCCTGAAATGGTTAGCCGTATCCTCGGGAGAATGCAGACAAACACGAGCCACCACTTTTGAGGGATTGGAAATTTCCATGACACCAACACTCGAACTGTTTGTGTGTGTGTTGGTGAGGATTTGCATTTCTCTGCATCGTAATCTGCTGGCAGCAGCATGTTCATCGGTAGACGCAGACGAAAGATTACCATACCGTTTGCATACTATGCATCAGGTTTCATGATGATATGCATCTTTCTTCAGGGCGCTTGATCATGATTGGGTAAGGCCTAAATAAGAGAAACAGAAAGTACTAACTTACGGGAGAACAAAACAAATGGAACATGGCGTACCAATGCAGCCCACGCAGGGAGAAGAAAATAGGCGCACACAAAATAGGCGCAAGTCAGTGGCCAAAGTACACACTCCCAATGATCCGATCTCAACGGAACGATAAAAGGTTTGCTGATTGAGCTTAGAGGAAGATTCTAAAATATTTAAAAGTCATTACCTTCATGTGTATGTGCTAATACTCTTAACTATTTGTCTTAGTATGATGATCGATAAATAAAGTAAGCATCAGCAAGATGCAAATGTCAGGTTTAATTGAATTTGAAGAACTCTTCACAGTACCGTTCGTTCTAAGTTCCATACATTAAAAATGCAAATTCAAATGACACCACCAGACGATACTTCCACCTCCAGGAATGTGCTTTAGTGAGAGAAAAATAAAGTATCTCAAGGTAAAGCTGTTAAATCAAATCAACTGGAGGTATTACTTTAAATCCCTATAGCTTGATCCTTCTAATGTATAACTACATTTCAAACATAGTTTGCAGTTCACTCCTATACTGAGCATCCGTTTTTTATTTAGATGTTCTGCAGTGAACAGTAGCGAACTTATTGTTCGAAGCTCTTTGATGACTTGTTTAGCTTTTGCTTTGCTAATCATTTTCATGTAAACACTCTGTTTTTAAAACATGGGAAAAAACGCTGGACGAATAAATAGAAGAATAATAGTCTTAAATGTATCGTTTTACTTTTATATTTAATTCCACCCATAAAACAAATGGGCTAAAGTTTTCATAGATGCTCCCTCCACCCACGGCAATTCCTATGAACTTAATAATGTTTTTATGCGATTTTACTGTCTTTTCTATCTTGTTCTACAAGCTTTAGATAATTTGCTAAACTTGTTGTATATACCAGTTCTACATTTGTTCTATTTTGGAAGAATTAATATTGTGCAATTAGTCCCCTGATTTAAAAAATATAGCAATTACGCTTATTTATAAGTAATCTTAAAATAAAAATAAATAAATCGCTTATTTATTGTATTTTTTGTAAACTATGTGAGAATAGAAAAAAATATAATAAAAAATAATAAAATGATCAATTATTGAAGTATGAATAAAATTAAAAAAACAAAAATTTAAAAATAAATAAATAAATAAATAAATAAATAAATATACAAAAAATAAATAAATAAATACATAAATAAATAAATACATAAATAAATATAATACATAAATACATAAGTAATCTCTTCTTTTTCTTCTTTGGCACACAACATTGAAAAGTATTGGTCCGTCATTTTTGCTGGTCATGGTCATGCCATCCTTCCACACGGGGAGGCGGTTCACCCGATAGAACCGGAGTTCAAATCCGATTTTCGAAATCGAAATTTGACATGGGTAAAATTAAATTACAGAAATCCAGTTAAAAGTAAGGAGAATAAAAATTAAAGGATTTGTTTGTGTTTAAACTGAACTTTTAAGTGCGATTTTTCCGCAACGAGCAAACTTTGGTTCTTGGGATACCTTTGATGAGTCAAGACTCAAAAAGTGCCTCGAATTTTAGCGATCAACTCGCATCATATGAATGAGGATTCATTGTTTCATTCACGCGCAGTGGTGGGTCAAGATATTTGGAGACCCCGAGCGGAATGGCAGTTGAGACAACAGGATTTCCCCCTAACCGACGAGGTCCCGAGCGCCGCTCCTTCCTCTCATAGGTTGATCCTTCACTGTTCATACGCAATTTCCGCTTATCGATCGTGGGAGAAGAATCTTTTAGCTAGTTTTTGGAGTAGGCAACTCGCGAATTTTAGATTATGCTGTCAGCAATTCGCCTAGTTCTAGTTGATGGCCCGATCAGTTACTTGGGTAGTAAAATCTTCTTCCTATTTTGACTCTATAGCCTCAAAGGGGTATTTGCCTAATATTACTGGCTTCCTTAATTTGGTTTACTCGTAGTTGGATAGTCAGCCCAGCATACGGCATAAAGCTTGGTTGGGATTCGATTCTCGGTCCTGCCTTCTAAAACTATTAAAAGCAGGATGTTTTTTTACAGGATTTCTTAAAGTTGTTGATGGTTGTGGTTAAGGCGTTAATAACAATATATCGGATTTTTTATAGATATTCAGATAATTCTTTTTTTTTTGTTTGGGCATACTACAGTCGTGGAATACTAAAGACACATTCTCCTCGGTGTTGCAAGATTTCTGCATCAGGTAGCAAATAATTTCCAACACCATCCAGCTCTGATATGTACGCAAAATCTTCACTTTCGAGCTGGGAATGTACATCGTACGTGTTTAATTTCATGCACTGCCAAACTTCAATGGATTCAATTAATTCTAAACCCAGCTTAGGAGAGATTTCTTTTCCCTAATCGTTGCATCACCACGATTCGAGCATCCTGAGGTGCAAAATGCTTTGGTTTTTGCAATTCACGATAAGTGCAGGAGCACTACTTTGAAAAGGATACGTATCAAGATAATAGGGAATCAAAATGAGGGTGATAATTTTTACGCATTTGCGTACCGATTGAAATGCATTCTAGGGAATATGTTATGCTGGTTGCAAGCTACCATTCTCTCTTGAATATGCTATTAAACGTCTTACAAGAGGATTTATTCTACCGTGAAAGTTTCAACTAAATTGAATAAAGTTCTCCCTCAAATAAAATCTCCAAATTAATACAATTCATTAACATTCCATCAGAATGTTCAAGGCACAAAAAACCAAGGATCGCAAACAAACATCTTAACTACTTCATACAGGTTTTGCTCTGCCACTGAACAAAGTCCATGATTTTTATCACTAAGAACACTCTAGGTTTTTTTTTTCTATCTGTGTCCCGTCCGTCTGTTTGCAACGATAGCAAAGTATTCTCCATTAACAAAATCAGCAAAACTTTTCACATACTCACAAACACGCAAACATGCTCATACGATCCGCATCCTTCCAGATGCGTTTGACGACGTTGGGCACGGTGCTTCAGCTCCACTAGTGAATGGGTGCAATTTTTCGAAACATTAGCTCTGGAGCAGCACGGACTGTCCAACTCACGGTGAAAACCCCTTTTTTCGTCGTCCGATTGCAGCTGTGTGGATTCAATAGTGCAGGAAATTGAGTTTCCGATGCCTTTTTCGATTGGTCGTCGGGTTTGTTTGCTTTGCCTTGCGTTGAACTGTCGGATGGAAGGCATAACAAATGTTGCGTTCAGTTAACAGTTGAAAAAGTTTTTGAAAAGTTAGGTCATTTTCATCATTTTGTGTTTAACGAAGTGGGCGAAAAAAGAAGATGATTTAATTTTCGCTCTACCATTTCTACCTTATTACACCGCAAAACAAGTCCCAAATAAACAAATTGAATTCGTAATAATCAATTGTCAACCATGTGGAAAGATCAATTTTTTCGGCAAAACTTCGAACAATCCCAGTTGCTTTATGCCTTTTCCAAATTCCCAGAACGAGTTCTGCCGGGGAACAAAAACTAAGCCGGGGAAAAGTTTGAAAATATTATAATTTCATTACCGTTTTTCTTCCAGCAGACCACGGTCAAAGGTCGCCCGTACGCGTTATGATCTAAAATAATCTAGCGAATCGAGACAGCTCGCGCGTCACGCGCCGACCGATCTATGCGGAGTATGAGCCGAACTTTAATAAGATTTATTTCCCACCAGGAGCAGCATCGCAAACGGGAAAATGATTATTTTTTTCGTTTATGCCATCCCTTCCTTGCCACCCCAGAACGTGATCGAACTACGGGTCGGTCGAAGCGATAAAAAGCAATAACTTTACATTTCCCAAATGGTGGCGCGAACTGTGATCGAACGGTTTCGATGGCAAAGAAGCGCAAAGCAGACGAAACAAAATAGACTATAGGAAGAAATAAAACTTTTTGTCATTATGCGCAGGCAGCCATAAATTAGTCGCGTCGGTTTGTTTTCTTATTACAACGTCACATAAACTTTTGCATTTTGTTTTTTACTATTCCGTCCGTCCGTTTTATACCAGCGTCCGCAATTGTCGAAGAGGTTGAACCGCATGGAGGCAAACAGGGGGAAAATTACCATTTTTCCATCGTAAGAAAGTGAAATGTTGCACTACTTGCTGCTAATGATGACATCTCGGGTGCCATGTAGTCCCAGGCAAAGGTAAAGTTTGACCCGAATGCCTTTCTGTTTCGTTACTTTACTATTTACTGCCAACCGGGCCCGGTCTGCTAATGATGGTGTAAAAATGTGGTGCCAATCGAATTTGGAAGGGAAACTCTGGATGGCGGGAGGTTTCCTTTTCTGATTGCGTTCATCCAGGTTATTTGTGGGCGATCTCGTTAGCAGCAGTTATTTTTTTCCATCCGGTGGCTAATTTTGGCTCAATATCAATTGCAGCTTATTGACCATAGTTGGGAAAGGAAAGTGATTTCTGGTAACTATACAACTGTTATAGGGCGAAGTAGAACAGATGGTATAATATAGTGTTCCCAAGGCTTTTTAGTAAGAATTTATCGACACCATCTAGTTATTTGGTTTTCCATTGATGTTGGTCTGAAATTTTGGATATTGATTCAAAGTTCAAACTTAATTAATTGAGGGGTGCAGAGGATTAAAATGAAAAACAATAAATTGCTGTACCCAATATTTAGCTTGTCGAGAAGATTAAGGGATTGAATAATTCTCAATAATAACATCAAAGTATGATCAACTGCAAATAGTGTATCTCATATCTTCTTTATGATAACTTTAAAACGGCTTGGCCTGCTACAACAATTCCCGATACCACTCACGGTCTAGCGGTTTATGGGTCGAGTCGTCCGGTTTATATCTCATAACATGACCAACACACCAAAGCATTGGTCATGTTATGCGAGTCTAACGGCTCGCAAGTTTCCTTGTCGGCTCAAGCAATTCTTATGTGCATCTTTAGTCTTTATTTAAAATACTATGGCGACCTTGATGATTTAACAAAAAAAAAACCGGCTTAACTGTTACTTAGAGCTAAAAAGAGCATTCTCGGGGCTCAGGATAGGGCAGAGTTTAAAGAAGGATATTGGTAACGCATAAGGAGTAGAAGCGAAACGAGGCAAACGAAGAGTCAAAATCAAAAAGAAGGAAGAAGTGGTTGAATGGGCAAACAAACTTCTACAAACGTTTTCTTTTAATTGACTCCAAACCAAGCATTTGGCAACGCTCTTCGTAAGAGGGTAGCGGCGTGTGATTTTGACCTAGGAAACGCTTGAACGTAATCCTGGTGAAGCATCGTCAGCAATGTCTGACGTTAGCCTCCGTTTAAGAGCAAGTACTTTGAAAGATTTGGATAATAAGAAGCTTGCAGTCGGTGAGGACACGGTGAAGCTTGGGCCAGAAACAAGTGACATCATTCGGCAACGTCCGGGGTACTGGTGAAAGAAGCTGTACTTGGTAGCTCCTGCCAACCAGGTAGGGTCCGTGCCATTTTATGGATATTGAATAAAAAACAAGCGATCTTCCTGATGAACGCGGCTATGACAATTTCGTCGGTTTTAGACAGAATCCACGTCTCAGAAGCATATGTAAAATAGCATATGTTGTAAAGGATATCGTCCGATAGGTTTTTGAATCGTGAAGATTTCACAGGTTGAAGAAGTACCGGATGGCAGCCAGGACTCTTGCGCATATCTCAACATCTATGTTGGTATTGGTGACTATGACTACCCAGACAGGTGCAGTTTTGGACGACTGCAAATATCGTCCTATCTTTAAAAAAATCCCTGCGTAAACCAATATAGCAGGGCTGCTGATGGTGCCACCTTCACTTCGTTTATCTCCAATCCACAAATTTTCTTGCTTGCTTGATCCTCTGGTAAGTTGGTGGTGGTAAGCCGTGTTGCATAGGACGGCCTCAAGCATGAGGGTTGAGACATGGGTCACCTACGTTATCAGCGTGTGCCAGAAACTAGCTAGAATTGTTAAAAAATGGTCTTCAAAGTTTCCTCCGAAGTGTCTCGATTGACCCTTTCTAGCAACAGATTCAAGAGAAGAGAGGCAGCATTGTGAATACTATGTTCATATAGATTATTTCCTTGAAAGTCAGAACTGAATATCGGCCAATCGTTAGACCTTTGAAGGTGTGTGTAATAGCAAAGAAGGAGACGAAGTATTTAGGATTTAAAGCCAAACTTTTAAGAATTTCTAGACAATTGCTTATGCTCAAAATTCATATTACATTCCTCTGATGACTGCAAAACATTTCTAGAAATTTGTAAAACATACCCCAGTTTCGTATTTTACATTTTACATTGACCTGAATATTGTTTGGCATTTTTTATGAAAAGTTTTCTCTTAAGTGGCAAAACAAAAAAACAATGCTCGTAATTAATTTATAAATCATCCAAAGTTTTAAAATTATACGGCAGTTAATATTGTTCTTATTCTTCTGATGCAATACCCTGAATTGCGCCTCAAAGATAAATGATGGCAAACAATTTAGGTCATAATAAAAATTATAATTAAAAATGAAACGCAATTTTACCTAACTTATCGTACACTCTTTGTGTCACATTCAACGCACCGCTCCCAGATGTCGACTGTTAAATCGTGCCCATTATTACGCACGCAAATACTTGTTGCCAACGGATCCGCGCTGTTGTTGTGTCCGAGTTGTAATCGCTTGTTTTTGAACCGTCGAGCAATTGTGCCATTCAATTCGATTCCTGCAATCATGAACATGAAAACATTTCAGTCAACAAATGAACGACAGCAGTCGAATGTGCTTGTTTTGCTCGTGTTTTCTCGTTTGACGAATGAATTGACGAAGCCTATTTGCAGTCGCCTGCTGCTGCTGCTACCATGTACGAAAGGTACCCAGTCCTCAGTCCCAGGCCGGATGTAGGTACTGTCGGGTGTTGTTTTCGTTCACAACACTTCACATTTCTGCTCTGTCGACTCCCTCTCACCCTGGACAGTAGCAGAAACCGACTAACAGGAAACGGTAAACCCATCCCAGCCTCCCATCCACCAACTCACTTCCTTTTCCGGAGCTTCTGTTTGCCACTTCGTCGGAGTGGGTTTTGTGGCTTTATTCATTTGCCAAGCATGATACAAATTCTTATGATACACCTTCAAAGAAAGAGAGCAAGCTTACACCGGGAAACCACCGGTGGACGATTCCGGTGACGATGACGACGGCGTTTTGGTGAGGGAGTGGGCTAAAATTGAAAGTAAAAGAAAGGTGATTAAAAAAATTACGAGCGTAACGAAAGTGAAAATTTGTCGAGTTTGTGTTTTTCATCGCCACCCACCTTCCCTACCCACCCAGCGTTCCCATACCGCCCCCTGATGACCTGTTCAGCGAGAAGATACAGAGGGACTGCTGCAGTTAGGCGAAA
The DNA here is from genome assembly GCF_013141755.1 of Anopheles stephensi. Classification (NCBI taxonomy): domain Eukaryota; kingdom Metazoa; phylum Arthropoda; class Insecta; order Diptera; family Culicidae; genus Anopheles; species Anopheles stephensi. The sequence continues at coordinate 33,474,775 of NC_050202.1, read as the reverse complement.
AAGTCGTTAAGTGAGTAGCGTTCGGTGACACGCTGTACTACTACCGGCCATACTACGGTAGGTTCTTTTTTCCATTTTTAATTTGGTGCAGCTTACCGAAAGAAACGGAAAAAGTGCGACAAGCGGCAGGAAGGTATAATAAAACTCACCTGTTACCAGGTTACGACCAGGGAGTCGATTGAATTATGTGTGGCCCGGACTCTTTGCGCCAGCAAGGTGCGAGTTTATATTGAATTATTATTTCACCACCATAAGGTTTCGCTCGGGGCTTTGAGGGCGCGTGTTAATACGATCTTCATTTGCCGCCCGGCAGAGGGGAGGAAATTCTTTATGTGCCATTCATCATTGGAATCTAAGTGCTTAAGCTTGTAATGGATTAGGTAAGGAAGAGAAGAAACAGAAGGAAGGAAAACAGCGATGTAGCGACGTTTTAAAACAAATGCTTACCGATTACTTTACAATGTTTCCAATCAGAAGGTTTCATTTTTATAGTAGTTATACACCTATGGGAAGTTAAGGTTACACAGTGCAAATATGTACGTGATAAGTCAATTTCAAAAAAATATTTGACTCACTGACTTTGACTCAAAATATCAACTGCCAATCCATTATCCCGCCTTTTAGCGAACGCATCAACGCCATTACTCGGTCTCAATTATGGCCTACAACGCATCTTCTACCACGACTTTACAGGCAGGGTCGTCTAGTGCCATTCTCATGACATTACCAGCCCACTTCTTCTTCCTTGGCACTACAACCTCGAGAGGTCTCGGCCTGCCATTTCTGGCTTTCTGTGACTTGATTTAACCCGTAGCAAAGTAGTCAGCCTTGCGTACGGGGAGCCGGTGTGGATGGGATGTGAACCCCGGTCGTACCGGTGGTTCCGTCATCGCTTCGGCCACCGGACCGCCCCCGTGTACATCAGCCCTGCGTAAATCAGTGTTTGTCAGCAGGGCCGCTGGTGGTGCCACCATCATTTTGGTTTAATCTCCATCCCGAGGTTCTGTGCCGCTCGCTCGATCCTTTGATAAGCTTCTGCTACATGGGAGAGTCCCAAACCAATGATGTCCATGTCATCAGCGTATGCCAGGATCTGGATTGACTTAAAGAAGATGGTCTCCGAAGTTCCACCTCCGAGTCTCGGACGGCTCCCTCTAGAGCCAGGTTGAAAAGGAGACAGGCAAGCCCATCTCTCTGGCGCAGGTCCTTGGTTGCAGCAAAGAGTAATGAGAGTTTTCCATCCTCCGTTACCTAGCATGTGATGTTGGTCATTGTCTTTCTTATAAGCCTAATAAGCTTGGCCGGGAATCCAAAACAACTCCATACTGACATATGATACTTTAAACTCAATGAAGAGGAGCTAGGAGAGATTTGGCTGCTTCGCCATCTTCTCCAAGATTTGTCGCATCTTGAAGATCTGGTCAGTGATTAGGTCGCTTTACACGGTACGGTTTTTTGATGGCGAATCTTACCAATACCACCACAAAAAATAATCGCTCGCGCTGTAAAAAAGAATCGCGTCTATTATTGTGTTTACACGGCACGAATATTTTCATAAATTTTTCTGGTACCTAAGAAAAGACATCACACACCCAATAGAAATGGACAACAACCACCCATCTTCCGTCACAACCGAGCATGCCCAGGATATGGCAAATAACTAGGAGGAAATGCCTAGTCAATTTTGTTAATTGTTTTTTGCGTGAATGTAATTCACAGTCACCACATGCGGTGGTGGCAATACGGCATCGGACCGTAATATTTAATATATAAATAAATAAAATAAGAAAAGACATCGGTTCTTTCTTCTAGCAGAAAAAGAGTAAGAATAAATAAAAATATTCTTCCCCCAAAGCCGTTAACGTAAACCTTTAATTAAGCCGTTAATAAACAGTCCTCAACGGGAGTTGTCAAAAGATTCGCACAAAACATTCGAGTTGTCCGCCAAAATCGGATAATCTTTTTTGCTCGAAAAGATACGCCGAATCTGCTCGAATGCACCAATATACTGTAACAAAGATTCACTGTCAGTGAAGATTCGCGTTTGAATCGTACAGCGACCTACTGATTGTCCGTTTCGGAATCCTCTCTGATAGTTTCCGACTATCTCTTCAACGAATGGGACACGTCCATCTTGTAGGCGGTATTTAACACCGGAATACCCCTGTAGTTGCTGTACTCTAGCCTTTCTCCCTTCTTGTATTTGGGATAGATGATGCCAAGATTCCAATCACAAGGTATCGATTCACTGTCCCATGCCTCAGTAATAATTTGATGAATTTCCTGTTCGAGTGCTGCATCATCGTTTTTACGTTCGGTAACGTTTCCATCGGTGCCTGGTTCCTTGTTGTTCTTGAGCCGACGGAGTGCCTTTCGTGTCTCATCAATGCTAGATATTTTCTTCTTACTTTTCTTCTTCGTCTTATGAACTACAACCTCGAGAAGTCTCGGCCTGCCATTTCTGGTATTCTGTGAATTGATTTAACCCGTAGTAAAGTAGTCAGCTTTGCATCTAGCTATCAGATGCATGATATCATCTACTAGTGCAGCCTCTAGCTATTCGATGAACTGATCGTTTAACATATCATCAAAACACTGAGGTCATCGCGAGAGAACCTCTGGCTAGTAACTGACCAGATTCCCATCCTTATTCCAACAGCTTAGGTTCTTAAGTTACTTTGGTAAACAGCAATCTGTTGGTAAAATGTAATTCCAGATCCGTGATGCACCCTCGCACCCGCTGCTCTTCCCAAAAAATAATTTGCTACTGTTGATTTTAGATGCCAATATTGACATCCAGAATCAAATACCTAATTTTTTTAGGAGATCTCAGGCATTTTTAAACAAACATTTCCTGAAATAAGTCTGCTACGTTCTAGAACACAATCTCTTACCATATTTCCAGATATTCAAATATGAATAATGCCAAATCTTGTTAGGCAGTTAACACTTGTTTAATGAATATATCTCTGTGAAATTGTGTTCCAGTAATGAAAGGACAAAGATTTGCTCGTCTAGTGCTACCAGTAAAATGTACCCTTCGATTTCTACAGATTCCAGAAATGGGTCGATTATGACTAGTTCATCCCGCGAACCCTGTAATACCACATTGTAAGAATAGAAATTTTCCCCAAAACCAGCAGACAACCACTCTTTTGCATCCCCCATAAGCCTATCAAAACGATGTCCACTTGATTGTGTCCACCAATAAAATGAAGACATTCAGTGCCCTTTCAACACCTTTTCCCTGTGTTCGTTTCGTTCGCAGATGTCGATTCCGTGCACATAACACATCTTTCGGTGCCCCGAGTATACGTGTTAGATAATTACCATCACCAGCGGCACGATCAGCACCAGTATTACGCCCGCAGCCAGCTCAAAGCTCGCGACGACCCGGACATACCGTTTGATCCCGCGGAACCGGACCGAACACTGTCCGCGGAGCTACGGGCGCCCGATCCGGCCGAACATCTAGTGCTGGACTGCGAGTACGTCATCGAACCGCACGAGACCGGGTTCGTGCTGAAGTGGCTGCACAACGATGTACCGATTTACCAGTGGATCCCGCCCCACCGAAGCCCGTCCAGTTTGAACCGCATGCGGGACCACGTCAACCGGACGTTCACGGTGGGCAACGAGGCTATGCACAAGCACCGGGCGTTGGCACTGATGCACCCGAGCCAGGACTTTGCCGGCAAGTACAGCTGCTCCGTGCAGACGTTCCAATCGTTCGACATCAAGTCGGCCGATCTGTTCATCATCGGTAAGGCATCGCACCCGTCAGGGGACAACTTCACCCGGTACGGCGTGGGCTCATCATTTAACGTTTGTCGTGTGTGTTTTTGTATCGTTCCCCGTTTTCTTCCTTCTGCTAGTGCCCGAGTCCGGGTTTGTGCTGAAGAACTATCGAAACTTGAACGACCTGGTGACGGTCATCTGTAGCGTGTACGGTATTTTCCCAGCGCCCGAGCTGTCACTATGGATCAACGACTACCGGCTGGAGAACGGAACCATCAACGAGATCCCGGTGGCCGAGGGTCTGTACGATAGCTCCGTCAGCGTACAGCTGGTGCTGTACGAGTCGCTCCAGCCGGACGATGTGATCAAATGTATGCTCACCGTTCCCGGGACCGAGTACCGACGGACGAAGGAGACTGTGTTTGTAGGTGCGTGTCACTCGTGTTCCCGCCTTTCCTCCGCGAACGCTAAAAGAAGAAATTTAATGAGTTAATATCGATTTTCCATTTTTCTTGACGCAGATGTAAATAGCAGACCGTTCGGGGAGTCAAACTCCATCCTGGACCCGTTTGGAACGGTGTCCTACAGCAGTAGCAGCAGCAGCAGCAGCAGCAGCAGCAGCAGTACCGCCAATGTTCCGGTGACGCCACTGACCAGCAGCAGTACGACACCGACGATGACCGATGCGACGGCAACACCGGAGGCCTCCCCTAGCACGCAGGTGACGGTGAACCAACAGCCGAGCTCTTCCGCCGTCGCGGGTACCGCCAGCCCGAAGGACACCGTCCGGCCGCAGATTCCGTCCGTGATACGCTTGCGGCCGACGGCCAGCTCGACCCGAGTGCTGACGGTACAGCAGTCCAATTCGGTTGACTCGGACGAGATAATGAATGTGTTGGACTTCAAGGAGTTGCTCAACGAGAACTTGCTCTACAACAACGGTGCCGACCGGTTAGGTAAGCGAAAATGGCGCGTTGATCAAATATTGAGCGTACGTGAAACGTTGACAGCGAGGGCCTCAGCAGCAGGCAGCTCCTCGGGACCCCCCGCCGCGATTGATTTCTCGATAGGTCACACAGTTTTTGGATCGGCTAGCTTTACGATTCTCGGGTGAATTATTAAACCGCTACTGGTGCCACGATGCGTCCGGGGGTGGGTCGTACAGTTTATAAGCTGCGGGAATCAATCGTACCACGACCGGTGGACACAGTGTCCGCTGGGACGGTGAAGCGATCCCTTACTCCAGACGCAAAGGTAATTGCATACCAATCGACCTAATTGCCCTCCAGGCTGGTGAGGGTCTCCCGCATCGGGGAGCAATTGCCGTGACTCTTGGGACGACTGGCAGCAGCAGACGCAAACCATCGCCGCTGGTTGCAGAATTGAAAATGATGTCGCAAAAGCTCATGACCATACGCGACGCTTGTGGTAATAATTGATTAAACCGTGCCATCCATCTCGAACTGCCCATGCGGTTTGGTTTTATCCTTAAGGATGGCAGGGGGGGGGGGGGGGCTCAAACTGGGTTGAAAAATTCATCACTTGCTAATTTGTAGGTGGTTCGAAGATGTGTATCGACTTGCCAATGCCGACAAGACACGTGTGCAGGATGCGTGGTTTGATTTATGGATGATGGAGAGGTACAACCTTTTGCTGCCGATGAATTGCTTCGGCAGATTGGAAGCATTCCGAGGCTTTATGGAGGCTAAACTGTTGAAGAGTTAAGTTACCTTACCACGTAATAAAAGTAGGCTTTCAGGCTCTATCATGGTACTTGATGTGGTTGAGCCAGCAAATTAGCACCATCGCAATTCGGGAATTGGGAAAGACGTAGCCAACGAACCATGGTGCAACCTCAAAAGTAGTAAGCCATTTTGTTCAATTTACCCCCACCCAGATCCTACAAACGTCTCACGTTACACAATATTAACCTCAGCCTCAGTCTCCTGCCCAACACCGAAATACGAAAGGCATCCACTCGCCTCGCCTATCCAATAAAGTCATCCCCACTTCATTTCCGAACCGGCGTGACATGCCGGGTGTGCTACGGTGTAACATAATTCGCTTGCCACAGTTTGCTGGTTTTGCTGCCATTTTCTTCCATCCATCCTCAGCCCTTGTATTGTTTCGACCGGTCGTCACCGTTTCCTGCTAACCGTACTAACAGCAGCCATATTGTTCTTTCCATTTCTTTCTTCCGGCGACGCGCAGAACTCCACCGGTTGCGGTCTGTGGTTTCGGTTTTAAGCATACCGTTGCTGCTCGCTGGCCACCTAATGGTAATGCTACGCCGGTGGCAGATGCATGGCTCGTAATCCTGTCCTCCTGTGACCGACCAACCAAGCCGGAGCAACCCGGTGGGCGATGCTCAACAGACTTATGACGACGGCCTAGAGTGGCAGTGGCAACCGCCAAGGCAGCAGCAGCACCAAAAACCCCGGAAACCGAACGCTTCTTTATTACGCTAGCAGTCTCATCACCATGGCCAGGGCACAGTACCGATAGACGGTTCTTGGAAAAGACAGTCAGTTCTCAAGATGGTGGTGTATTATTAGGGCAAACGAAACTGGCCACAGTAAACCGATTGGACGCCTCCTAAACGCCTCCTATTCGAGTCGCTTCTTTTCTTTCTCTCCTAGTATATCTATCCCTATTTCAATCCCCCTTTTTCTCGTTACCATCAACAAGCGGTCTTAATTGGATGCCTCGAACACAGGTGGGGACAGGTGCATACGTGTTCCCTGTAACCCTTGCCGAATGGGAAAAAAAGTAAATGCGTATACATAGGACGATGATGATGATGATGATGATTTTTTTTTTCTAGTAAAAGGTGTGTTACTGACAATGCAAGAATAAAATAAAAAATACCAAAAAACATAGATACGTTGGTAAAGGGATAGAGTGTAGGTGTGTGCTTTTTGCCAATAAAAAAAACCCCGGAAGTCGAGGAAATCGTTCTCTATTTTGCCAAAAGGGAAGCCATGATGCAGAACAACTCTAGTCCCGTTCATGGACAGCTGTCCTGGAATCGATGTCAAAATGGATTGTAGTGAATTCTTTCTCTCTCCGTAAGTATAATAAGACAGTACATATAGATAGTAATCAATTTGGAATCGACAGAGCGCGCGCGTGTTTACGAAACAGTGTGAACGAAACAAAGGCTTTTTGAAAGATAGATTGATTCACTTATTGACTGAGTTTAGGTTTGTCATGATCGGTTGGGTTTAGTTTTACAGATTAGTGGCATTATAAAGCGATAGAAGAAAAAAAAACTAAAGACAATACGGTGTTGTTTCGGAATCAAAAGTATAGATAACTAACACACAACCTGCTAAGTATTTGTGGAAAAGAACTACGAATTGCGACCACGTTTCTTACCTTTCAGCATGTTTCGTTGGTTTTTTTGTGATATTTTCTCTTTCCTAGAATCTAAATCCCTTGAAGCGAGTAGGGAACTCATTCTTTACACTGCATTGCTGTTGAAAATTTTGTAAATAATAAAAAAGCTGTACGAGACTTAATGCAAAAACACAGGAAACCACACGAGGAGGCATGCCAAAACGAGACACCGAAGCTCAGAGAAGAGCTTCTAAGAAAAGGTGTAAAATAGAAATAAACGATAACGATAACTAAAAGCGTACGCTTGTCGGCAAATTAAAAAAAAAAAACCAAAACCAGATAATAATAACGATGCTGATGATGTTAAAAATATAGCAAATGTGCACTGAAATCGTACCGCACAGCAGTGAGCGATTTTTTTCGAAAGAAAATCAGCTACAAAAGAACGGTACCGCTGGCAGAGCTGCTGCTGGTGAAAGGTAAGACTCGCAACAACAACAGCATCCCTAATCCAAACACGTCCTATGCAAACACGTTAAATAGGTAGATGCCTTAAGGGGAGGATGTACAGCACTTTAAAGCCCGTGCCTTTCTTCTGCGAAACTCAAAAAACACCCTTTAATGTAAAAGCTAAATATTGATTCTTCCCTTTTTCGTTCCGATCACGGAAGAGGATTAACTCCACGCAGTTCCATTAAGCATTGGAACCCGTTATCTTCGTACTTTGGTAAATCGCCCTAATTGGATAATTATCTTTCCTGTCGCAGCCTCAGCGTTGAAGTTTTGTCATCTTGCTTCGAATAACTAACAGTTGGATATAAAAGCTACAACGAAAAATCACTGCACTTACAGTACTCCTTGCAAAACTTCGTCTTTCTTCAGTTTTCATTGCGTACAAAAAATGGAAACAAACAATCAACCCGATAAGCCGGTTCGTGATGGTGTAGTGTGAACGGGTGTTCCGGAGAACGAAAAAATGGAGGGAATGCGATAATGGCCCGCGTTTGCCCTGGGGCTGGTTTTCTAGTTCCGCTTGTAGAAGAAATCATCGATACCGAGCGTATCACAGGTGAAGTTGAACAGTTTTTCGCACTGCACCGAATTGTTCCAGTACCGGTGACTGCTCGCCTCCCGGCAGTTGCTCAGGTAGCAACCGCTGCGGGTCTCCAGCTTCGGTGAGATGGCCGCATACACGACGGTACGCGAGCCTTCCTCCGGATTCTTGAACAGCAGTGCACGAACCCACGGAATGTAGTTGGTGCTGGAGTGCTCGAAGAGATCCGTATTGACGACACCGGGATGCAGCGAGTTGGAAAGGATCGGCATGCCTTCCTCTTCGAAAATCAGCGTCAGATACTTGGCGAACAGAACCTGGGCCAGCTTGCTCTGGTTGTACGCATCCGCTGGGTAGTAGTTTTTACTGGCAGGGAAAAGGGAAAACGGCAAGCAATTAGTAAAGCAATACTTTACTGCCTCAATCGGCGGGCCCAAATTTGCGGGACCTTACACCCGATACTTACACTTTGTTAATGTCCTTGTAATCGATTTCGCCAATCTTGTGCACACAGGACGACACGTTCACAATGCGCGCTTTACATTCCGCTGTGCCGGCTGCACGCAGCTGGGGCAGAAGCAAATGTGTCAGCAGAAAGTGGCCGTAATAGTTGATGGCCATGTGCGATTCGAACCCTTCGGCGGTGAGCTTGAACGGTACGCTCATGACACCGGCTGTTAGAAAAAACATCCAACGAGAAAAGGGTTAATGGTTTCATTTTCGAGTGGCTTTCCCGGTACACCTCCGCCTCGAAACTTACCATTGTTGATGAGGAGATGAATTTTGTCAAACTTGGTCTTAATCTTGGCAGCAAACTCCCGCACCGACTTCATGTTTCCGATGTCAAGCTGTTCGAAGTGCAGCTTACAGCTGCTAAGTGGAATGTTGGCATGTTCCAGATAGGCTTCCACCGCCTTTCGAGAATCGATCGGATTGCGAACACCTGTGTGTGTGAGAGAGAGAGAGGGCGATTAAAAACACCGGAACAACTTTCTCCGGATCGTACCGATGGCATACCGAGAATGACTTCGATTTCGCACTCCACCAGCTTCTTGACGATGCGCAGCCCGATGCCTCGATTGCCACCGGTGATGAGCGCAATCTTGCCCGGCTGCTTATAAAGTTCTGCGAAGCAGAAGGAAGAAGAAAAAAGAGAAGAATGATGAGTTTGACTTTACTGACAGGACGGGGAATGTGTCTTTGATACCGAAACACTTCGAATGTTTTATTCGACACGATTCCACTATTCGGGCACGAAAGAAGCAGGCGGATCAACCTAGGAGCGGAAGGAGCGGTCGTTCGGTGAGGGAAATCCGCTTGTTTCCCTCTAATATAGCATTTAGAGGGGGCCTCAACTGCCATTCCGCTCAGGGCCTCCAACTATCTTGACCCACCACTGAGCAGCTCATTTTTTTAAATTCTCATCCCGAAGAAGAATGTCTTTATCGGTCGGATACTGGTTTCGTTCTATTTTTTTCTTTGGTCTTGCCACTCCAGCAAGGTGCGACGATGCGACATATAGAGGTAGCAACAGCTGCTGGCACTGATTAAAAATAGCAATAGCGCCCAGCTCTCACACTACTACTTGCCCTTTTTCCCCGATCTTGCAGTGACAGGGAAAACCACAAAACAAGAACCAGATGGTGCTAGAACCGATGCCACCAGCGCTGTCTGCCATTTTATAATTGAATCCAAATAAATGCCCAAATTTCGAACCTCGCTATCTGGTGGTGGCGCAATTCGAGTGACGCTTTCCTTTTTTTTTCGTTTGTTATCACCCACCAAATGCTTTATCGTGCTACGAGAGCGTACACACGGACGAACGACAAAAAACACACACACCAATCGATATGAGACGAGCGTGGAAAAATTAAAATTTTAATTCCATAATACAGAGCAGAACCACGTGCAAATGAAAGGCGATGGAACACACAGGCGACAGATTCGCACCGATCGGGGATTTTTTTATTTGTTGCGCCCCAGAAATGGTAATTGAACCAAATAATCGAGAATGTAGAATGTGGTGGTGACAACAGTGCAATGCGTGTGTGTGTGGGAAGCAAAGATGGACGTAATGTTAAAAAATTAAAGGTGTGTGGGGTTTTATCGCTTTGAAAATGCATTCGGAAAAAGGGGGTATAAATTGAATGGGGAATTTGGTTGCAATGGTCGCTTTTGGGATGATTGCACCGTGCGGAATAAAATACTGAATTGATGAGTCCTTTTTTTTTTTGAAGGATCGGAAAACATATAGACGAAAAGCCATAGGGAACTAAAAAAAATTGTTAAATGATTTGGCAGTGGTTTTTTGCTTAAAGCTCTCTGGTTTGTTAGGCTTGCAGTTGAATTTTTTTCTTGTTCACTTTCCACAAAATAACCCACAGTGTCAATTTCGCATCATCCATCGTTGATGTCCGTGCGGTGGAAAATAAGTTTCAATTTGGTGGCTTGATGCGCTCAATGCGGTGGGAGAGTGAAACTGGAAAAAATATATATAGGCAAGGATCGCGTTATTTCGAGCTTAATATTTCACTTTTTTCTTTGCACAAACAAAACTGACGTAGAACGGAGAAAATGGCATCAAGAAACGAAAACAACGCACAGGCGGTTTTTTTTTCGATGAAAATGTACCACCCCAACACGGTAGGGAAAATAACGCTCTTTATTAACTTTATCGCCTCACGGAGGTGTGATTATTTGCACCAGCCCGTTCCGTTGCAGGTGTGTTGATTCGCGCTCATATTTTTGGTTTGTTTTGGTTTTCGAAATTTAATAAAATGGGTTAAAAGGAATAAAATTTGGGTGACAAAAAGTCGATCGATTTAAGAACATACATTTAGCGTAGTGCATATAATGCTCTTAGCATATTCTCATTCATTTTGTGTGGGTGTGTGTTGTAAAAGCTTTTCCGCCGGTTTCGGTGCATCTTGGGTAGAGCGCCATGGATTTAGCAGAATTAATAACCATTTGCTACATTGTATCGTGGAAGCTACGAAATAATCGTTTAATGTAAAAGATTTTAATGTTGCATTAGGGTCAATTTCTCTCTATTTTCAATTTTTTTTTTGAAAATCTTATGAATATTGCATCAATATTGTCGATGCATATTTTTATTTTAAACATGACTATACTGTCAGGATCATCAAATATTTCTGATAGAGCCCGCATAAAGTAGTCCATAGCACCATATCATATTTTTTGTATTTTATGTTAATATTAGACTTTTATTTTATTTTTTTGAACAATTGTTTGTTAATTTGTAAGTGATGGGTTTTTTAAAATGCACCACCGTTCCACTCCGGATTCGGTCGGTTTGACTTCGGGTCCGATTGCGAGGAAATAGTATCGTCGGTTCCAGATGGAACAGTTCGGAACCGACCGGAACTGTAGGAATCGCCGGAACCGTCCGGAACCGTAGTAATTGAAACATAATCAGCCAGTAGTAGTTAGTATGTCCCATCTATCTCATATACAAGAAGAGAGATAGGCTAGAATGCAGCAATTACAGGGGTATTACGGTGTTGAATACCGCCTACAAGATCTTCTCCCTAATCTTACAAGATCGACTTGTCCCATTCGTCGAAGAGATAGTCGGAAACTATCAGAGAGGATTCCGAAACGGAAAATCAACCACTGACCAGATTTTTACGATGCGGCAAATCTTGGAGAAGATGGTGGAGCAGCAGCTACACTCCTACCATCTCTTCATTGATTTTAAAGCCGTATATGACTGCATTGCCAGGGTAAAACTATACGACGCAATGAGCTCTTTTGGAATCCCGGCCAAGCTTACCAGGCTTGTAAGAATGACAATGGCCAACATCACATGCCAGGTGAAGTTGGATGGAAAGCTCTCAGGGCCCTTTGCTACCACCAAGGGCTTGCGCCATGTCTCCTTTTCAACCTGGCGCTAGAGAGAGAGCCATCCGCGACTCGGAGGTGGAAACGTCAGGAACCATCTTCTATAAGTCAATACAGCTCTTGGTATACGCTGATGACATGGACATCATTGGTTTGGGGATCTCCTATGTAGCAGAAGTTTACCAAAGGATCGAGCGAGCAGCACTAAACCTCGGGTTGGAGATTAACGAGGCGAAAACCAAAATGATGGTGGCACCACCAGCGGCTCTGCTGTCAAACACTGATTTACGCAGGGCTTAGGCACCTTCGAAGTCGTCCAACACTTCACCTATCTGGGGTCAAAAGTCAGCACTGACAACAACATTGATGTTGAGTAACGCGCAAGGGTGCTGGCTGCCAACCGGTCATACTACAGCCTGAGGAAACTTCTCCACTCTAAATACCTGTCGCGACGGACGAAGAGCAGTCTCTTTACAACCAAATGCACATTTAACAGAAAAATCTAACAGCTATTAGACTAACAATGAAAACAAGAAATATCAAATGTTATCTTAACTTTCTCTAAAGAGTAGAGATGAGTAACACGAAAACGAAGGATTTCGTTTACTATCAGAAGCAATACGCCGTGCCGTGCAATATCGGACGTTGCATTTTCAGCACCGAATTAAATATTTACATAAAACAATCGCTCATTACATTTAAGAAGTTTGTACTCCTTTTGTATTGTTTTGTTCACTGAAAACTTCATCATTTAACCATTGATTTGTTTGTCTTGTTGAATTCATGAATTAGGTAGCAACACTGAATTAGGTACCAACATGAATTAGGTAGCAACACAGAGTCGCCAAAGTCAGGAGTTTCAGGCTGACAGATGTTACTCTTGGTCCAGTGGCCAAGTGGTAGCGGCGTAGACAAACTATCCAATAACTGGTAAAATCAAGTTATCAAAGCTAAAACTGTTAGCAATTTTGCAGCAATAAGAGTATATAAACACTTGAAACTTTCGGAGGAGCGATAAAACATGCTAAATCACGCTTATGTCGTGCAAAGATCACTGATTCTACTTGTCTTCTTGTAGGTGAAATCAAAAGATTTTACTATTTTTACTGATACCATCGTAAACATTGAAAATAAAATGACAAATTCAACCAATTAAGCAGACATCTAAATCTGCTAGCGCCTTTCATAACATTTAAAGCTAAATTTTCCACCATCATTGGAGGCTTTGAAGCTTGCACCCCACAATGCAGAAAAAAAAACTCCACTTGCAGCCGATTTAACTGATGGCAAAGAATTCCCAATCACTTCTCGATTAAGATTAGCCGCCTGCCAAAACGGGCGGCAAATCCCTGTGCACGGACTGTACACCGCATTAGCAGCCTACGGTTGGATGAAAAGTAATATCCTTGCCATGGCTGGATTCGCTGCTGGGCTGCAATTTCCGGTGCTGCATCTAACGGCCTCGCCAAGCAAAGGACAAAAAAAAATAACCCGATAAGCCGGCACGGTTGGAATGTTGGATATAGTACAGCATATCCGTGCATGTAGCGAAAAAAAGGGAAAATGTTCCGTGGACACCCACATACCCGAGTATTTAAAAGAGGCAAATTGTGTCCATCCCATTTATGACCAACGACGACCAACCGGCGGAAGGCTGGCACTGCCAGTGCTTTAATTTGCTTTAGAAGTGTTGCCTGCCAGCAGATACATATAATTCCTGCTATCGGGAAGCAGTTGTAGCCCAGCATTCAGCGAGGACAGGAAAGTGCGGGCCGACCCGGTGGAAATTGCCATGGGATTGTGGTATATTGTGTGAGCGGAAGATCATTTCATTGGTTTCCGGATCCGGAAAGCCGTGGAAAGCGAACCGGGGAGGGTGTGGGTGTTCACCGTTTCTTTTCCCACTGCTTTTCCAGGTCCACCGGTCTGCTCTTTCCTTTTCCGTGTTTGGTACGCTCGTTATGTGCCCTCGGGCTGTCGCGTTGGGAATTGGCTCGATATTCCTCTGCACGCTTGTGTGCAGGTGTGTGAGCTTTGTGACCTCGTCTCTTAATGAACCGAGCATCCTGTTCTCTCGTTCGGGCATGTCGAAACAGTCGCCATGCCATGCACACTGAATGACATGAAGGCAAAAGTCAGTTCCGTATTCTGGCTTCAAACTGAACGCAATATTTAACAGAGAGAAAGAAAGAAAAAAAGCTGTATACACACAAAGCGAACCACGGGAGAAAATTGCGCAATTAATTTTGCATTTAACAGGACACACACACATACACACGGGCACAGGCACACAGGAGCGGGAAAGCCTAGGCCCGGCCGCCAAATGATTGTTTAATCATCGGAATTCATGTCTCACACCGATCGGATACGCGCCAATCGGAAAATGGATCGTGTTTCGAATGTCAACCCCTAGGGAAAACGGAACTGATTTACACTGAGGTTTGGTCATTATTTCGGTACTCTCGTGGTGTTTCTTTTTTTCGCCTGCTTCCTTTTTGACATGGCAACACGTGCAATTCTATAGAGAGCATAAGCACGGACGGGAGGGCAGGCTGGTGGCCAAGAATGAATGGAGATGAAAAATTGATTCAATCAATTATGAGCGGATTTTTCACCGGCACACCGACGGTGGTAGAATTGTTCACGATAATCGAAAAAGAATTCCAATCGCTACGATACCAACACAGGTCAGAAGTCTGTAGGGGAAAAAAACGTCGAAGAAGAATGCAATTCTATTGAAACAAAATGAAATCTCGTCTCAAGCGTCATGAGAGCCGTCCGTTTGCGCGATACGATAAATGACTGTTGTGTAAGGTTTTACGCCGAAGGCATTCGCTAAAATGCAGTTAAAGTGTGCAAACATTCCAACAACGGGCAAGGTTTTTGCATCACAATAAACGTAATGACTTAGGGACACTGCCGCGTTCCCGCAAACTCCTTACCCGGCGCTCCTTCCGCAGCAAACAAACAACAAAGTCGCGCTCCTTCAGCATTCAGGAACGATGCAGTCCGTGCGCGTCGGCAGTGCACGCGAACGGCCAAAGTGGAATTACAAATACGGTCGCGAAGCGCGAAGGAAGCGCACCAAGAACTAAACAAATCGTGCATTTCGATGGATTTTCTCTCCACAGCTATCGAATAATTAAATCTTCGCTACGCGCTCCCTCCCTTTGTGTGTTTAGCTTTTCAACTTTCTGTCCGGCCAAGCGTCGGTCGGGCTGCTCTAATGGGGAAGATTCCGGGCAGGAGTTTTAGTTTTGTTTTTGTTTGCGTAATTATAGTAAAGTTCGATAAATAAAATACACAAATCCGCCAGTTAACTCACTATTGATTACAGTGGAGCGGAAGATTGTTATCCGAGAAGCGCTGGCAGATAGCTGATGCAGATGTATTGGAGGAAAATTTGCATTCTGTTTTTTCTTAGATTAGCATATTAATTTACTGCACCTAGCTAAATAAAAAGAGACTTTGTTAAAAGACCAGATATGATATCACGCATCTGATTTGGTTTCAATTCTACCACAACCACAATGACGTATCATATTCGAAACAAATATCACAGCTTACATGAAAGTTAAGCTTGGAATGATAGCGTTGGTACGTCCGCTACTACGTCAAGGATTGACAGACGACGGACCTCGACCGATGCCTGATAATTAAATAAGTAAACTCCGACGACTATTTTAAAACAGCTTCAAATTATGTTGCGTAAACGGCATTGGCAAACTATAAATATTTTGTAATGCACGTTTAGCAATGAAACTCCGAACGTGATGAATAACTACTAATTTATCAGACGTTATATCAGGGTCTGGCTTGCTGCAGGAAACCACACATGATTAAGAGGCTATGTCTTCGGGCTTGGCCGTCCGGTGCCATTTTCAGGATATTGTCACACCATCCGTACCTGGCAAATGTTTCATTGAGCTCATTATTTCTGCGTTTCCTCGATTATCTGTCCACACATTCAGGTCCAATCCTTCAAAGCATTCCGTGTCGTCAAAACGTTTGCGAGTACTAAAACGAAAAAAGGCCTAAATTTGAGGCAAACGAGGTCAGATCAGACTCAAAGCCTCTTTAAAAAAATAAAAAAATAAACTTCGACGGTGCGATCAGCTATCTGAGCATCTTTATAATTGAATATGTTATATATCTACATGTATGACAGACACTACAAAAAATGGGATGGGATTCGATACCCCATCCTGCCGAGTGAACAGATGGTTCAATACCTCTGCGTAAATTAGTATTTACTAGCTGACTCGCTGGTGCTGATAACACTTTGGTTTGCTTTGTTAATCTCCAACTCCAGTTGAAGATTGAAGCAGGCATAACAATGTTGTCGTTTCCAATAATCCAAACTCAATCAAGAATATTACGCAGACAATTGTCTTCCAACGATATTAATTGATTTGTAGTCAAGAACCAGAAGATGTTTTCATACACTCAGTTTTATTTTCAGTTTGCTTTTACGAACATAAAATTCACCAGTAACTAATGAAAGAAAGTGGAGTAAATAGGGGATTTATCATTCTATTACTCGGTCCCAGAAGCAAGAACAGGCGTTGAAAAAGATCCAGGATAAGATGAACACCCCTTGTTGAAGCCGTTCATGTCTAAGTAGTAGATTATTACCAACTTCTGACTGCTCTCGTAAAAGTATCACCTCGAGAGCCCATCCCTGCCCTTATGGTTGATGGTTGATGGAAGAGTCTTTTTCCAAACTTTCCTTAGCAGCGATCAAAAGAACGTTTAAGATTTCCCCAAAAACACGCTCAATTGACAGATTTTTTGTAATTATTCCATGCAAAAGATTGAGGATTTTCTGATCGTAAGGCCTCGAAAGAACTGACAATTAACGACCTTTTTTAAGGTACTCCAGATACCTGCACTAAGACCACTCGAGACGATCATTTTTGCAGAATGTTCTTTACATTTATGACTCGTGCAATATTTGCATAGAGCTTCAGTCGTAATTAAGTGTATACGTTAGTTGTAACTGTTGTAAATAAAAACTCTCCCTTACCTGTTATCGGGAGAAGCATATTCAAACATGCCACACGACATGTTATAGGCATTTAGGAATCATTTTCACCACAACGCATAAAATGTACTACGTTTCCATTCAGGTGATGCAAAAACTCATCTTCAATGAACGGGAAACAGCGAAAAAAAACCTCAAGCTAAACGTCCAGTTCAAATGTTTCCACCTTGGGATGAAAGGGAAATTTGCCTGTCCAAAAACTAGAGCACACACACACACACACACCCACCCACTGTACGGTATCCGTCCGCCTTTTGCTGCCAATTGAAGCGGCGAGATGGGTTTTTTGACCGCTTGACTGCACAGCCTCACCGGTGTACCGGTGTAGAGCGCGTTATCCGTCGAAAACCACCGATGCTAAAACATTCCGCAAATTGCATTTCGACGATATGCACATGCTGCTCCGATATAGAATTGGCAGCATATCGAACCTCCTGTCCCACACTGGCGCTTGGCGCTTTTTCGCCAAAATCTTGGTGTGTACGGTACGGTTCAGGGTAGGTACGGTACGTCCGTGGACCTTGCGGATGGGTTCAGAGGGCAAGAGCGGTGGCGGTTCCACCCAATCGCACCGGAACGCATCGTTCGATGGACTTAACCTCATTTGCAAAACCCAATTTAGCATAACCGTGTCGATTGCGTCGCCGATAAGGGTTCGCTTTCCCTCCACTCACTTTGCTATTGGGTGGATGGTCGGGAAAATGATAAATCACGCTCTTTTGCCACCCTTGACGTACGGGTTTGTCTGGTTGCGCCGGTCATAATTCAGAGCTGTGTACCGACTGTGCAAGATTTCCTGGTTCACGCTGGGTGTTTTGGACGGGGTTTTTGGATGGGGATGCCCCACCAAACACCTCGGGACGGGTTAGCTAGGGTGGAAAATTGTTTCCCTTAGTGTTTATCCAGGGCTATCGTCACCCAATAATGGCCCAATAAGGACTGCATTTTCGCCCCTATCTGAAGATTCCACCACGATCCGATTTGCGGTTACGAAGGGGCAATCCTGGCAATGAGGGTGGCATTCGAGTGGTGGAGGATTGATAGTGGGCACCATCGTGGGCAAATTGTTTGACCAATAGCAGCTGCTGATAAATGCTACCTCAGTTTGCAATTGCCTGCGGGTGTACTTGATTATCCTGCAGATATGAAATACGGACGATTGAATCCATATTGGTTCTTATCGTGTTTTTCATTGAGTGAAAAATGCGTTCAGCTACAAACATAGTGGTACGTTGCGGTATGCTAAGTTCCTTAATGGTAATTAAGTTCGTAGAAATAAACCTTCACGGCAACAGTTAATCGGAATACCAAGGCTGAGTTTAACGTAATCAGTGTTAAGAAATATTTAGGAATAGAGGATAACTTAATTTCAAATATTTAGAACTGTAGATCACATTTATTGGCTGAAAGGGGCTGAGTAGTCGTAAGGCAAAAAAAACATAATGAAAATAAGTAAAGAAAGTCGATGTTTGAAAAGTTTGGGGTTAAATAATTATTTCTTAATAACCTTTCATTTTATAATCGTTCTATATGAATTCTAGGCCGTTCTCTATAAAAATTCAATATGAACAAAACTCACAAACCTCAAACCATGCATCATGATAAGTTATGGTCACAAATCTAATATATAATATTAAGCACTTGATATCTTTACATCGTAAAATTTCACAAATAGGCTTCTGACCAACCGAGCACGCCCGGTATAAGGCAAAATATCAGGGAGGAAATGCCCTGGTATTTTTTTGTGATTTTTTATGTTTTTTGGACATTTGCACTTCGTCGGCACATTACGGCTTCAAGCCGTCATAATTAAAAAAATTAATAAATAAGGCTTCTGATACACTTATTTATATCATACATAATTTTCAAAAGATTATACACAATTTGTACATTAATCATTAGATAGAACAATTATAAGATAAGACAACTCTAGAAGAGTTTTGGTTTTGTTGAATTTTGGCTGGTGGCATGTCCGTGCGGAACCGGTCTTCATACGGCAGGAGTGGCTATCGATTCCAGTTCGAACCATCTCCAAGTATGCAAAACTGTCTATCCATCTGCGTGTAGGAATACTCAAGTTAAAGAGTAAATTGCTATCGATGCTAGGGGACGGTCCAATGATCGAGGAGATAGCGGCGGCGGTCTTTAGATGACAGGACCAGGGATCAAATCCCATCCGGAGCGTACCCCTGTAGTTAGGACTGATTACTCAACTACGTGGTATGAATAAGTATAATGAGATGACTAGAATGACCTAGCAGGTCGTTAAGCCAAGAAGCGGAAGCAGTCGTTAGTACCTAAGGTAGAAGATTCCAGTGACATAATAACTAATTGTTTTTTCTTGCAAAACGATTCCAGTTAGTTAATATATGAAATATGGTTAAGCATTTAAATGTATACATTCTAGATATTAAAACTCTCCATTCTTTCTATTTATGTATTCAAGTATCAATGGTTCCATAACTAATAATTTAATGGTTGAAGTAAAAGATTTCAGTTCACCATCGAAGCATTAATTATCTATACCTGAACCTCAGATTGTAGAGCTGTAACTGCTTCGCACCTGGTGTAGAAATACAATTTAAAATACGGTAATGCATCGAATGTATTGGATTAGTGTTTGGCACTCGGTACGATGCGATTGACGTTTACGGAAATCTGGCCTTCGAACCCATCGGCTATTTGCCACTCGTCTGTACATCGTATCATCCAGACACAGACACACACATATATACGCCCACCACACACACACACACACACACACTCCCAAGATGGAGCAGGGCATCAAGGGCTTGGTTGGCCGTTGGTAATGGATGGATTGTTTGTGCATCTTCGAAGGCAAACACACCGGTCAATACTTATTGACCGACAGCAAACACGAACGCTCTCAGCAGCAGCAGCAGCAGCAGTACCATCAGCGAATCTCTCATCCCCTGCTCGCTTCCAAACGGCCTGCCAGCACCATCACACTCGGCAAACAATGTGAGTGTTGTGTGGGGTGATCGCATCGTCTGCATCTTCGTTGATTACGTCCCTTTGCTGACTTTTGCAAATGCACATCCTTCCGCCACATCCTAATGCATCGATCGTGCATACGGGAAGAATTTACCGATTTCATCAAAGCCGGATGCGTCTGACTGAGGCGTTCGATCCGAGGTGCAAAATCGTGGACTGTGCTCTGCAGAGTTCATCCGACCATTGGCATGCGAAGCTTTAAACGCTTTTCGACTAAAAGGTTTCAGGAAAATGCTCTAAAAGCTTCCACTGCACTACGTGAGCTGTGGAAAATCAGCTAGCCCTTTCGGTCGTTTTCCTCACGTCGACAGTGAATCAGTGAGTAAAATCAGTTCTACGCGAATCTGCTACTCTCTCTCTCTCCACACTACTACTTCAGCGTGAACAGCAGCTAATTAAAAAGCTATTAACACTAGCCGATGCTACTACCTCCAGTGGCGTATGTCAACGTGGTGCGTGATGGGAAACTAAATCCGTACCGGCACACTATCCGGCACAGATTCGATCGGCCACCTAATGCATTTGCCACGCACGTAACGCATGTAACTAAAACGCTCTCCTTTGTGACATTAGCGCACTATCAGAAAATGCAATCGCAACCGGTAGTTAGCAACAATGCATTTTCCCGCGGCCGATTTCCAACCAGCCCACAACGTTTTTGCGATGGCTGAGTCCAGAGGAGAGGGTGCGAGAGATCATTATGGCAACCGATTGTTGTACGACTCCCAGTCCGCGGCGCGGGAACACGGTGTGGTTCGGTGATAATTTATGTTGATTGTGGATCTTCGCTAGGGTTTTACGATTGTTCATCAAATTATCTTCTCACTGGACAGTACAGTCCCTCTCTCAACGGTCTGTGTTACATGTGATAGGTTGATATGCTGAAAAGTGACTATAGATCTGATAGAATTTACAGATTGTTGAAACCATTGCTAACCACGACACAAATTGGGCCACAAAAGCATGGAATGTGTGTTATTTGCGTGGAAACGTGACCAACCAACGATTTTATTTGCAAAATGAAAGAGAAATCATTGGTGTTATGTTACATGCAATGGAAAACATGTGCCATGTGTCATGCAAAAACGAATGAGTACTAAAAATCAGTTAAACAACATCTTAATTAAGACACATAATTTTATGCATTCGATAGTGTTTATCTGCTTTGATCTAATTGACTATAACTAACATGATCTCTGACATAAGCAGCTAAATTTCTTGCCATTGTACATGTACGGTTCAAATAAATGACTACAAAGACAATAGAATATTGAGTAAAACATGTCGATTTTCTACTGTCGATTACAAATCGAGCATGATGACACTTGATGTGAATATCGTCTGTTTTTTCTGAATAAATATAAAACTCGATATTAACAATTTTAGCCATGAATTTTGAGTAAGTTAAAGCTAGTCTCAGGTTTACGTGCACAACTTTGTTTCCATCGCTCAAATAGTCCGTGAGAGGTCGTTTAGAAAAAAAAAAACGGCAGTAAGATGATGCTATGTCCAGGAAGGAACATCATATGAGGTAAGTTGTCCCATTAAGATGCTCTGTCAAGCAGCGAACAAGACATCGAACAAATCAATTTTGGTTTGTTCAGCATTTTCGATATCCCCAGATTGTTATGCATATCTTGGATATAAAATCTTCATAAAGCTGCAGTTGCTGCCGTAGAACGTTTGGTTGCAATTAGCCCGGTGGTAAATATTTTCTAAATTTTGGCGTATTTATTACAGCATTGAAGTAAAATTGACACAGCAAAGTTTTTTTAAATGATTTTACGGGCTGGGTCGTCCGGTGTCATTCTCGCGCAGGAAAAGCCCACTAAAGCCTGGCGACGCTAAATCATAGGTGAAATCATCGTACAGATCGTAGAGCTCGGCTCCTACATTGTCCTTTCTCTCGAACCTGACCACCTTCCTCTCGAACACTGGCTAAGACGGTTTCGTTAGTTTTGGACAGAGTCCATGTCTCAGAGGCGGATGTGAGTACTGGGACTATAAATGTTCTGTACAGCCCCACCTTCGTCCGTCGCGACAGGTATTTTGAGTGGAGAAGTTTCCTCAGTCTGTAGTATGACCGGTTGACATCAATGGTGCTGTCGGTGTTGACTTTTGACCCTAGATAGGTGAAGTGTTGGACGACTTCAAAAGCGTTACTAGCGGTTCCACCATCAGTATGGTTTTCACCTTGTTAATTCAACCTGAGGTTTATGGACAAGTTTTATTTTACTTGTCTTAATCGGTTTATAATACATTAAACTCCTTTAATGTAAAATTGGCCTTGGCGTCATTAATAGCCAATTTTACATTCAACTTAGAGACACAACGGGATTTTTCATGTACACGGTGCTCTTAAAGTTCAAAAACACATTTTGCATGCATTGAAGCAATCAAAATACAAGACCTTATTTTCTGAATCAATTTGAATTGAACCCTTGAGTATACCATTCGGACATATTCTTTCAAAATCTTCGCAATTAATCAAAAACTGCACGCAGCACGCACTTGTCCTATCGATAACTCGTCCAATATCTTGGCGCTGAGCTTCATAAATAAATCTTTAGCGCTTATTTGATGTTTGCTCTGCTTGGCCAGTATTTGTGACCATACATAATATTATCCAGATGATTAAGATCTGGGGATCTGGAAGGTCACAAAGTCTTAAAAGGTACAAAGTCCTAATCATTAAAGGTATAGATAAACCAGAAATAAATAGATAAATATACATTTAAATGCTCCCGTCCATAAGTTTGGGAGCTATTCTCTATTGTCTTCTTCTTTCTTGGGTGATGCCTGCCATTTCTGGCTTTCTAGACTAGTCGATAGCGCATAGTGGGATAGTCAGTCCTCACTATGGGGGAACGGCCCAGATGGGATTTGAATCCTGTCGTTTGAAGACCGGCGACGCTGTCACATCTATAATCGGGCCGCCCTTTTTCATATTTACTATGTGAACCGGATTTTCCTCATCTTGCAAGTCACATTGGAAGCTCCCACGTACAAATGGGTACAAATCCCTAAACCATCACCGCCGCCACGCATTCGATCCACGGAATGTTCATTCTGAACGGATGGATGCTGGCCAATGTTGGTGTTAAATTCGAGCTTCAATTTGGAGTATCTGAATTCAAAGAAATCACATTTCATAGAAATTATTAAGGCGCAAAATAAAAAACCAAGAAAGTCACAGCTGTTGCCAAAGGTTAGCAAAACAAATTCAATTATTACGAAAAAGAATATTCATTTTACTCACCGAATCTCGAATCCTTCCAATAAAAAACCTGTTTTGCCATACGTAACCTGCCGTTAAGCCATAAAATAATAAATGAATCATAACCAATGCTTCATTACTGTTACAGCGTGTCGTAAAGCTATCCAACAGTGAACCAATAAATAAACTGCACACCAAGCGTTAAATGGATGAAGTGCTCATTGGTGGAGCCACAGCATCATAAACCCCCTCGGCTTATAACCTTGACGAAAATCATAATTCATGATCATTCATTGTGGTTGAAAAAGAAAACAATGAGCCACCATCTGCTTAACCTCCGTACAGCCCAATGAAGGATACCATCATCGGTACTTTGGCTCTCCTTTCACTTTTCCCACCGCAGGACGTAGCCATTGCGAACGGTGGCCGCAGATCGTAGGTAACTTCTCCGTCTGAATTCCCAAATATCTCGATCTGCATGTATGCTGCAGCATGCACGCGTACGCGATTGCCTAATACTGGTTTGAAAACCTTCGCCAACTACTCGTGGAAGTTTCCAGTATCGATAGATTGCCACATCTCTCGCTCGTTCTCTCTCTCTCTCTCTCTCTCTCTCTCTCTCTCTCTCTAAAGCCCAAATGGAATGCTAAACCCGTTCCTTCAGCACCCGCAGAAGGCATCGCCGCCCCTTAATGGAGCTACATAGAACCTACATAAGTATGCCCATTTCGTAAGCCGACAACAAGACTTACCGACTTTATTCCGCGGTCGCATGATGAAATCGTCCAGCAGGCCCTGGAAACCGCAGATCTGCATCCGTACCTCGCACACAAACTGTGACCAGTTTTTAGGCATCTCTTTCGACGATTTCATGAAGAAAAAGATGGCCAACAGCAGCCCAACGGGCAGACCGATCATCAGCAGCAGACCCATCTTCGATTTGATTCGATGATTTGTGTAGAATTTATGACTTTTCACGTTTCACTGGGATCGATATCCGATCGTCGTCGATTGCTCACTACGTTCAACTTGGGAAAAAAACGAAAACACGCACAAATCTCGGTCACCTTCCTACAAAAGCAGCACTGGAAAAAGGGGAACACTCGTTTGGCTTCGAAATTTCACGTTCCCGTTAGTTTGACCGCGATCGAAGCTCACCGCGTCGTCCGAATTCTTCTTTCACTTCTAACTTTCGCTCCCGCCACGGGCACACTGGGCATCGAATTCAAGACACAGCAACACCACCAACTAGCAATTCACTTCCACACGCACGTAACTTCGATCCGAAAACACCATCAGAACACGTGCGCACTGGATGGTACACGCGGCCGCACTACACTGTACAACACGGAACAAAACGTGCAAAGGTGCTCCGTCCCGGTCGAAGACTCAACGTCATATGATCGCGACTCAACGGCACGAACGAACGTGCTGGCAAATGGCGGCGCGATGAGTGGGGATGAATAAATTCGATTTTTGGTCACTGCCAACGGAGGGTTCGGCCGAGTCTTCCTACTCCGTTTTTTCGGCTCTTCGTTGCGTTGAACATCTTCCACGCTCACGGTGACTTTAACGTGACGTAAACGACGAACACGATCGCGACCGTTGAGAAACAGACAATGGGAGCAAAAACGGGCAATCGATCAAAGGAAATACAAACAACAACAACAAAAAACTGGATGTCTCTTACAAATAAGGGGTGAAAAATGAGCTTTAGACTTTGAGATGAGATCTGCACAGGAGTGTTCTGTATTGGCTAACAACAAATTATAAGCAGAAACTCGCACTTTGGGCGAGGATTTTCTCTGCGATTAGTGCACTGTATAGGAAGCAGGAAGAACCATTTAGAAATCGTTCCGGGTTTTGAATATTCCACCAAAAACTTCGTTTCCATACAAGCTCACCTTGCAACATATCTCTAGGTTAGTGATCATACATTATGCATGCATTAAGGGGAATCCTGTATAGATGCGCGATCGCGTAAAGAAATTCTGAAATGCTGCTGCTACCCCTAAAACCTTGAACTATGGTCAAACGCCTCGCCGAAAAGCTTTTGCCTAATACGCTCCGCTCATCAGGGCATCATCAGGTGCGAAAAGCGCTTCAACCCGTATATGCGTAGAACTCCGTGGTGGTGCTTTACATGGCCAACGCTATTATTACTTCAGATACTTCACGCAAACTTCAACTTCAGTTGAGCAGTGGGCAAGAAGACCAAGCTGTGGAATTGAGATGGTTCCACAAGTTGCTGCCTGTTCGCCGTATTAACGCAAAACGCAAAACCGAACACATCCTCCACCACGCATCTCCGCCTATCCCGCTTACCCGTGCCACTTGCAAGCGCAATTGAACAATTATTGTCTGTGAGAGATTTTCAGGTCCACGAGCCGGCGTGAAGGTTAAAGTCATTAGCTATGGGTTGCTGACATTCAATAGGGGTGCGGATTTCTTGCTGCTGCTTCTTTCCTTACACCCGACACTGTCGATTTTTGTGGGGGATTTTGTTTCATCAAACTTAATAAACTTGTACAGAGTCTTTTTTTTTGCTCGTCTATTAGCACATGAGTTGTGTGGGGGGATTCACGCTTAAATTTTTCCCTGATTCCCAAAATTCGTCTACAAAGTCTGTTTCCCGTGCTATTATCGCGTACGGAAATCAAAGAAACAACAGACACAAGTCAAACAACACTTTCGAACGCATTTTACCGACTCAAATCTTATATCACGTATAGCGGTTTGGTGTTTACCAAGCGGGCATACACACCGACCGGAACCTGTTTTCAGGCGGATAAATAGTGCCGAATCTGTGCTGATGTAACCGGGCCGGGGTTGGGCTGCGGTGACGGACCGTGATCTTCACACGGACCCACGGTAAATGGGTGGGCAAAGGCATTTCGGGTTCGATTTTGTGAAAGCAGATAAGCCACTAAGCGCAGTAAAAAAATACAGCGGAGCGCATTTTTTAAAAGCTGTAATCATTAGACCATACAGTAACTTCGTTGCACAATAAGCATTGATTTAAAACAACATACATTGTACAACAAACATCTACATTGCTAATTGTTCTGGCATCTTGTAACAGCCATTTAAGCAGCAGAGCAAATGCTTTTTGATGGCGTCGAATAAAGTACATCGATTAAATGAGGCGAATGCTCGAATCGAATCAACATTAAACCTCGGGAATAAAGCCGAGCCGAGAGACATGATAAAGCTGCAAAAAATTGCAAACCACCAAACTTTTCATCGTACCGTTTCGTGTGCGCAATCATCGTGATTATCATCATCATTAGGCAGAATATTGAACAGGTTGTTGGACATCTTCGGACATCACGTTTGACGTAAGCGCTGGAAGGAGGGAGATTCTATTAATTGGATTTATGTGGATGGATTTTTCTCTTACTGCTGCCGGCAAGCTAATCTGCAGCGTCCTGTTCCGGCAAACCGAAAACATTCAGCTACGGTCCGTGTGTCCAAACCCCGAAAGCCAATTACAGCACTGAAATCACTTCTTGCAACGAGCACAACACAACCAAACAGCACATGAAGATGGATGACGGTGATACATTACGATGGATTAAGTTTCCGTTCTACGCTGATTTCCTTAAATCGTTAAAACCCCAAACCGCGACGCCCGCGACGGCACGGCACGGAGTCTTATCGCTGTCAGTCAGTGGCGGCAATCACGGTGGTTAACTTTTAGCCGTGCCTACTTTGTTTTTGTTGTGCACTGACATAAAAATCCCATTCCACCGGTTGCCGCCGTGGCTGTGTGCTTAACGAACCAGAGCGCAATTTTCATGCCGGTGGGCAAGACACCTGATCTAGGGGAAAGCCTGTACCGATCTTGGAAGACCGGAAGATTGCATGGTGACGTTGCATGTTTTCTTCTCCGTTTCGATTGCGTCTCAGGATGCTGTTGGACGGGTTTTGTGCGGCGTATCTTTGAATGAACGAATCTTACTTCGGGAGTAGATGAAGATGGGAAGTTTTTGGTAGGCACAACCATACTAAACGATAGGCGATTTTATCCCGCAAAGTGTAGACGAGTATACGGGGATGAAACTGGGTTAGCTACTTTACTGTCTTCTGTGTGTGAGGCCGTTGTTGTAGCACTTTCTCCTGATAAGCTGATAACGATGCCGCGTGGATTTCTATCCAAATTGTGCAACACACTTCGAATTTTCTGATACTAATTCAACAACTCCCTACCGGCATATATCCGTT
Organism: Anopheles stephensi; assembly: GCF_013141755.1. Classification (NCBI taxonomy): domain Eukaryota; kingdom Metazoa; phylum Arthropoda; class Insecta; order Diptera; family Culicidae; genus Anopheles; species Anopheles stephensi. The sequence goes on along the minus strand of NC_050202.1, from coordinate 33,447,283 downwards.
TTGCCTACAAGCATACACATGGCACTGATAGCTCCAATATACATAAACACAAGATTGTACACTTCACTTGCATCACTTACACCATATCCAACACTTGCACTAACAGCGCTTTTTCAATTCATTCTCAAACCAACGCCGGGCAACGAATAAAACAACACATGCACACTTCAAATCCAAACAAAAACAGCTGATTTGGACGAAGGTAAAGGAACCAACAAAACACAGCGTTTGTTTTTAACGAAACAAACGTCAAACGTAGCAGACGCGCAATATTTAACGAAACTTTATTTGAGGAAAAAATTAAAAAGAAGACTGAAGGATTTTGAAGGGATAAAAGATTAATTTTAAGTAACTAAGTGTAGCATGATTAATAATATATGAATCAAGAAGAACTGCAAGCAATAAAGCATTAAATTACTGTTCGCTTGGTATGCTTTCTCATCTACCAATGGTTGGTGTCTTGGATGATAAACCAATAGATGGCGCTATGGTAGATTCAGAATTACAGGGTTAGTTTCATTCGGGAAGGAATGTATTAAAAAATCGTAATATTCAACATTTTTCTAATTGTAGTTTTTTGATTGATTTTGGAACAATAATGTGCGATATTAACATTCTTCGTCATTGTGAAGGTTGAATAATTTAATTAATTCAATTAATAGTCTTTATTAAATACCGGCCCGATGGTAGATGTGACAACGGCTTCCGTATTTATACAACAGGACCTGGGTTCAATTCCCATTCCGGCTATTCCCCCATAGTGAGAACTGACTATACAAGTACGTGGTATCATTAAGTTTAGTAATCTAGAAAGTAGACAATGATGACATAAGAGGCCGTTGGGTCAAGAAGAGAAGAGAATATTCGTTATTTAACCTTTAGCTTATGATTTACCACATTGTCATCAGTTGATACCAGATAAAATTCATGTTTTGTGGAAAAAAATTAATATTTTTAATAATATTTGCGGACTATTTATTATTTTTTTAAATAAAGCATGAATAATTACTATTAAAAAAAGTTATTAAAATTTTGAAATAGAAATGTTTCATTCTCCATTTAAAATGCATTTAATACACGGGTATTCTGGTCGTAGAGATGACGGGTATGGAAAAAAACAGTATTTAACGTTATTAGACATTCTAAACAAACGTCCAAATTGTGGATATAAAATGACTGTCATATCTGAATATCCGTTTGTAAAGTTAATGTTTGGGAGGTTTGGTGTTCTTATTTTCCAATCGTTAAAATATTGTTTTCCTAACAAATTTCAATAAACTTGAAGTTTACCAAAAATTGTCCACATTCAATTTAAAAACTTCACTGGGAATGGGGGATAAAAACTTCACTGGGAAAAAGATCCCAATCCTAAAAATGTTTTCAAACAAGTTTTAATTCAACATTGAACCAATATTTATTTATTTTGGTGGCATGAATTTACAAAATGATATTGTTTTGTGCATGCAATCGAATTACTATAAATTAATTTTTTTGTTGTCTAAATAGCCTTTTAATTCATACCGGCCATACAATTGCAAAGCTTATCGATTCCTCGTACCCTGATACTCCTTGTTATGGGGCAATGGTATGGATATTTACCTGCCATAAGTAGACATGCCTGCCACTAGCCAATAGACCGTAATAGATTTAGTAAATTGATTCAGTAATTTCTTTCAATTGAAGTTTGTTAAACAAAAAACAGTTTGTAGGTTTTCGGTATTTTATACATTTACATGTTTACTAGTCACTAAACAAACACAAGAATCTTTATAACAGAGCTTTGATTACTATCCGGCTAGCAAAGCTACAGCATGTCCCAGATGAGAACATCAATCGACTAGCGAAACGAATACAAACACCTCTACGCTCTCTACACCCTGTGGGCAGTTAAGCTTTAAACAGAATCTCGTACAGCAAGCTCGGCATATACTCGGCAGCGATGATCTGAAACTTTTCCTTGCACGTCAGTGGCGTGTAGCGAAACACCGGAAATGTGCGCACAATCGCATCGGACAAAGCGCGAACAGTTGCATGAAAATCGCCATCCTGTAAATTTGAATTTGAAATTTAATTTCAACGGAAAACACGATGCAGTACGTTGGGCAATTTCCTAGCACACACTTACCCCGTAGCAAAACGGTTCCAGCGAACGGATCGCTTGCTCGAAGTAATCTTCACCGTACGTGTTCTTCTGCTCCTCGCTTAGCAGTGCCCACATTGATTTGGCCTGATCGCGCATATCCTTATCATCCAGCCAAGCGTCCCCGGCCGTCAGCTCGCTGGCGCACACAATCGACACACCAACCTGACGGGGCGTCAGCTCCTTGCGTAGACAGACGGCAAATCCTTCGATGGCGGCCTGCGTTGCACACAGGACACCGCGCACCGGCGACGGTAGATGGGCGAGAGCCGACGACAGAAATACGATTCTACCCTTACCGCTGCGTATCAGGGGCAACATGATCTGTGTCAGGCGTGAGGCACCTGTGACAAGCAGAAGAACAGCGCATGTCAGCGGGCATATTTTATGACGGTATTTTTTACACGGACCAGTACTTACCGAGCACGTTAACGTCGAACGATTTTCGCAGCACGGGAAATGGGACCCATTCCAGCTCGCCGAGTGCATTCCAGAGGTCGCAGTGCACCAACGCCCACAGCCCCGACTCACCGGCGGGAAGATGTTGAGCGATGTAAAGTGAAGCTTCCAGCATCTATCAAACACGTGGAGGACGGAAAGAAAAAAGAACAAAAAAGGGACCCGAGTTCGTATTACTGATTGCTTGTTCTTTTGTGAACGGCGTGGCATGCCGTTTCCACGAAACAACCGCCATCGGCTATCTGTCGGCACTAATAGGATGTGGCGGTAAATATGCACCTTGGACAAAACAAAGCATTCGCGGGAATCTTCTGTACGCAGCCGAAGCCACTGAATTAGGTGTGGGGAGGGCTACCCCGATAACAGTAGATAGACAGCTAAAAATATGCATACCGAGAATGGTGGCCCGTCAAAAGCTTTTTCCGCAACAAATATGGGTTTTGGTCAAGTATCGGTAGCATTCATCGCAAATGCTGCATATGTACATGGTGGTGGTCAGAGGTCGGCAATGATTTAATGGATTGGAATGATTTCAAAATTTTAGCGATGTTCATTTGTGTAAATTATTGAAGCTATATTTACGCAGGAATTAAGAAAACAATCGAATTCAAATTAAACTTGTTGGTTGGTCTTCTGAAGTAGTTAACGAGTAGTTACACTATTCATATTTCTATACTATCCTAAAACTTGTTCTGAACCTTTAATAAATGTGGTTCAACTTCAACTAGATACGGGGAGGCGGTCTTGATCGGATTTGATATGACGAGACGAGCCGATTGTAATATTCGCCTATTTAGCAGCTTGCTATATACTATCAGGTCTATAAACAACTTTTGACGGTTTTTTACATGCTTCGTTTACTTTTTTTTACTTTAGCACAACCTGGCAAAAGTTGTTCAGGGTTTGCTTGCCTGTAGCTCTCGTTTCATCAATTAATAAACAAATAGTTTTCGGCGTGATTGCAAAATGAATACATTCGTTCCAGAAAAAGTGTATTTACGGGGAATTTTCCTTCATTGCTTTGTGATGAAAACTTCGTCCACCGAGACGCATACTATGGCGATCACGCTTTATCGGAAGATCGAGAACAGGTCCGGTGGCCGAGGCGACAGCGGCGCCTGTCTTCTCACGGCAGGGTTCAAATCCCATCCAGACCGACTCCCCGTACGTAGGGCTTGACTACTTTACCACGAGTAAAATTAAGTCACAGAAAGCCAGATGTGGCTTGTGGCAGGCAGGCCGTGACGTGGCAGGCCGTGACGAGACCTCTCGAGGTTGTAGTGCCAAGGAAGAAGAAAATGATCCGGAAGACAGGGGCCATTGGGTGCCACATGAGCTAAAGCCCCGTGACATAGAGCGCCGTTCCAAGGAATCCACAATCTGCCCAAAAGATGGGAAAAGGTCGTACAAAGTGACAGAAATTACTTTTCTGAATGAAATCGATATCCATTCGAACCTATGAGGCATCATTAGTAAAAAAAAAAAAACGAAAAAAAAACATATTTATAGACCTGATAAGTTTGGAAGGTTATTCCACAGATGAGACAAAGAAAGAGTCCAAAATCGAAAAGATGTTTAAATAAGGTAAAATAAGATTCCAACCCTGGATTCGATAAAACGATGTTTTTTTATTTTGCAAAATCCTAGCATAATAAGCTAGGGCGAAGAATCATTGAAGCTACATCAAAAGATTTAATATCAAATATTCTCTTACGAGTCTAATATGAGTGTGTCCAGTCATTTCACCGCTGTAGGTCCACTCTTTAATGGATATGGTACTAGCCACTAGTAATGACCTTGGTACATGAGTCAGAAGAGCATCAGCATAGCTGGAAGGGACTCTTGGAATCAAACGGTAGTCCTACCTAGAATGTCGAACCGGACAACTCAGCTGAATGGGTCAAATAGCTATGGAATATGTTGCATTACTTTGAGCAAACTTGCAAACTTTGAGAATTTCGCTCCATTATGCCCAACGAAGCTGAATGCAGATTGATCGAACCTGTAACTGCAAAGTAGCGGGTTTTATGCAAGTATTACAACTACTCTGAGACTTCGTTTATGACACTTGCATGTTACGAAACTGTATGAAATGCACAAAAAAATTAAATGAAGCTTTTTCAAGCTATTGTGAGGTGAATTGCATCACCTATACTATCAAGATTTACGAGCCTCCACGGATTGCCAACCACTGGGTACAGCTGCAGCGAAGCTGTTGTTTTGCGATAGTTCTGATTGTTTCATGTTTTGCACATTACTTTCCCGGAAAGCTCTTCACGCGGAACATTGTGACCGTGAAAACGTGCAAACATTTCCATACTAAAATGTCAAAGATGATGTTGGACCGGTTCCAAATTCGACGAATTCAAATTTTGGATCAATTTGTCCTTCCTTTTTTTGGGTTCTACTTACTCCAACAAAAAACTCCCAACTCTCGGACGGACGTGTATAAGTACGAGAACAGGCACACGGGAGCGTTACCTACGATTTTGGGTGCTCAACAGATTTGACACGATTTGTGGAATTGAATAAAGGTACAAGCTGGCTGCACATGCACATTTTCATGATGTGCCGTCGTGAGAGAACGTTCGGTGTGCTGGAATTTTCCTGATCACACACACACATACACACACAAAGGACACATCAACGACATCTACAACCTTCGCCCAATGGGTGTGTGGTTGCTGGGTGCTGTAACGAACCGAATCCACTTCGGATTCGGGTTTTTGGAGCGTGAAAGAAATAGCATAACTCCCACGTGGGACGGACGAGAACCGTGGCTTCCGTGTGGATTTAAGCTGGATGACGATTTTTCTGTACAGATTGCTTTCAATAACATCGTCCACGCTGGTACAAAATCACCACGGATGGAGCGAAACGGGAGATGGGTCTGCATGGCCCCAAAGGATATATCATAATTTAATTGGAAACAAACTGAAACTGCTTGAGCATAAGACCCCATTCGCACCTACGCAGCAGTACCGTTTGACCTTACCCATTCGACCGGACACCGGTGTGGGATTCTAAAAGCAGCGGAGCAAACGTGGAGTGAGGAATTGAAAAATGACCCAAACCCTGGGATGGTTTCCTTTTACGGCAGCTGACGAAGAAACTGAAGGAAACACTTTTCCGAATGGCTCGAACGATTGGATGTAGGTCAACAGCAGCAGCAGCAGCAATGGTCCTTTCATACCGTTGATAGTGTGGGAAGGATGATGATAAATCCAAAAACAGGAAAAATTTCAAAAAATTTAACGAAATCGGAGTAGAATGGTCCTTCCGAAAACTCCGAATTGATAATCACTGGGATACCACTGTGATCATGGGCTGAGCTGCTGAGCGCCATGAACAGGAGTTGAATGAATTTAAAGCAATTTATGTTGAGCGAATTCGTTCCGCTCGGGCTAGCTCGCTTGTGTGTGTTTTCGTTAGGACGCACTTGCACTTTGTTGTGGCATAAACATGTGACGTGATGTGATATGGATCGTTTTGATACCGTAATGTAATACAAATACAGTCAACTAACCTCGGACGAGGTAAGAAGGACACATGATAGTGAGGAAACAAACATGCTATTAATATTAAGTAGAAATATTTGATCAAAAAATTAATAAACTGGAATAATCTAATCACTGATAATCAGGCTCATGTAACTCACGTCAAATGGAACTTGATTTGTTCCTTTGATTCCACTGTGTCTATACTTCTCCTTAACCGATTTTTACTAACTTATTACAATATGACCGTTCCTATGTTGCATTACTGTTGTGACAATCGTAGTCACTAAGATTCAAATTTAAGCTGGTTAGATGAAATTTTCCATTAGAAAGTCGCTCAAAATATCTATTAGTAACTGCCGAGGCGATAGCGGCGAGGGTCGTCACAAGGCAGAAACGGGTAGTAAATCCCATCCCGATCGCCTCCTTGCATGCAGGACTTAACTATCGAAGTCTGGGTAAAATCAAGTCACGGAAAGCCAAAATGGCAAGCCAAGACCTCTCAAGGTTGTAGAGCCACGTAAGAAGAAGATGAAGAACTGCTAAAGTTAAGTGAGAGCTGTTCATACTCAGTGATCGTCACATGGGCGACTTTGTCTGAGATATAGAAGACGGCGTTCTTTTCTAGGATATTCTTCGCCGTTTTTTCGATTCCTAGACGAAAGTGTCACAGCGGAGAGGCTTTGGATTTTCTACATCTGCAATGTGCTGTATTACACAGTAAACGAAAACTGTTGGGCCGGTAGGATTTGTTGAAGATTTTTGATGATCAAAATGATTTTTGGCCCCTTATGTGTGGAAGGACAATGGAGGAACTGTTACAATGACGACGAGCGTGGAACTCTAGGGTGTTTTCATCATCGTTCTGCGAATTAGAATCGCCAGACTCCGATGGGCTGGTCATGTCATGAGAATGGCACCGGACGACCCAGCCCGTACAGACATTTTTGGCCGTCCACAAGTACAGATGAGGCGTGATAGGCCTAAACGGAAATGGAGTGATCGTGAAGACAAACTTTCGGCTTGCCGGAGGCTGTGACCGTGATAGGTTGTTGATAACAACCTAGCAGCGAAGTTCATAGTTGGTTTGAGAGGCATTGTTCTCCTACTATGGGCTCAACAAACTCCTGCAATCCAGAAGACGGTACATCGCACACTGATACTATGCTTGCACTATGCCTACGGAGGATGGCAATGCACTCGCACTATTTTCGAGTGGTGGGTGCAAAGGTCTATCTTTGAAGGCGTTTGCGAGCAAGGCGTTTGAAGCACTAGATTGAATCTGAATGAAGCTGAACTGTTTGGTGACACTGATATCCTGACGGAGGCTACAACCTTTCTCGATGGCTGTGGCACGTAATGAGAAAGCCCGTAGAGGAGCACAGTGAGCTCGTTGGCTGGATCAGGTGGAATTTGATCTGTCGAAGATAGGATTCCGCCCTTGATCGAGGAGTGCAAACCAAGACTGAGCTCTCTGGAAACGGATAGATGACCTGACCATCCGAAGTAGAAGAAGAAGATTTTGATGCGTGGATTGGCAGAGGACGGCGCTAAACCATGAGCGGTATCGAGGATTGTTGCAGTAGGCCAACCACGAAGCAGTTGTAGCGCTCGCTAAATAAGTAAGTAAGTAAGACATTTTGTCTTTCTCCAAAGCTCAAAGCTATTTTCAACTTCCTTGCTAAGAAATAAAAATCGTTTTGGGGCAGACCGGTGGTCAAGGCGATAACGGCGCCGGCTGTCACACGGCATTACCGGAGTTCAAATTCCTTCCAGACTGTCTTCCCATACGCAGGGCTGACTTCTTTGTCTACGGTGTTGTGATTGTTGTTGTCCCAAGGAAGAAGAAGGAGATAAAACATAGTAGGAACATATGTTCAATTATAGTTCGTCGATCATTTTGACCATATGTACTCTAATCAATCGTTACGCTGTAATATTTGGTCATTCCCCACTTCTGAAGTATTTAAAATGAGATCATCTTACTTTTTGAAAATGACTATTATTTGACTGTATTTGACTGTATTTGTATTTGAATGAAAATGACTACTTGACAATGAATGTATTTATCGATCAACGATTATTGCAGGTTGCAGGATTCCTATTCGACAAGGCCCCTTTAAATTACTTAACTTTATATAAAAGACATATTGCAAATGACCATGATGTTTTCGATAGATCGTACGGACTCGAGAGGTCTCGGCCTGCCGTTTCTAGTTTTCTGTGACTTCATTTTACCCGTGGTAAAGTAGTCAGCCCTACGTACGGGGAGGCGGTCTGGATGGGATTTAAACCCCGGTCTCGGCCACCGGACCGCCCCTATAGAGACATGTTACCTATAGATAGAAATTAATCTTTAATAAATGCTTCTGGCGATAAAACAAGTAGTTTTATTTGGAAGAAAAGGACTTCGCGATGCTGCAGTGTCACCAACAAAAAGGTGTATAATATTCTCCCTACAAATAAAGAACCAAGTTTTACCGAGATATTCATATCTCTTACTCGCCTGCTGTGCAACCGGCATGTCCACCGGGAAGAACAAACATAAATAGATCTTACACTTTCAAAACGTACTTCCTGACCTCCCGACCCAGCTAGAGGTCAGCGCGTGGTGCGTCATTTGGCAAATGAAATTCATTTGCGTGCACCCCGTGAGCCGTTTTGCCGCACACCAAATTTAGCCCAAGTCAATGGCACAATTTGAAGCGCGGAGCTTGCGCTTGGAGCGAGTACACACTCGGATTGTCTTTTTGCGGAATGGTTTGAAGCTGTTCTGGTGAGCAAAACAAATCGAAAGAATGAAGCGAACCATGGCGAGTATGGTTTTCCCGGCACCCAGAAGCGTTCATTATCATATTCAAATCAGGCGCACCTCTACCGCACAAAGTGCATAGTGGATGGAAGGAAGATCGTGCCGCATCGGGCCATGGGCCACCCACTTACCTCGACCTCGCTGGTCACGCTTAGCTGGAGCAATTTGAGGCGCCCAGAGGAGGTTTCCTTCAGCGCGGTCGCATCGTCACTGTCCTGCAGCTTCTTGAAGCCCGCAAACACGGTGAACCCAAGGTCATCCAGATACTTGGCAAGGGCGCGAGCCAGCGGTGACTCACAGCCGGTGATGAGGACCGCCTTTCCAAGGGGCGAAATCTGTAACGAGCCGAAGTGGGAAAATGGAGAAAATTTTAAAGCGGCTTAAAGCATATCACGGAAGATCCTTACTTCATCGTCGTGTATGATTGAACTGAGACGTGATAGTTCAGTGGAAAATTCGAACCCCTCTTGCGACGCAAACCATTTTCCGATAATTAATTTCTTCTCAATTCAATCCCGAAACACGCTGGAAATGAGTTTCCGACGAAGCAATGTTTGGTTTTTCGAAAAGGTCAAATAGATACTGGGTTTTTTTGTTTGAAGGGGTTTTCGGTCCGCCTCTACCTTCGGGCGTCGATAAATGTCAGCAGGTGGATGAACTTGAGTCGATTAAATCTTGGTGAAAGGTGAGAAACTGTTCCGATGTCAACGGGGAGTGTGATGAGCGAATTTGGAGCCATCTTTTTTTGTTTTGTCGTCTAATTACTCGAAACGAAATCAACGCCAAATGGCAGAAGATGTCGAGATGCCTTTACACCGAACGAGTACAATCGTTCCGAACCGATCTATTTTCATTCGAGCCGGCGAGGAATCTCGGAAAGCCATCGTGTCGGAATGTTCGGTGGAATGTTGTTACTGGGTTTTTTATTTCATGAAAGATATTTCCTTTGATATCAAGGAAAGAAAGCTGTGCGTCTTGAATGGATAAGCGCACCCTTGAAAGGATCCACCCGGAGTTGGAGATATGTTTGATCGACGCATTTCTACTAATTTGGGAAAATAAACACGCGCGCTACATACGGAACGATAAAACGAAGCTTCTTATGAGGAAATCCTCGGCTTGGAGGACGCTTTGAGCAATTAAAATGGTGTTTTCTTTGCCCTTTTACTTATATGGACAGGATGCACGCGGAATGTGTTCCGTGGTATGTGAATTGATTTACACGAATATTTAGGACGTAAAAGTCAAATTACTTATTTACAAATTTGGCTAAAGTTTTCTTGCTTTTAACATAACTTTAGGCGTATATTCCAATGATCTAACGCTTGATACAAAATTTGACAGCTTTGCTCACAGAAGTTCTAATATATGACTCACAGCACAATCTAATCGATGTAATAGGTTGTTTCTTTCATTGATTAAAAAGACTTTATAAGAAATCAGCTGCTTGAAGGATTCTTAAAAAAAAACTCAAGTCGTTATTACCCTGCTCGATTGTTCGACAAAAAATTTCTAAATCGAGAAATCAGTATTATGGTTGTGAAATTAACTTTTCGTTAGACAGTGAAGGGAGCCAAGTCATATTGCTTACGAATAAAAACTAAGCAAGTTTACTTATTTATTACGGTGTTTGTTTATTTTGAAATGAAAATGTGTGGAATTTGTACAATTTGTTCTCACGCAACCAAACCTTCATTACGGCTGATAGTTTATGAAAAAGGGATCTGCTGGCAACGTATCATTTTTCAGTCCGTCAATTTGAAAAGTTATAAGACAAAAGAAATTTGTCCAATATTTGCAGACACCAAATAATCCGATCAATCCAACACCAAATATCAGGAAACTCACCCTTATAGGTATCATTCTCTGCTAAGAAGATCGATAGTATTTTACAGTACACCCAGGCTAGAGGAGTTGGATTTTTTGTGTATGAAATTGTTGCAGACATTTCTATATGACATGGTATCAACCATAAAGATCGGGAAGAAGAATAAGAAGAAACGGCTGAACGGATGCCACGGAGCTAAAATATTTCGTATTATTAAAAATGCACAGAAACATTCTTTATGCAGTTGGTAGCACTGTGGGGCAGTCCGGTGGCCGAGGCGACAGCGGCGCCGGTCTTCACACGGCAGGACCAGGGTTCAAATCCCATCCAGACTGCCTCCCCGTACGTAGGGCTTGACTACTTTGCTACGGGTAATGTCAAGTCAAAGGAAGCCAGAAATGGCAGGCCGAGACCTCTTGAGGTTGTAGTAGTGCCAAGGAAGAAGAAGAAGTTGGTAGCACTGTAATAAATTTTATTAAATTATTTTTAAATTTCACAATCAGTCTAATATTTGATACATCTTCGAATCGAAGTCATCATTTTTGTAGCAAGAGTTTGGTGCGACTTGACGAAAGCAAAAGCTTGACGAAAGTTAGACTTCTCTAACTAGCAACCAGAATACGGATCCATTCGATATGTGATAAGTGAAGGTTTGTCGGAGAATTTGTCTGTTAGACAACCTTCAAAAGCGCTATTGTTCTCAAAGGACAACAAAAAACAATCCTACATGCATTTGTGCACCCTTAACACGTGAGTACATTAATGAGTCGTTACTCACACAAATAACCTAAGAAAGTACATAAAATTTCCCTCCACGAGGCACGTTGCTTGAAGGAGGAAATTAATTTTGTTTTGTCTCGAAAAAAAACCTATCCATCAAGCATCGTAGCGTTAATGCTGCTGCTGCTGCTGCTGCTCCAAAAACAAAGTTACGACATCCACTGCAAAGATAAATGCCGAACGCTTCGGTGTGCATACCAAAAAGGGCCTCTCACGCTTTACTTCATAACGTTTCACAGAGTTTCGGTGTCAATTAAGTAGTTATCTGAAAGAAAGCACTCGCTCGCTTAAGAATTCGCTACAGGTACGCGTAGCTTCGCCGGATGAAGCTGCTGACACACGCATCGCCTAGACATGAGCTGGGCTCCCATATCGTTTGCCCGTTGTACGTGGCAACAGTGCCGTGTTTCATATTTTGTTCCAGCGCTATTATTATCTTTGGTGAATTTTCCTGCAAGCTAGCCGTATTCACTGCGACGCTGATCACAGACAGCGTGCCGGATGTTTGGACTGCCGAACGGCGAACAAATCCTGTCGAGCGTCGAGCTAGAGCGAAAGCCGGTGGAAAATTTGCCTATATCGCTTCGATGGGCTGCTCCCACTCGGGTGAGCGCGAGGGATGGGCAAAGCAAAAGTAAACAACCGACGAATGGGTGGCTTGGTGAATTTGAAGTATTTGATGTTGCTAGAAGTGATCGGTATCGAGCCATCGGGCGTGCTCTGATCCTCTGCTGCTGCTGGGGTGGGGAAAATGTGTAATGTTTTCTCTCCAACATAAAGTATAGCAAACATGACTAACTTAACTTGTGCGTGAGTTTGCTTGCATTTCGGTGGAGGAGGTTGCCTTGCTGGCAATGGTTGCGAAAGTTTGTCTAAGAAAAAATATTGGCTTCAAGGTACCGGCTTGACTTTCGACGAAATTTGCTGATGAAATTTGCGAAGCATCAGGTGGATTTTGGATCGAATTTTATCAGGAACTCGCTGCTATTACAGAGATTCTATTTAAAAACTTTGTTATGGTTTTGACTATTTACCAATAACGGCGAGAAACTGTTTTGATAGCTTTGGGACGTCACAAAAGCTCCACCGCAGGTTATCATTGTGGGTTTGAATGAAAACAAAGCATGACGATCAAAAACAAAACAACAGCCTGAAAGGAAGGGTCCAAAATTTTGCATCTTTCACGGTTAAGGTTAAGTGAAATGAGTCGCATCAAAGATGCAACGAAACGAAACGGACGGCCAAAAGCTTCGTCTCCAAGCGCCCGTTTCCTGCTGCTACAAACGCACACAGACACACTCGCCTGTAGCTGTAGACATCCTTCGCAAAGCAGGATAATATATTGTGATTATCATGGGCACAATGTTCCGTAACCTTGATAATGGCGGCAGAAGTGGAAGCATAATTCATTCAACCCAAGTCCCTCCGTAAGCTGCGCGAAGCGTTGCCCGTAAGGTTTGAAGCGATGCCAACGGCGTGGAGTGAAAGCCGCCGCTGCTACCCACCATAACTGCCGAAACCCTCAACGAAGACGCTATGGCACAAAAAAAAAAAGGTCACAATGCTACCTCATCGAAGCCAAATGAATCATTCTATTGAAATGACGAAATTAATATCCGTGCACCAACTGCAACCTGGCTGTGTCGTGTCGTCTAGTGGACACAATCTTTGCCCAGTGGCGGACGGTCGCCAGAAACTTTCTTCTCACGCCAACGCGAACGAGTTCGGAACGAGAATGAATCAGGCTCCATTTAAGATCTGACGATATGCACTGACGATAGCTAGCGTAGGAAAGGAAAGGGAAAAGACAGATACCAACTTTAGAACTTTTCGGTGCGACGTGCGAACGTGTACACGTCCTCTGGCAGCGCGAATGCGTCACATACATTCAGGCGCTTCATCGACCAGAAAGCCATTACACAAATCTTCCCACATTGCGTTTTATGATACGCGCGCGACCATTTTATTTCTGTTTCCTCTTTTTCGCTGTTCTGAGCATCTCTTGTCTTCATTGCCAAACCCCCGCCTCCCCACTCTTTTCCTCCCAGGTTCTATCTTCCCGGTTCTCGTTAGTTTGAACTTTTATTGAGACGTGAAGAAAAAAGAACGAGCGAAGCATAATCTTGGAAACAGGCAAATCAATTTTAGCGCTCTTCGCACTCTTTACTGCTCGTCGATCTTACGCCTTATGCCTTACGCGTGCTTGCAGCCTTTCGTTTGATGCTTCCCCTTTGATCCTGGGCTTGCTTCGAGTGGGACTACGGTACTACGTCACCACCGAAAAAGCGGACAGACGAGAATGACACTGGCGTTAGAAAGCGTGCGTAACAGACGCCATCTTTCCGGCAACTTTCCGAACCAGTGCCGGGAGGTCGACGAAGGGGAAGCACTCAACGGCATAAACGATGGCCTGACGGATAGACCCGGCCAGTACGAAAGAATAGAGCCGCTTTTACCGTGCTGACCTTGTCTAGTATTCATATCCGGTGCCGGAAGAAAGATTCCGACGTGGGTTTTAGGTCTTCCGGCTCGCTTACGGGCCTTGTCTTCTGCTGGCACCCCATCCAAGGATTGCTCCCGGGTGTTGGTATCACTATTTCATTGAATAAAAATCACACCACCATCGTCCCCCGTTCGTGTGCGTCTTTCGGCATCCCATTTTGACCGGACAGAAACATCGAATGAATGAATGAAAAGTGCGCGCCCGTGGGAAAAAAACAACGCCAGCCAGCCAGCGCGCATCGCACGGTCGCATCAATGAATGACAATGATGTCCCCCGAAAGACTGGTGACTCATCCATCGAGCTGGTGCCTTTGGGGAGAATTGTTTATGACGATGGCAACTGTGATATTCCGGAAAAATGTGCACCAAAGTGCCCCGCAAAAACGGAAGAAGTGATCGACAAGATGGCTCAATTCTAATATCCATCCACGATGGGGCGGATGTTTGCCCTGGTGCCGAGGCATGGAAGTGAAGGGGAAAGCAAAACAAACACACAGAAACATCGTCATAGGCATAGTTGGCAATCAGTATTCAGATTTCCCACGCCGCGAAACCCTCTTCGGAATGAAAAATCAAAGTGCTGCTTACCAGTGTAGGTCGCAAGTGTGCCGAGCGCGGCAGAAGCATAAGCACCGAGCGTTTTCCTGGTATTGTCGACCTTTGCGCCAGAATGTGACCGGAGTCTTGAATGAGTGATCTAAATTCCTTTTCGCATCCTCTTGTCGGCCCGTTTTGTCTTAGCGGGAGAGAACATTCTTTACCAAACCTCAACAAATGCGCGAGCTTTACGACGTGTGAAACTATGCACGGCCCTGCACTCAACTTGGGTCACGTTCAACCTTAGCCGAATCCAAAAATCCTACCCCTTGTATGAATATGGAATGAACTACTCGAGATTCGCATCAGTAACCGACGTGCAAAAAGTTTTGCACTTCGTTTGGGCTTCTAATTGCGGCAAGCTTTTTTTGTTTGAGGGGACATATGGAGACGGTGCGAGGAGTCGATTCCACATGTCGGACTGAAGAAATGCTCTCTCTCTCTCTCTCTTTCTCTCTCTTTCTCTCTCTCTCTATCTCTCAGTCTCTTCGGACGTGTTTCTGCTCCACGTGTCTTTTTTCGATCGTTGTTGCCCAACCATCGCCAAGTGATTCTATTTTCTGCCATTCTGCCACTCTATCTAGCGTCTGGCGATCGAAACTTTTCTATCGAGCGCTTTATTTCGGTGAGCTATGTCGTACACCCACATGGTACGACATTTTGCAACCATTATGCATGCCGAGGGCTTTCTTAGTTTCGGGCGTTCCAACCGTGGGTGTACGGCTTGGAAAATCCTTTTCCCAGATTTTTTTTTGTTTAGTTCTCTCTCTCTCGTTGCTGTTGTTGATTTTTGGGCCCCACCCTTTTGCGCATCGCATTGTTGGGTCGGTTGTCGGTGGCCGCACTCGCTTGCTTACCCATTCATGTTTTACGGGTGTTTCCA
Source organism: Anopheles stephensi (assembly GCF_013141755.1). Classification (NCBI taxonomy): domain Eukaryota; kingdom Metazoa; phylum Arthropoda; class Insecta; order Diptera; family Culicidae; genus Anopheles; species Anopheles stephensi. The sequence continues at coordinate 33,431,784 of NC_050202.1, read as the reverse complement.
TTATGTACGAACGATTGCGCACTATCGATATGGAAATGTAATGAATCCATTTCAGAACGTTCGAGAAGCGTTTCGTTTGGGGCTGGATTTGTCTAATGGGATGGTTTAAAGCTGTGTCGACAATATTAACAAATTATAAATGGGAGTTGAAATATGGAGATGCCCTTGAGGGGGGAGGGCTGTTACATACTTTTTCGATTTTCATTTCAAAATTATTCAGATTTTCTGTTTATTATTATTATTATTATCATAGCAATAGGGTCAGGCTGTTACTATTAAATACAAAGAATATTATTATTATAATTCATAAGTTTGTCTGCGAGCATGCTACCACAGCTGTACTCAAAAGATCAGATTAAAAGTTTTAGCGTAATAATCCGGCTTAGGGACTATCCCAGCACTCACATACGCCTCTGAGACGTGGACTTTGCCCAAAAATGATGGAACCCTATTAGCCGCGTTCAAGAGGAAGATGCTCAGAAGGGGCTAAAACCCGTATGTGTGGAAGGACAAATAAGGCTCGGCAACAAAGACGAGCTCTATGAACTGTACGATGATTTCACCACAGTGCAGTGAATTAGACTCGTCAGTCTCCGGTGGGTTTGTCATGTCATGAGAATGGCACCGGACGCCTCAGCCCGCAATGTTCTGTCAGACCGTCCACAAGGATAGAGGAGGCGTGGTAGGCTCAAATTAAGATGGAGTGATGGCGTTTATGCGTCCGCCAAACCTGCCGGGATAATTGATTGGCAGATGAAGGCGCTGGACGGTTAGCGGTATCGATGAATGTTGCAGATTGTTGTTAAAGAGTGGATCGAAGACGAGCAATTGACGGAACGTTAAAAAAGGCTGTAGGTCCTAATTACGACACCTGGTCATTTAATTGGGTATGTGAGAGATAGGCTGGCTAGATTATTTACGAAAAATAAATCTGGCCTTGGACCTGATCGTCTCGATCATTTTTGATTTCTAGTTGTGGGTGACCAGGACACACTACACCAAGAAGAATGACTATCAAGAGTAGGTTAGAGGGACGTACAATCCGTAGTGGGTGAGGAAGGGAGAAATATTTTCAAATCGTCTGGGTATCCCAAAAGAAACAATGTCGACGCCTGAGGTCAATTTTTGGATTCTACCGAGCGAACGGTACACTAGTTTAGTTTTTTTTTTCATCTTTCCTTTCAATTCTACTGGTTGTCTGTTCTGTGTGTTGTTTCTCGCTTGTATGTCTGAGGATGAATGACTCGATAAATGAATTATTGTATGAATGAGTGTGTTAATGGAGGGGCTTGTTATGGCATAGGCACGCTCTTAGAACGGACGGGATATGTTGTCCACTCACGATATAGACCTTCGATAAACGGTTTGTAGAAGGAATACGGTTTGGACACACGTTCAAATTAATGCAAATTGTACACTGTTTTGTAATAAAGTTTTAAGCAATACGGCCAGACATTCCCGTGTAGCTAGTCTTTGAAAGGAAGGTTCTACTTAACTTTACGACTTTTTAGGTCCTACCCGCCATAACAATCGCTTATCATAAAATTATACCACCGTGCTATGATCGCGTCGAGCAGTTATTCCACGAACATTCGATAGTATACCTTTAGGCGCAGTCTCATCAAACTGCAAGAAAATATACCACAGTCGTTGTTGGAGCGTTTTGAGAAGCTTTAAAACAGTCAACATGGAACCAGTGAGGACTTCCATTCTTTAGAGCCGCAGGAAACACATTGTAGAACGATGAAGGTCCGTGAAGGCGTACGAAGAGAGATTATAATAATAAAAATTTTTGAAGAGCACATCCACTGGTAAGTGTTCTTCAGCTGCCATCGAATGTCAATCATAGATTTGACCCGATTGTTGGTCTGACGTCACAGTGGCCGGAGAGGGCTTTTGGCAGGGCGTTATGCTGCCCAACGCACATGGGAACAAGCGTCAAGTGTCCTCGACCCGGGTTGTAATTCAGTGAAGAGAAAAATTGGCGCAGGTAGAACCAAATTGGGATTTGATGGTGTGCCTGTTTACTGTGTGTTTATCCCGTTCCATTTATGCCCTACGAAATGCTACCTCATGAATCCAAATTGGTCACTGCCAGTGTGCGGGTTTTTTTCTTCTCTGGATAACAGAACTCATTGTAGGAAATGGTAGAAACGGGATGACGATGGCAATGATTTGTAAGCAAACAAAGATGATGATGTTGATAAAAAGTGTGCAAAATTTGATTTGGCGTGTAATTAAAGCAACAGTTCTTCGGCACAAGTGAACAAGTGTACTATGCCCAGCCAGTATCGAAGGTTCCCGATGGCGACATTGAATGAATAAATATTTAAATAAAGCATCAAGCCTTCCGTGGTGCTCTGAATAGTCGAGGTCAGCCTGTATGCCTTTATGACGCTGATGCTGCAGGTGAACATTGACATTACTTTCCCCCGAGATGGTCGAGAAAGATCTTTTTACTTGTTTAATTCGTTTCAGGTCGAATTGATTCAATCTGCGCTTGGGACTTGCTCATTGTTTTGACTTATTTTAGTCTTTAACTTCAAGGAGACAGCAATCAGGAAGCTGTAAATCGAATGTTACAACCCATCACATTTTATTTTTGACGAATCCTTGGGTTCCCCCCACCGTTGGTTGTGGAGGGTTTGCAAGCAGTGCAAGGGCAAGGATGCTGAGGATTTAATTCACAAGGGCAGATAAACGAAAAAAAAAAACTAGAGAACTCTGCTTTCAAAATTCCTTCAACCCGGCCGTACAACCTTCCCGGTGAACGGAAGGTGTTGTCGACCACTGTTGCGGTTTGTGTACTCGCAAGTTGTAACCGCGCGTACAGGCGCGTTTACCCGCTTGAAGGGTGATGTCTCGTGCACACGGTCGTGGGTTTCGATCGCGGGTTGTGTGCGATCGCGTCAAGTTAGTTTGCACCCGACTGTCCAGGAGAACAGACAATCCGTTCGGAACCGACTGGCTGACTGCAGAGTGTTTCGACACTAGTGTGGCTGTTGAGTCCCAGTGCTAGAGCAAGTACACTTTCTACCATCAAGAAACCCCACTTTCGATGTAAAAGCTATCATAAGTCACACTGGAAAGTGTGAGTGTGTGTGTGTGTTTTCAAGTGCATCAAGTGGCTATCGGCAGGAACGATTTCTACGTGCTGGATATGCAAGTATTAGATGTTAATATACCATTGTGAGCTAGAGCTGTAATGCATCGATACTTTGATCCATGTTTCTGGAGTCTTCTATATTGTAATATTCATTTCCATTGAAACCCGAAAACGATAATTCAAATGGTGCTCATTGTTGAAGTGTGTTCGTAAACGCATCTCAATTAATTCTAGTATCCCGGTTCGATGCAAATTGGCACTCGAGTCGAAGTGGAGTACGTCCAGTAATGTAAATCGATCATTTATCTGAATGAAAAATTCATCCACAACATTCTAGAGTCTGGAAATCAGTTGTTTGAAAAATCTTTTTGTATTGTATAATCATGTGTGTGAAAGTGGGTTTGATATAACTTAGAATTCCTTGAACTTTTAAAATTTAATACTCTTGGAGCCTTCGAGCCTAAACATCAAAAAGAATCTCTTAGTTCAATTTAATACTTGGTGTTTCATTGGAGCTTAGTTTTTATTTTTTTTGTAAAAGTTTTCTTTAAAACACGGTTTGATTGTAGCTGGGCTTACTGTAGTTTTGAAGTAGACAATATATCTCTATTTAATGGTGATATTGCCCTGGCTCAGGATTACCTTAGGAGGGTCCGGTCTTCACACGACAAGACCGGGGTTCAAATTTCATCCAGACCGTTCCGCCATAGTGGGGATTGATTATCCAACTACGTGGCATCTCTTAAGTCTTGTCATTTATTATTTACTCGGCATGACTACGTAGGTCGTTAAGCCTAGAAGCAGATGATTGCCCTAGTTCAATAGGGCGAGAGGTATTATTCTACAACTAAGCTCGAATCTACAATTACCTTACATCAGCGATTGTTGACATAAAATGGGAATTTCATCTCTTAGAAAACCCCCATTTTACAAACGCCCTTAAAAAGCTTCCCGATTCCGATGAAGCTTCGCGATTCGCGACAGTTCCGTTACTCCGCTCTCCGATACGTCACACCGTTTATTTTTTGTTTTTACATCACACAGCATGTACGCAGTGCACGAGGTAAAGAAGTTATTCAACCGGCACATGCATGCATTCTTGGCCCGTGGTCACCGCACACTGTCCCATAATCACAAACCGATAATTACCACTGAACGGAACTGTCATCAGGTAATCACAGGCTCTCGTGGACTGGATGAAGATGCTTGTTCACAATTTTTCCCACCCGGTTCCGTCCCAAGTGGTGGGTGGTTTTTCGCTGTTTACATTTAAGCGATGTTGCCCTTTAGAACCGCCTCGGTACGGTTAGTCGAGCCTTGGGGTGGTGTTGGTATGGTTCGCCGCTTTGCGTCGCAAGTCGCTGAATGGCGTCATCGAGCCCTTGAAGGGTTCGCAAGGGATGCGAACGGTGTGCAGTTGATGACACACTGTCTCGGGGCAGTTAGACACATAATTCCTATGATTAAGCTGGGCTAGGACAGTGTACGTATGGTGGCAGGCGCGATCGATCGCATGTGCTTTGAATCCGGTCGGAAAGCCCAATATTGACGCGATAACCTTGAGGGAAGCGTGGTCCAATAGTGTTCCCATTGTTGTTCCAGGTCTCCACCAACCTTCAAATACCATCGGGCGTAGTCTGGGCGTAGTTGTAGAGAAACTATCCCATTTTCCTTTTCTTGAAGTTTCTACGTCAATCGCGGAAAACCATTCACCTCAGCAAGCAAACGTAACGTGAAAAACCAAAAACTTGCTCCACCGCTTTATCGCACAGTTCGATCGTTCCGAGACGTGGATGACCCCCATAGCGAATCTGGTATGATTTGCGTAAAACCGGACCGGCAAAATTTGCAATGTCACTGGCGTTTCGATCGGTCGATCACCGGATAAGATTCTTCCAAATTGAAGGGAATTCCAAGCGAAATTTAGCACGGTAGAAGGTAAATTTGTGCGTATTGGGTAGGCACGTTTCAGGTTTGTTGTTTACGGTGCCGAGGGCAATGGTTTCGCACAGCAGTTATTGATTTTCGTTATCAAATGATCGTTAAATCGTGCTCGTGTAGTTACGTCCGTATGGGCAAGGTTTTAGTATCTAGTATAGTTTTGGTTTATTCCTCGCCTTTGGCTCTACCATATGGATAGAAGGGAAGACTTGCTCCTCTACAGCCTGACTGCCCTTAACGAACGCTGACCAGTAATAACAAAACCAGTTATCTTAAAGTAAATTTTCAAATTTAAATCACGTTCACAGGAACAAAATCAGCGAACAATTTATAGCTATGAACAGCCAACACCCAACTTCACAGCAATAAAATGAAGGGTCTCAATTTCAGACGTGAGACTGACTGTAAACCCCCACTGGCAGATAGCTTCTTTGAGTCTGGGAATGTGTAAATCTATATGCAAAACAGCCAGCGTCCCAAATTTACATCAAGAATTAGCAGCTGCGATTGGAGGATGCTGATGGAAAGTCAAATCGAGAAAGGAAGGCTAACGCATTAGAAAGCCCATCAATTGATGAACCTTCCGTTCGATAGTCCTGAGGACCCTGAATCGGACTACGAAAGAATTTTCTACTAAAACCTAATTTATGGACGAATCGGTCTCGCATGTGTATCTTATTAACAAGGGATATTGGCTAAAACCGGTTTAAAGTTGAACGCTGTCTAGGCCCGTTTGGTCAGGAGTGAAATTGCCTTAGTTTTATCTAGCCAAACTAAAGCCCATGCTATAGGAGTGTGTAGCTAATAATTAAATTCTTCGTACCGTTATATTCAAATGTGCGGAATATTTGATGTTTGTGCCGGAATGAGTTCAATGGCGAAGAAAACGAAAAGAACTTTGAACAACACACACATTTTAAGTGGAGTTTCAAATTCATACAAAAACCTTCCATTAACATACATTCGACTGGAGGGAAATTCAGTCAATGTCGTTTACAGAGAGCATTGATATGGCGTAGATTTACCGTTTCAACGACGCGAATGAAACTGTTTCTATTCTTAGCTGAGAGATATTACGCCGAGAGGCGAATTAATTTAGGCTTTTGCTAGATAATATTCAAACACACTGCCGAAGTTGCAGTATCCGGTTTCGAACAGATAGTACAATCGCCGCTTTAAAGTTGCGCAAGATCGCATTTGAAATAAGCCGAACTTGTGACTGGTGACTGTTGACGAACATGACGACCGAAAATGCACTCACGATCGACCTCTGGATGAACTTTCTAATTGAAAGCTACTCAGATAAGCAATTCCATTGGGATGGAATCTTATCCTGCAGTGCCCTTGTGGGGAAAATGGAAAGCTCTCTTACAACAATTAAGAAAACACAGAGGAAATTAACATGTTGCAGTATGTTTGAAGGCATGACCTACAAATGGCGGGGATGTTGATAAGCGAAGGGACGGTCAGTTTCCGAAAACAACACAAAAAAAAAGCTAAGACGACTAAAGTATTTTGAAACCGTTCCTAAACCCGTCAACGAGTCATACACCACAGCCAGTGACGATGCACGCAGCGTCCAAGTTTTAACAAGGAAACCTATCAAGCAAAACAGCTAACCAGCGACTAACGCCACAACATTTTTTTTCTCCTCGACCCTCGAGTGCTTATGTAATGTTGCCAGTTGACGACCTGTTGCCCATGTTTGGAGCTGGTACAGCTGGCGAGAGAGAAATGATTTGCCGGTGCACGAGCATGGTGGTGATCTTTGGGCAAGCGTTTTTATAGGCAAAGTTTCGACGACATGTCTAGGGCAGGAAGTGATCACTAGCGTTCGGTGTGAACTATCGGGATGTTAGTCGCGTTGAAAGACGATGAAGCAGGTTACTTGCAACTGAGAGTATTGAGTGATCAGATTTGCTTTCGATCGATTGATACGACGAGATAGTGGGATTTTTGCTCAATCGATTGATGGCGTGGTCTGGGATCAATATTTGTGCTAATGAATCGGTTGAAGATCAGGGTTAATTGATGGGCGTTGAAACAAAAACAGGGCGTCGATGGAAAAGTGAAGGTTATATTGCACGTTGGGTAAGTAAAAATGATGAGGTTAATTAGATTGACCCATAGGAGATTGAAAGGAGGGCGGTTAATAACCTGTTGCAACCATCGACGATCGTGATGAAGTTGCAGGAATGTTGAACTTTATCAAATTTTGTTGGTTATATTACTACAGAAAGAATCTATAGGGGCGGTGGTTGTGGCACCTGCACCGATCTTCACACGACAGGTCCGGGGTTCAAGTCCCATCCTAACCATTCCCTCGTAGAGAGAACTGACAATCGAACTACGCGATGTCATTAAGTCAAATAAGCCAGAAATGGCAGGCATGACCAAGGAGGTCGTTAGGCGTAGAAGAGAGAGAGATAGAGAGAGAGAGAGAGAGAAAGAGAGAAAAAGAAAGATATTCAATTACGATAATTATGTGGTTGAACAAACATAATTCTATATTTTTGAAAGAAAAAGCTTGTCATGGAAGTAAGCTTCGGTATCCCGACCCTAGATGAGAAAAAAAAAATCTTGTTGGTTGTTTAAATAGTTACAAAAAAATAATTCTAGGTTTTTTATACAAGCTCTTAAGAGATCTGCCCTCTTCATAGTAAACAATCTCCGGTAGCTTCTTAGACCTTTGCTCTCTCTCTTGGATTTTCCAGGTTCGATGACATTTACGGCAATTCTCCAAATGCATGGGAAGCTGACAAAGCAAAATCGATCTTACATTCTTTGCACTAAGCTTTCTCTGTTGTTGTATGATTTTAGTGAGATGCTAATAGACGCTCCTTCCAGAGTTTCGTTTGTCATGCAATTTAGCACCTCTAAAGGTGACATGATGGGTTGCTTTTTTTTTCTTTTTATTACAGAAGAATAAAAGACGCTATGAAAAACAATAATCCTTAACCTTACCGTGAGTAAGCAAAAAAATACCCAGAATATCAGTAATGTAATGTGTAAAATGCACTAAGGGAGTTCATTCCTGGTAGGAACTCATGTTAATAGCGTTAAGCTTTGTATATTAAGACCGGAAAGAGGTGAAGAAACAAAAATCAGTGCCCACAGCCAGTAATCCCTGTAACACGATCCTCGGCCAGCACGATGATAAAGTTTGCAATAAAAATATGAGCGGCGTAAAGACAATGTCTGCAAAGTAAATGGTAGAAGCAATTTTCTTTAACACCCAGTTTACGGGCCATAACGGCCGCCATCATTTCCGGGGCAACATTCTAGCTCCGAGCCAAACACTTGCGTCGTGATCGACACTACTTTCGGTGATGTTCCCCGTCCGTTCAGAACCGTTGGCCGACTTGTGCGACCTTCAATCCGGAAGAGACTCTCGCGTGGTGGACGCAATTTGGGCAGTCTAGCCGGTCGGTCAGAAAACCGATCGCTGCGGACGGGTTCGTATCGTACGGTGCATCGTACTGCCCGGCAAACCGGTTGACCCTGGTGGCGTCAGTGACAGTAGGGTTTTGCGATGCTCAGGCCGAAAGCTCTGAGCCGGCACGGATCGAGCTGGTCAAATCAGCCCGTAATGCGGCTGCACCGGCGGAAGAATGAATGAATTTAAAGTAACATAAAACCTCGCAGAATTCACGACGGCATGCAACTTTGCCGGAAATCAATGTAAATGTGTCCCAAGCCGTCTGGGGTGCGATTCGTTGGACGGGTTAGACATCTTGCATTGAGCGCAAATGTATTCAGCCAGCCGATAGTCGTTAGGCGTACGGAATAAGCATTTCCATTTTTGCAGCTCACTCTTGTGTTGGTGAGCTGTTCCGCAGGTCTTGGAGGTGTGCTGCGGGTCAAAATTTTCCCACCGCTTTGTTTATCTTTTCCAACGTCCGTGCCGCACTTGAACCGAGTAAGTGGCGCCAATCAATAATGATAAGTGATCATACGAAAAAAATCACTCATAAACCCATACGGCGAGAGGAATGAAAGAAGATGGAATGTTATGATCGGTACCTTTAAACAATCCGGCAACCGTTTGGTCCCGCATGCATTGCATCCCACTTGTAATGTTTGTTTACACGGGGTTTTTGTGCTTGGAGCCGTCGGTCGGTTTGTTTAACCGATTGGTTGGGAGGTTTTTTCTTCTGTCGTCGTTTTCCCCTGTTTTTGTCCAATTTTTCTCCCTCAATTGTAACCCGCTCGAATCGATTGTTTGCGCGTTGTTTGGTGTTTGATGGGAGCTCGGTACAGGGGCTCGGGCGTCAGGGCAGTTGCTTCCCACGCGACTTCACACATCGGCACACGTCGACTTAATTGCGGCTCTCAATGCTCAACTGCGGGTGATTTCTTGTGCAAACGAGTGAGCTAAACGAGCATGGGTTTGTTGTGGCCTGTTGTAAGCATGGGAGCAGGCAGTGGTAGTTGAAAGATTTGTCGGCAATTTAATGGTTCCATTACTAATGACTTTATGTTGTGCGTTTTTTATTATTAGACAATAAATGGTATATTGCAGTCGAGGCGGAGAGATACTGTACTGCGAGACAAATTGACGCCAGTTTTGAAGTTGCTGTAAGGCTATGTTCCAGTGGACAAAAACTCTTACTTACTTACACGTTCCCAATTTTGACCAGGACTTAATCTTTAGAAATTTAGAAGTCGTTAATTTAAAAAAGTTGTTTTTTTTGTCCAGAAATTCAGAAAACTGATTACTTTTCTGCAATATTCTAGACCAATACACTGAGCGAAAGATAAATAGCTCCCCCGTTTTTGCAACTTGGGGGAAAAAAAACTTGCAACCTTACTAGCAGCATCAATATTCCAACGCATATCAGAATCGGGTTCTTCACGAAGATCTTGCAACAAAATATTGCCATCCAGGTTGAACATATTTTCTTCCAAAATGTTCCACATGTTTCTAGTCATCGAGGTTAGTAGTCGAGGAGTTCTGCTTCCTTGGCACGATCGTAACTTCGGACAACATCGTAAGCAGTGAAATCCGGAGGCGCATTGTGCAGGGAATCCTGTCTACTAAGGACTCCACAAGCTCCTGAGATCCAGAAGACTCCTACAACGTACAAAATATGCCATATATCGCACACTGATAGGGCCGGTAGACCTTTACGGGCACGAGTCGTGGACCATGCTGGCGGAGGACTCCAATGCACTCGTCATTTTCGAGCGGCGAGTGCTACGGACTATCTTTGGCGGCGTTTGCGAGCAGGGCGTGTGGAGAAGGAGAATGAATCACGAGCTAGCTGAGCTCTTTGGCGATGCAGTCATCCTGACGGTTGCCAAAGCCGGAAGGATACACTGGTTAGGGCACGTGATGAGGATGCCATACTCATGCCCTACCAGGAAGGTGCTCGCTAGCGACCCGTTCGGCACGAGACGTAGAGGAGCACAGCGAGTCAGACCTGATAGAGATCGGATGCAGCCGGGGGTAGAGGAGTGCAGCTATGGAGCTACCGAGTCTCCTGGAAACGGATTGGATACCAGACCTTGTCTCTTAGACGTGCTCCATAGGAGCAGGCCAAGACAGAAGAAGAAGAAGAAGAAGAAGAAGTTTGAGCAATATTGAACCGATTCGAGTTATGCCACTCTTTGAGGTTTGACTGATCGAAACTCCAACTCGTGTGATGATTGCTTGAAAGAATAAGCTGCACATGTCTTATGGTCACTTGACCACTTGACTTGCAATTCTTCACGATTTGAGGATGCTAATAGCTTCTGGTTCACTCATTTTCTAAAATTATCCACTTATGCTGCACTCCTCGCGTATCACACGTCCTACCGCATTGCTAGGCATTTTTCAAGAAGTGTATGTTTTTGCCATGTGATTGAAAAATATTATTAACGATATCTGATGAAAAGATGCCTTTTTAAAGGTTTGTTCAGAAAACTTATGCTTCCTTCAGGACTTATTATTACTATTATTTCGAAATGGGCGAGAAAAAGAAGGATAGGTCCAAAATAGGTTGTTTTAACATTCTAAACTGAAAATAGAGGAATTGAGAAGTAAAGTCATAGTCAGATGAAAAGATACAACACAAACATAATCATCTGTATGTTATTCAGCATGAAATTAAATGTTTGATTGAAATACAGAAATAAGGAAACGGAACAAACAAACGTTTCCCAAAAATCAATAACATGATTTCGTTTATCATTTTTTAACTAATTAATTTATTCCATCTTTTTATTTGTTTATTATTCTAATTTCTCATCCGCCCTAATTTTTGTCTCTTTCATCACCTGAATTCTTGTCCGTGATGAGCCAACTCATGGTGATTGATTAAACTAATATGTGTTTTTTTGTTGTTGCCTTCACCAAAATCAAAATCCGGTTTAATCCCGGACCAGACGGTCCGGTCTGTTTGCTCAACGTGCCAATTTCAATTAAGGGAATTGATTTGTTTGCCAACATATGGGCTGTTCGCGGCATTGTTCTTCGCGGCGGTAAGAGTATTACGGGCAAAATTTCGAGCTTCCGGACGTTTGCTTTGCGATGATGCGATTCTGGATGGTGATGATGATGACGATGATGATGATGATGAAATGTAATCATACAAATTGTGCGTCACCCATGAGGCTAATTAGAAGTTAATACATGTTACACCCAACGGCCGGCCGTTGCACCGAAACTGCGTCAATTTAGGCGTGCGCGGCCAGACGGTAGTGATTTTTGATAGTTCTATGCGAAACCAAGAAATACTCCGATGGGGAGGGTGCATTTGGTGGCGATGAGTGTGTTTGTGTGTGTGCTAATGATGGAATGAAACAGTTTTTCGAGCGGAACTAATGATAAATGGAACAAAATTAACTGCCAGCATATGGAATAAGCTCATTTGAAAGTATGATAAAGTGGGCTTTAGTTTTCGAAATTTGGATATTGTGGATACAGCTAATTTAAGCTGGGATTCTTCTAGAACTTTGAGTTTGATGCATTTCGAAATAAGCTACTTATCGTTGCGGTAGACCATGCCAACACGATTTGAATGTATTTCAATTAAAAAGACTTATGCTTCTTCTTGGTCAAACGATTTCTTTGGTCATGCCTGTCAATTCTGGAATCACTCGACGAGGAGTGACGGTCCGGATGGGATTTAAATCCCGACGCAGGCGTTTGAAGATCGGCGTCGCAGTTGCCTCTGCCATTGGACATCTTCTAAATAAAACAGAGGAGTATTGATAATTTCTGATAAATTGTTAAAGGTAGATAAATGTTAAAATACATTGCCAATCGATCATCAAACAATCGAACGTTTGCACCAACTGTGACTTTTGCACCGTAAACCCGCAATTTGGTATCGAGAATCACAAAATGACATATCGAACTTTGAATCGGTTATACTAAATGTGTTATTTGGATGGTTCGTTTTGGTCAGTAAAATTGTATTTTTACTATTACATTGGTAATTTAAATTAATTATATTAATTATATCAGTAAAACATTAAATTTAAAAAAAACTTAATAACTACTGTGTTTTGGATTAAACGTATTTGTAAACAAAAGTTCCCGTTGAAGAAAAACAATCAGCAAGAAATGTCCGCAATGCCATAGGTAGAAATCTATAATTTCCTCAGAAACCAGAACGAAGAATAATTCTGTTTCTGAAGACTATGACTTGCACAAAACGCAGACAAAAACATTTCGAAAGCGTGGAAAGCATCTCTGACGACACAAGAAATTTGACAATTATTTTGCCGCTTATTCGTCTGAAAGGTCGCTTGTGCGTGGATAATTTATTGCAATGACGCATGTTTAAACCAGAAGATCCATGGTTCGAATGCTGTTCGAAGATCGCTTTTATTTGCTCGCACCAAACATCCGCATCGATCGTACACCTGAATGAAGTGATCTTTGTAATGTTGGATCTTCGATCGATTCGTTCCCGCCAACGGATAGGATGCGTAGGAAGGTTCGATGTTTACTTGTTCCCTGTAACACCCGGAACGATTAGAATGAGAGTTGGGAAACCGGTCCATAAGCTCGGCCAGCTAAACCTGTTTGAGAGCATCTTCGGGATGGTTTCAACAATCACCACTCAAAAAAAAGGGTCTCTTTGTTTATCTTCGTTCATAAGTCAACTACCGTTTAATTGATTTTGACCATGAAAGCAATTCACATGGTCATATACGGAGAAAGGAAAAAAAACCTCCAAATAACTATCATCAAATAATTGTAACCGGTCGCGTGCCAAAGCCAAGGTACTGGCACTGAGAGTACCAGCATGGCTGCATAAGCCACCAACGGCAGGGGCTCGATCGAATGGCATATTTTCGTTTTCTTTTGACAGTTGAGGGCATTCCCCTCTATCCCAAAACTGGACACCTGTGTCTGTTCCCTTCGCATACAGCTATCCGGAGTAGGGGAATTTATCTTCTGCTTATGGGACACCCTCAGGGTGTGTGAAAGTTTTGCAGCATTGGACGCGGCCTGACGTGGATTGGTCGACTGGAGAGACCTCCGTCGCGATTCCGTAATCCGGTGCGGCAACAGAGTGTTGGGCCGCGGTACCGGTACGCAAGACGGGAAACTGGGTGTTTGCGTGATGCTTCGTTTTTGGAGTCACTGTGACTAAAGGCCCGATCGTTACATCACTGCTAGCGAGATGAGAAGTCGGACCATGGCTTCGAAATGGGCACACGCGCATAATATAGCGGGCTCGTGTGCGCGCGTGTGTGTGTGCGTCCGACCGTTTGCATCGGTAAGCGTGAATGTTCAGTCGAGAGTGAAATGCGACTCCAAGAAATCCCCAATCATCTACCGAAGATGTGGAGCATGGAACCGGTGTGTACATGAAAATCAAGTACACGCATCTCACGGTCACTTACGGTGCCGTGCCTGTGTGTGCCAAGACTTGCGGTGGTGCTCAGGAACTTGAATATGTAGTTGGCGAGCGACCTTGAAACAAGGTTTGCTTTTCTCCTTTCGCGTGAAGGTCGCACAGCCGAACGATTACCGCGTTTCCGAGCAATTGAAGGTTGCACTGCATCGCGTACCGATATCGAGCCGCACCGGTACGGTTAAGGTCAGGTTTTGGAGTTTGTTGATCAGACGGGCATCGATCGATCAAGATCAAGCGCAACCAAACGCACTTGGATTTACTGTGGCGATGTGGCGCGCCGTAAGTAGACGTTATGCAAATAACGCACCCCGAGAAATTGCATGATATTAAAACCGCCGGCCCTGGATGGGCTCGACAGAACCTTTCCGGCTGGTGGTAACTCAAAACCATTGCAGATGCCGGCGGAATGACGTCAAACCGTCGTGCAATATATCTCGCGCCGACTAGCGCAGCATCAGAGCGGGTGACATTACAAACATGGCGGCACCGGGATTGCGCGGCTGATGGAAATATTTATTATCTAACGCGTAACGCCTTCCGTAAGCTCGCCCTGAAGGACATCCGTTCGACTGGCTGGGGGCAATCGCGTATATGCGCATATAAAGTGTGGCGATATTGAATTGCGATTGCCTGGGCTGGCCTGGTGGTGCACACGCAGTCACGAGCACCACGAGCGAGTACCATCTTCCCGGGCTGGCCGGATTGCCGGCGATTGACAGTATGCTTGGCAAATAATTCGATTCTCACTTCTGCGACAAGCGATTGTGTGCCTGTCCATCAGCAGCAGGGCTTACGTTGAAAGGGATTGGTCCACGGGCGCTACATCCTATTTCGCAGCCGCTCGCCAGCATCACTGCTGCAGTCATCTCAAGCTATTTGAAGGGTGATTAATTGTTTTTCAGCGCATCAATTAATGTGATCTTCAAGCTTTTTTTTTCAGTTGTTGAAGATCTTGAAGCTCAGATGTTTGTATAATTGATCAATGTTAAAGTTTTTAACCACATTTGATGTCTTACAAACTTGAGTGATGAATTAGAAATTCTGAAGTATTTTAACCTCAAGCTAAACACATCCAACTAAATGATTGCATCTTGTCAAGAAGATAGGAGGGTCTAATCTGTCCTACACAAACGAAGTCTCCATTAAATAATTTCCTAAATAGGATGCAAGCCAAGCTCTCATGGGATACACCGTCCACGGTTATCTCAGAGCCTTCGTTACTTCATGCAAATGTTGATATGTCTCCCAAAACCTTGTTAGCCCTTCAAGGACAAACAGATGACTTGTCACTGGACCAGATTAGGCAATGGTTAAGGGCTGTGGGGTGTAAGAAATATAGTTATTAGCAAACGCAATGAAATTCAGACGCCTGCAAGCAACTGTATCTATTTAACGATGGCCTAGTAACGCGATTGCCAAAAGAGAACAACCCTTTAAATAACATTCGTCTCGCACCATTGTGAACTTTTGGAGGTTTAATTTTACTTTCATCTGCGCTTACGGCAACGCGCCACGCCTGACCACCCAGCTGGATCTTTCACTGCTCTTCACAGCGCAGACCCTGACACGTGTGGGTAAAATGTAGATCAAATAGGCTTCCGTCACGATTTAAACCCGAGATTGAGTTTTAGAAAGCATTGTTCAGTGGGACAGTTTTTCACCACCGTCTTCGGCATCCTCCTCCTCCTCCCCGGGCGCCTATTACCCCAAACACTTACTAAACCCACCCTTAAACTCGATCGCCAGCCGCTGCGCTCGCGTGCTTCAGTGATCGTGGACGCGTAACACGCACACTGACGGCCGGACTCTGCTTACCAGAGCCGCAGAGCAGTGTCTCACCTCAGACACCTTACGCAATGCTCATTAATTACCTTCTCGTATCTGGCTGTAGCTTTTTGTTGTCTTCCTCCTCATTTTAAACCACAACACCGTCCACAAGCTGATGGACGAATGAAAGACAACCGTGCCAGAGACGCGTGAAGTCGAGGGAATTAGAAGAAATGCTAACCCAAAAGGGTCGTAGGGAGCAAAAACGAGTGGGAACTCGCCACAACCGCACCGCACCGCATGAATAAATGGGTGGAAATTAAATTTTCGTACTGTGGCACAATGCAGCTCGTTGGCTGGCAATGGAAGCTGTGAGACACGACGGAGTCACTGGACGGGTGTACACAGCCTTTACAAGGTCGTTTGAAAATAGATACAGCCCTTGTTGCACATTCCGCCGTGAAGTGTTTTCCAGATGAATTAAATTCTTTGCATTAATATAGCTTTTCAAAATGCATTTGAGGCAGTATCAGGAGAGTGCTTAAGGCAAAAGACAATGTTTAAAGACTGTTAATGTTATAGCAATCTTTTCCATTGTCTTTAGAAACAGAAGCAAAAATGTTAGGGAAAAAAGTGCAAACTTGCAGACTAATTACAGCTGTCGACTAGATAAATAATTAAGGTTAGTTAATATTAGTATTAGTACCGAGGTGACAGCGGCACCAGACTTCTCCCGGCAGGACCGGGCCTCAAATCCCATCCAGACCACCTCTCCACCCTGACGAGACCTTTCGAAGGTATAGTGACAAAGGAGAAGCAGAATTACTAGCATGAACTTGAGAGATATCAACATCAAACAATATTTTTCATTGAACAACAAATAAACATACATTATGTTGATTTTAATATGGTACTTGTGAAACATTCAATGCTATATTCATTAAAAGGAATATTCAAATTAATTTACATAAATTTTCGATAGACGATAATTTTAACAATATTTCCAAAGGATTCTTGACGTCCACGGACTAGAAGAGATCTAAAACGGACAAAGGGGTCTTAATGCATGGTTAGGCACCTAAAGAAGAATGTGTGAGAGAAAGAATGGCTCATCAGTTATACTGAGCAGTAATCTCACGATGATAAAAATAAGTCCTCAACTAAATGTTTGAGGTCATAGTGGCCTGACCATACTTGAGATGTAATCATGGGACAGTAACTTTGAAAGGGTCGTCCGATGGCCGAGGCACAACATACGACAGCACCGGGAATCAAATATCATCCAAAACGCCTCAACGTGCACCAGACTGACTATCCAACTACGGAAAAATAAGGTAACAGGAAGCCAGAAATGGCAGAATGAGACCTAGCGAGGTTGTAGTGCCAACACAGAAAAAGAAGCAGAACAACTTAAAGTTCAGGCATACTCCCAAATCGAGA
The DNA here is from genome assembly GCF_013141755.1 of Anopheles stephensi. Taxonomy (NCBI): domain Eukaryota; kingdom Metazoa; phylum Arthropoda; class Insecta; order Diptera; family Culicidae; genus Anopheles; species Anopheles stephensi. The sequence goes on along the minus strand of NC_050202.1, from coordinate 33,414,672 downwards.
TCCAAAAACCTTTTAATCAACAATTTTAAATGTCTGAGGACGTTTCTCATTATCCTGTTGCAAATGCTATAGGATTTTGGATAGGAATGATTCTGGAAATGCTACAAAATTTGTCAAGAGGAACAAGGTTTGTAGACACAGACAGATATTTGTACAGTTATAGGACTTATTAATAGGTAGTGTCATTAACACTGACAGTGGAAAGCAAAGGGTCTAAAATATGACCCTTGTAGACTTATGATGAACACACAAATCTTGAGAGAGCTGAGCAGTGAGTCTGGACATCATTTGGACATGGAGATAGCCGTCAAAAGCAGCATTTAAGTCATCCAGATAGTGCGCTTAAAGATCATCAGTATTCCTTTTAACTGCATCACAGAAGCTACAATAAGATATCGCCAAACGCGCGTTCTTTTTCATTGGTGCTAATTTTAAAATAATTTAAATTAGCTGGTGTGAAGTTTGAAACTCTTCATCATTATTTTATGTTTGCTTTGATATGTGTGATGAAACTTTCTGTTTCCAGTTTCATTTCCAAATTCCCCAACTTTTAAAAGTTGGTTTGACATATGCAAAAAAGGGTGCAGCTATCGCTGAACATCAAGCGCATACGATTAGAAAATCATTTCGCTATCATTCGAACGGTTCACGTAACGTAGCTCTTTTTGCCAATCCGTTCCAATCGCATATCGTTATAAGTTTACGCACAGATATGCTTCTACTCCTAGATCATCATCCAAAATAAGGACGTGCCAATTTTTCGGGTGATCCTCTTTTTTGTTGGGTAAAATATTGAGTATCGATTTATGGCGTTGGCCCGTCTAGCCGCGAATCTGGTGAACCGGTTCACACTCGCTAAACTTTGCTTCCAAATCGGTTTGAAAATGCAAATAGGACCTTCAGCCACCGCTGCAGCATGGGTTTTTGTGGCATACTTTTGGCAGATTTGTTAAATGAGTTTATTGGCAGGCGAAGATGATGTGATATGATTGGTTAGATTGCATTTAGCAACCGATCGACAGCCTACTCGTGACGACGTAAAATTAGTTTCACATTCTATGTTGTTGTTGCTTCCGAAAGCGCAAGAATCGTAACTGACCTACCCCGACAGAATGAGGCTGAACCGCTATTTGGAAGGGTTCTAATAACGCTACCAGATGGAATGGCGCTTGCATGAGAGTATGATCGAAAAGATAGGCAGACTAATCAACCGATCATAAACGGTGTGCTTTGCATGCATGCAAGCAAGAAGCGTGAAATTGTTATTGCAAGGAGAACCGTACGCTTCGTTTGATTCTTTGTCGTGATGGTGAGCTTGCGCAGGTGATCGTCGACAGCTTGTTCATTAATCGTCGGGTAATGGAAAAACAAAAAGAGCTGCCCAGTTCGCTCGGTCCGGTGCTGCACTTAGTGGGAGAGCTAGATGGAGCTCTAATACTCGCGTACTTGCTGCGGGCGAAGTTGTCTGCCGATTTCACAACACATCCTTCGAAGGCTGTGTCGATTGATGGAGATGTTGTAATAAAATAAAATATTTTTCTCTCCTACACACCAGTATCGCAATAACCGTCCATAAGAAATCTTGCAGCCTTTTCTTGTACCACAGCAGTAACAAGAGATCACTAGCTGAGACTAGCTGAGGATTTAAATGCAACTCCACCCTCCTTGTACGAAACAAGTTAGACTTGGGTCCATGGTTTCAAGTCATCCTTCCACGCGAAACGGAAGATGTAACCAGCGACGGACGTGGTTTGGGTGTATGTTTTGTTTCTATAATCGACCTACTGGCGCGTCGTAGGCAAGACACACCAGAATGTATCGAGGGCAATTCATCGGCTGGTGACTATTTGAACTTTGCAGCGTCGAACGGTTTGAAACATGCATCGAATGCACTTTCGTCACCGCCGACGGTGCGGGTCAGTACGGGTTGTTGAACCGTGGCTGGCAGTTGCAGGCTAGCGGCCGTTGTGGACGAGGCCAACTGTATCATAACGATATTGGCAGCTTTGTTTGTTTGCAGATGTTAGGCGTGGAGTGGTATTTATCATAACCTTCCGAAGAAGCAGACCTTGAACGATACTGCTCGTGCACGGTATACCGGTACGGGATATTTAAATATCGCTTGAGGCGATTGACACAAATGTTGATGTTATATGTGTTTTGATGTGGTTTGATCGAAATGTGTGTGATCAATAATACATCAAATCAAAAGTTAAAATCGTTTAGCCTAATTACAATTTTAGGGTTGTATTTTAGTGCTTAATTTTTAATGCTTGATTTTAGGGTTGTAGCTTGCAAGTGCTTAACAAAAGAAAAATCAAAAAATGTCCATGAAAGCAATAAGGCCAAGCCATCCTTAGTGAATAAAAATATATCCATGATCATTTTGCCAAAAATGAACAGTAATAAGGAGTTAGGGATTAACCAGTTACGAAATATATGAAAAGTAGAAAGAGAGGTTGCCCAACACTGTATACTAATTTTTTTTTTAACTTTCAGATAAGATAAATAGATTTATTTTATTGTATGATACATTTTTTTCAATATATTCATGAGAATGACAAAAAAGAGGAATCGTTTCGCTGAAAATTGGCATCATAACCTCAGCTATACAATTCAAAAAACAATCTTATGCTATCGTTCATCACTGTATAATGATTGACTAGACTTATTTATACCCTGTAGCCGGATAGTCAGTTCTTGGTAAGGGGGAACGATCATTATACGTTTTGATACCTGGTCCTGTCATTCGAAGATATGTTGTTTTTTGCCTAAATCGCTAGAAATAATTTTTAAAATTAGACACAAGGCCTGTAGACAATGATATGGATAACACAAAGTATGCATAAAACATCAAAAAGATGGATTATGCGTCTAATTTGAAGGCAGCATACCACAAGCAGAGATAAGATTCATAAGACATACACACTCATAGATACCCTGAAGAAGCGTTTTCACACAATATTATGAATATGCTTCGAAGGCAACACAAGTTCATAAATGCCGTGCAACCTTCCGAAGGCTGTTCGAGTCGAGCGTTAAACAAATGTCCTCCTGACTGTTTGGTTTGGTTGACGCGACCTGCCCGCCGACACGCACACCATGTGGATAGCATTGAGATAACCAAGCGGGTGAATTGAATTTGAGATCTAATTTACACTTCCACAGGTTGCTGGCTCGGCAAATGGAAGGGAGCTTAGAAGAAACAGTAGATCATGGGAGGAAAAAAACATCTACACCGAGAAACAAATCAATCGAAACGAAACCTGTTTATCAATGAGTAAGAAAACATGCCAACCTCCGTTGATCGTACCGTGCGTGGTAGCGGCTAATCAGCGTTCTGATTGTCAGCTGAAGGAATTGTTAATCCGAGTTGGCTTGCTCGAGGTTAAAGTTTCCCCTAGTCAACCTAGACAACCTTTCGCCCGATAGACTCAAGATATATTAATAGAAACTGGAACTGGAGGTACTGTCACCGGAGGACAGTACGTCTGGCCTTACGCAACTATGGGGCGTCTTAGTACAAGCACACCAACCAGAAAACATCGGTATGGCGTGGGCATGGGAGAAATTTCTCAAACGCCATGAATTAAAAGACTCACGACAAAATATCCTTCGCACGGGTCCTCAATGACATCGGTTGTTTTGTCGCGTGGAAAGTGAAACCTGCTGGTCAGCTGATCAGTTGTTATGCCAAAACTCTAAGTCATGTTTGGGCTGGGCTGAACTCCACGGCGAACCGACGACGCACCAGATAGCGCATTCCGGTTCTGCGCAAAAGGGTTGAACATCGCAATGGGATGTTCTGCGATTCAACTCTCAGACACTCGCACGAGCACTCGGATGCAGACGACCTCACCCAAGCAGAAGTGGGCCTGCGCGTGGACCAGGTCGCGACCTTCAAAAACTGGTGTCGCATATTACCGTAGCAGCCAGCACAGGGGAGGGTCACTCCTTATGTAATGGCCGCTACTTGCTCTTGTGCGGCTGTGTATATTGTATGCGTCCCCGGATGATAGAAACTGCTCAGCTCCAACTACTCCAACTACAGCAGATGGAGAAGAAGATTGACCTCTTTTAGCGTGGCCATATAGTGTGTGTGTTATCCTCGACACGGTATCGTTCAGGGTGGCGTTGCAGAACGACAACAGCAAGCCACGAATGGGAAGTCCGACCATGTCCCTAGTCACCCTGTCGGAAGATAATGGACAATGGGCGCCCCGGAGCAGTAGGGAGAAGTCGCTGCGTCGATCGGTTTCGGCTGATCGGTCCGCTTTTATCATACGCGGCAACGCAGCGCCGATCCACTGCCCTACTCCGTCGGCAGCCTCCAGCCTAGCGGCGGGACAAGTTTCGTACGAACCCACCCCTAAGTCTGCACGTTGATTAACTGCAGGCCAAATGGCACCGTGCGGGTCTGACGGTGTGGATTTTGCCGGTTCGTCGTTTACGCCACTGTTGCGGTCTTTTGTCTGCCGTCTCGCTTTGGCGGCGCGAAAATCATTCCCCTTCGCGTTCGTTCGACGCGTGCTGGTGTGTGTGGGCAGGCCTGCTCGTGACAGGCTAGTAGGGGAAGGAAGACTCTTCGCAGCCCGACGCACAAGGCAGTACAGTCGAGGAAGGTAACGTTGGGGTGGGGTTTTCGGTAGTTTTTGGTGGTTCGTCGGTTCCACTGCAGTCAGGCTCATCCAGTTTTCGCTTCAGAGTTTTTGGCTCCGGTTCGCCTGCGCTACACGCCGATTAGGGTTTTAGACTGCTTGCTGGAGCTTCTCCGGGGGTTGTCGCCGAAAGACGATCAGTTCGATTCGGACACGCGCACGGAACAGGTGTGGCAGGACTTCGACAGTGCCTGCTGCTGCTTCGATAAAGCCCTGACGCGATCACAAGTGGTAATCATTTCGAGATTTTACGTTTTGTTTTGTTCTTCCGCGGGCTATTCCGATTGTTTTGGATCGAGCAAGATACGCGATTATACGATTGTGAGAGTGCGAGATCGAGGCGGTCGATCCCGTGGAACGATATTCTTCTTAAACGGCTCAGCTGCGTGCTTTAAGCTAGTTTTTACAAAACAAAAGATAGCATCAGTGTGATTAGAAATAGCACTTACTTATTTAAATTCGTTCTCGTTTTACAGATTTTCTCTCTGCCAGAGAAGAAAAAACAAAAGATTCAGAAATAGTCAACCCGTTCTCTGCTCTGTCGTCTCAGCGTCGAAAAGAGCATCTAGTGAGGAAGTTTTAAAAGCAAGCTGATTAAGATAACGATTCCGTCAGTGTACGTGCAACGTGGTGATTGTGCATAGAAAACAGCGCAGAGAATCCAGCATCACCAAAATGAATCCCGACGTCATAAGTGAACCGACCAGCAACGGTATCCTGGACCGTGTGGTGAAATTTTTCGTTGATAATCAAGGTGCGTGTGTGTGTTTGTGTGCGATATGTTGTGCATGGATGATTCCAAGTCGTAATTGTGTGTCCCGTTGTTCCCCCTTTCCCCATTGTAGATGAGCGCACCAAGGAGTGGTTCCTGTCCGGATCGATCACCCCCCTGATCATGATCCTCGTGACGTACCTGTACTTCTGCCTGTACGCTGGTCCTCGCTATATGGCGAAGCGAAAGCCCTTCAAGCTGGAGAATGTGCTGATTGCGTACAACGCGGTGCAGGTGCTGCTCAGCATTGTGCTAGTGTACGAAGTGAGTGACTCTTCCCGTTGGTTTGTAGTCAGAACGCTGTGGACAACTTCAAAGTAACAGCAGAGCAACCGAAATCCCCTACTCCAGTGAGAAATGAACCCTTGAACGAATGAACGAGCTTAGCGAAAGTTGGCCGATCGGTTTACCATATCCCGTCCAACCGGGACTTAGTATTTTGTTTTTATGTAATCGGTGTTGAAATATTGGCCAATCACTTGTGAAAACGTTTCACCGCAACAACGCGCAGTGGCGTCATCGATTCCTTCGTCTAACCGAATTCCTAACCGAAAAAAAAAACAAGAGTGGCGCTCGTTGGCTTCCAATTCCAACCAGCTCTACACCCCTATCAGCAATAGTAGAGCTGGATGTAGAGCCGTTGTAGTGTGCCGAGTATACAAGCTATCCCAGCAAAACGGAACGGATTAAAATGTAGCTTAAATTTGTCGATCGATCTAGTAGGGAGGGGGCGAAACGCTATGATCAGGAAGTTAAATATAGATTTGTTTGTCTCTTGGTGATGAGTGCTAACGGCCGTCCTTGTTATGATTTTCCAAAACAGAGGCAACGAAGACGACCGATCAACTATAGAGGCATCGAAGGCAAGAAAAACCGAGATCAAGTTTATGTAAATGAATATCTGATGTGAGTTTTTTGCGGTCTGGAAGAAAGATGGTACACGCATACACGCGCAGAGTATGGTATGCAGAATGAATCACGGGAATCGTTCGAAGATTGTATGGCTTACATGAGGTTCCTTTTTTATTACTTTTTGGTTGGGTGGGTGAGCTATTGTCGATAAAACAACTCAGCCGTAGCACAAAACAGATGCCATAAATTCGGTCAAAATTAAACCAACAGTGGAAAGGGACAAATGATCGTACGGAGGCAGTGTTTTATTGGTCAAATAATGCTGAGTGTTTGACATTTTTATATGCTTCAATGCAACTGAAGTTATCTTAGGTGACCTGAAGTAATGATTGATTGGTTTGTCTGACAACTAACGCTTTCAGCTGACCAGTAAGACCGATCAATGACGGTTTGAAGATAAAGTTCATTCGTTTGAGTAATTCTGAAGGGAGATTTTCGATTGCTCCATATTTAGGTAAAATATTTCTAGGAAGCGTTATTAATACATTTCTTTCTTTCTCCAGGGAATTGAAGGCGGTTGGAGGAAACATTACAATTACTCCTGCCAACCCGTGGACTACAGCCGGAACCCGGTAGCAATGAGGGTATGTATCCTGCTCCTGCACCACTGCCAGACCACAACAACTCGTCTAAAGACAAACTGCATTCTAACCTTCAAACTTCCACCTTCGTGTGTTCTGGTTTCTCATCTTCCAGATGGCTCGTGCCGTTTGGATGTACTACATGTGCAAGGTCGTGGAGCTGCTCGACACGGTGTTCTTTGTACTGCGGAAGAAACAGAACCAGGTTTCGTTCCTGCACGTCTACCACCACACCCTGATGCCGGTCTGTGGCTTCATTGGCGTCAAGTACTTTGCCGGTAAGTGTCGTTTCGTAGAACATATGCTACGTGCAAACGGTGCCAGTAAACATACCATGCCGGCGGTTGATGCTCTCCTCCTAGAGGTGTGCTCAATCTTCCTGGTACAAGGTTACGAGGTGGAAGCGGTCAGCGTTAACCTTATCCTCAACCTTAGCCAAACCCCCTTCGCTGAATGCAGTTTTTTTCGCGTCAAAGTGTGAAAAGCAAACAGTAGCGAAAACTGCTAACATAAAAACGCTATAAACTGTGGCAAATGTTTAGGATGTTTCATAGAAATTCCAAACACAAACACACCGAAGCTAGATGGCGCGTCCTTCCTCTGGTGACCAGTTGGTTGGTGGGAATCGGAGGAAAAATTTGACGGCCAACATGGTGTTATCGTGCTAATTGTTGTCTCATCTGGTTGGAGATTCGCTCGGATGCATTGACTCCTTGTGTGAATTAAGTGAATCTTTAAAAAACCGGCGTTCCCGTGGCCTTTTCTTTTTCTCCTTGGAAGAAGCTGCTTCACGCATGACGGACGGGTAGTAGGTTATTTTAATGTCAATTCTCATGGCTTAAGATATTCATCCTGCTACTATTTTACGTCAGAATGACCAGCCCCCCAAAAATCAAACGAAAAACAAAGATGAACAATGTACCTGACCTCAACTATTCATCTCACTGTTGAGGAATGAATAATGGATTTGGTTCCAAAACTCAATAATTAGCTTCTGGTACAGGCAATGTGATTGTATGTAGCGGCAATGTGGCAATTAGCTCACCGATTAGCTCACCACTTTCGTGCCACCAATGCCAACCAGTGAGTACAGTTTAATTCAGTTTATCGGCATCTTGCTGGGAAATACGACGTAACCGATTGGATCATTATTTTGGCTTCCACTAGTGTTAAGTTTCGTCACCCACGGAGTCACAACACAGTCACACAACAATTTCAAGAGTTACTTTAATTTAATCAGGTGCATTTTAATGGTCATCTTTACTGGTTGAGACTTTTTTAATTGCTTGTAGTACAAGTGTAGCTAAAGCTAAATCGTGGAGGAAATCTGACGAAAATCTGTACTGTGATTGCAAATTTAGCTATTGAACATGCTGATGGAATCATGCAGAATAAGGCATTTTAAATATCGTAGCATTGAGGTTATGATGCTGATATTTAAAGATATGATTTCACTTTTTTGTAAAATTTAGTTTAAGATGCTGGGAAACCGATCCTTCCATCGGACCAATTGAGATGTCGATTCTGAGTATCTTGTTGACATTTTCATGAACGTATGGCCTGTAATAAGCTTATTTTAAAATGACACTATTCATTAAATTTATAATTCGAAGAATCATATTTTATAAAATTGGGCTTTAACTTTAACACAGTGCTACCTTGTTTACAAAAAAAAATTTCTTTGTGTTTCAATTGATTTAACTATTTTGACTGTTTTTTTGTTCGTTCTCAGTGATTTGTTAGTTTTCAAACAGAATCAAAAATGATAAAAATAAAAATGTTAAGATGTTCAGGATACTTTTACCAACATTTGTTTTGATTCTACCTAGAAGCAACGAAAGCAGTAGTTTGAAAATTGGATGTTCAAGTGGTCCTAATCAATTGCAGTAAAGGAAATTAAATTTGAACGAAGTCACGTCTTCACAAAATGCTAGCAAAATAACAGATTGAGAATGTGTTTGAAACAAATTGGTTTATTAATTTCAATAATCTATCTTTTTTTTAATTTAAAATCGTCAGATACTTTTATTCTTATTCTTATTCTTCTTTATTCAAATTGTTTGCCTCAAGGGCTTTACAAAGTCAATTTATCTTATAACTAAACATACATGACACACAAGGAGGATATAGGGAGCAGACAGAGATGGCTAGTGAGGAAAAGAAAAACAGATTTTAGGATAAAGAAGACAAAAGACGGGAGCGGAAACAATTAATGGAGATATTGTGGTCAAACAGATCACCAACCGAATTGAATGCTAGTAACGCGCGCATCCATGGATCGCTCTGGGAAAACAAACTAACGATGCTCAGGTGCTCAGTCAGGTGCTTTTACTCGAACAGGTATTTTGAAGAGGATGCAACAAGAGATAAATTGTACACTTTTAAGCTTGTCAAGACGTTATCAGTTTTGATTAAATTAATGTATTTCTAAGAAAATGCATGTAAACGAGTGTGAACATTTAAGAATTCGGCTTGTCCCATTATACACATGGCTGCAGTTTGATTGATAGACAAATACTATCAGTAAATTAATCAACTCTAGATTGACTGCATCTTTCATCACCACGTGTCACTGCAAAGCGTTACGAGCGAGAAACGGCGGTTCAGTTACATAAAACTCGGTGTTCAGCAAGCTTTCTTTCCCAAAAGCCAGGCAGCAACCCGGCAGTTTCGGTCACCTCTAGTCAATAATGCAACACGCTCGATAGCAGCGTTACAGCTGACAGGATCAGATCCGTTGCTTAACGCCAAAAACGACCAACTAAGCCTACAAACGCTGCTTAAGTCAGGGCGCCACAACGCAACGCGCGATTGCAAATCTAGTGGCTGCTTACGTTAGTTCGCCGATCGAATCACAAAAATAAAATCCTCCCATCGACCTTCCCATCGCTCTGAACGTTTCGTGCGATGGGTGATTAGGCGAGCAGATGAATGATCGCCGAGAGGAAAAGTCCGCCAAGGGGCGAAATCAAACGCCATCGAGGGGTTTTTGTGGAAATAAAACAAAGCCCGGACAGTTTCAGTCCGTGGTGCTGTGGCCGTGGTTTGAGAGTCCCCACCATTTGTTTACGAATTTTTAACCTCACACCACCAGCAAACAACTGATGAGGTAGCATGAGACAAACGAACGTCACACGTTTTGGATGGACGAGCTTGAGGTTGAGAATAATCTAATAAATGAACTGGAAGTTTCTTCTTTGTCTTGAGCTCTCAACTCCATTGGAATATGTTATTTATGTTCCGAGCTGTCGAGGCCTAATTCGAAAGGAATGTTGTGAATGATCGTACAAACATTTTATTATCACGCCAAACCATGGGCTGTGCAGGCTGAAATGGTACGTCGTGGCTAAAGCAAAAACAAGTCACAGAAAAATCGCTCAGAACATTAACCGTTTCCGGGATGTTATGAAGAAGCAAAGCAACGAATGTCGTCCGCCCTTTTTGCCTTTAAAGTCATAAATTTTGTCTAAAGTTCTTAACACAAATGTTTCGTCTGCTTCAAATGTCCACTTTTCGCAGGGGGTCACGGTACGCTGTTGGGCGTCATCAACTCGTTCATCCATGTCTGCATGTACGCGTACTACATGTTGGCCGCTATGGGCCCTAAGGTAACTATTTGCAGCCATTTGTACACTTCTATCGGAACGGCAGCGTATTGGCAAAACTTAACAAACTTCCGTCTATTCAACAGGTTCAAAAGTATCTGTGGTGGAAGCGTTATCTGACTGTGATGCAGATCGTAAGTAGTGTCCGATTCTAGGTCAAAAGAATTTTGTTTCGAATGTTTATGCCCCATTATGAAGAAACCTCAGAAGTCATTATCCGAATATGGTATTCCGGTTAGACTTTCACCTTAAACGGGCTAACACTCGAAACAGGTTCTCTCGTTGACCGAGGTGGCACTGACTGACGTCATTAGCGGCCAAAAATTCTAACGAAATTTCTGCATTCTTCTTGTTGCACATCTCACCCGGGCAGGTCCAGTTCATTATCGTGTTCTTCCACACCGTGCAAGTGCAGTTCCAGCCAACCTGTGGCTATCCGAAATCGATCGCCGCCCTGCTCACACTGAACGCCGGCCTGTTCATCTACATGTTCAGCTCGTTCTACGTGCACTCGTACATCCGCAAATCAAACTCGGCCTCGAAGCGTATCGCAAAGACCGGCGAGGAGAACAACAACCAGTTGGAGTGCAAACCAAAGGACGCCGTCGAGGCGAACACGCGGTCGGCCGTCGAGGCGACGGGCGAGGTTAAGAAGGACCTGTAGGCTAGTTTATGTACGTAACAATAATCTCTCTTCCTCTTACGCGCGAGGGTTGCCCGCTTGCACTGTTCGAAGGCGTAACGTAAAGCTGATGACGATGAAGAGCATTCGGGAAGGCAAAAAAGCTGTAGGAATCCAAAGAATGATGGAGGACACGGTGATGAGGGCTATCGCAAAATTAACTGATACTGATATCCCGCCCCAGCCTAATTCGGCAGGCTCCAGAATGCTCACAGGAGTTTGCTAGAGTGTAGGGCCAAAAAAAAACAACACATCACCAACTCGGGATAAACAGTAGTCGGATGCAAATATCTTTAAGGAAGTTAATCAGAGCACAAACACCGTCACACTTACGCAAACACGATCACTCCATCACGGTCCATGCCTTTCATGATCTCAAGATCTTGATGCGAACCCTTCAACGAGCTGGCGCCACAGAACAACCAAGTCCGAACCGTACTTCAGCAGCTTAAGCCTCCGAACATGGGTTGCACTTCCATTGCGTTTACAGTGTGTGCTTGGGTACTAGTAGTAGCGTTGGTCGTATCGAAGCCTCCATTCAAACCGAAGTTTAGTCCTTCTGGGAGCAGTGTATTGTTTTTTGTATACTATGTTTAGCTAAAACCGACGCGTGCGATGTACATTTTTTTGCTAGATTATTTAATTTAAAAATAAAACGGAAATGAGAAACGGTATGAAGCAGTGTGTCTGTGAGTGTGTTGTCTTTTGTAAGAAGTAGCAAACATCGTCCGAAAAATCTTTTGGTCTAACGACCTCTTAAATATTGCCTGCCATGTTTGGCTTACTAGACTTATTGTTACCTCATAATTGCATGGTCAGTCCTCACTGTGGAGGAACGGTCCAAATGAGATTAGAAGCCCGGTACTGACGTCTGAAGACCATTTCTCGTGGTCGCCCCTCCGTCCGATAAACTTCATGTTATTCAAATAGTTAAAAATTACTCATCATTCGCTAGCCTATTCGAAACATACCATCAATTTGAAAGAATGTCAACAACTCTTCTTCTTCTGGGATGTTTGAATTTTTTATTGAATAAAGATAAGATAAGTCTTAAGCTTATAAACTGGGCTGCACGGTCTGCAGATTAAACTGTTAAGTTATCGTTAGAAAATCTCGTTCAAAACCAGAGTCAATAGGAAATGCCCTTACATTCGAAGGAAGAACTCATACGGAATGTCTTCTTATGAATTTAGTGAGGTTTAAAGATAGTGATAATAATTCCTTAGCCTAACTTGGATACCCTACAGACACAGATTATTGTGTAGAATCAGTGGCAAAGCATCTGCTGCCAGGAGTTATAGTTTTATTTAAAACAGAGAAAAAGTTATTAACATTAAATTTTAAGAAGAAAATCAGAGGAGCTATAGTTTTATTTAATACAGAGAAAAAGTTAATAATATTAAATTTTAAGAAGAAAATCAGGGCTGTACTGCGCGGATGCAGTCTCTCCGGGTAATGTTTATCGGCTGAACTGGTTGTAGATACAGCGGCCCAGATCGCAAAAGTAAAATTCAGCCTAAAAGTATGCAATACGACAGGCACATGCAATCAATGCAGGGCTTTTCTTCTTCTCAAACAAACTCACCAGATGAGAATATGTTTTTTAAAGCGAGTTCTTGTTTCTGGTCTCAATGATACACCCATAACATAGATATGCTTTTTCTTTAAAAAAGTTTTTAAATTGCTCTACATTTTTTTGTGATAGAATTCTTAGCTAAAAGCTAAAACAGGCGTGTTTTTTTATACATTTTTGGAATAAATGAAATATTGGGTATGTTTATCACATAAATACTGTGATTTTTATTGCTAAAATATACTTTTTTTTAGTATAGGTAGAATTATAAACATATAGGTAGACGAAAGATTGTGAAGAGCCTAACAATGACTGATATACAGTTAAGCATGAGACTGTCCGTAGTACGAAGTGGCAACGGTGCTGGTAGGGTATCGAACCCCGTTCGGACCGCGTTACCTTAAGCAAGACTAAATATTAAGTTATGGGAAGAATAAATTCAAAATGGAAGCAAGCAAGGGTAGGCTAAGGACTCTCGGAAAAGAATTATGCTTAAGAATGATTCTTCTAATTTTGACGTTACATTGTTGAGAGGCCATCCATTTTTGAGTCTCTTTACTCAATGGTACAGAAACCGATCAAAATAGCAAAATAGACAACAAACGAACAATACCATTAATCTTTCTCAATGCATCAACTAAATAAATTAATAGATTATGCACCTGTGCCCATCTGTGATGCAATGGGCCAACAATGCACGGTTTTGTTCTTTTTCTCCACAAACTGTTCTAAACAAACTGCTTATGCTGCGAACACTGAACAACATTTTGACGTCAATAGTAAAAAGCATAGCTGAAACAGAAACAAACTGAAGGTCTTTCGCAAGGATCTTGCCGAAGCAAGCTTGTAAGTGAGTGTTGAGACAAGAAACAACAACGGCACTACAATGCCCTCAAGATCCAGCCAGCACAGCCACTGAATCCTTGATGAATCCTTTTGTTGCACGACCGAACAGTGGCTAAAGTTTAAGAAAACATAAATTCTTGTAGTGTAAACTTCCATTCCACGTACAAGTGCATTGTTTTAATACCACAAAGCAGTAAGCAAGGCACAGCGTTGCCTTGGCCCAGCCCCGGGAGTAATGGAGACGACGATGCTTGTGCGATGCGAATGTTGCACAGATCTGGGTTAACTTTCTTTGGAAAAAACTGCCCACTTTGATGTAACCAAGCTGTTACAGGGAACTGTAGGTGTGGGTGTGTGTGTTTTTTACTTCTTTCCTTTTTTAGTTTGTCAACTTGCAACCGCACGAGGACAAACGCCGTCTGGGGATGTGCTTTCGCGAAGGAAGCTGCATCGGGACAAGAGTTTGAAAGTTTGAGATTTATGCATGGCTTCGCACCGTGTCTACCCATGGTACGCCCTCGAGGCCGCTGATTTCAGTAACTACCTTCGCTTCTTTTTTGCCGGCTTTGGTTCGCCAGTAGCTACTTCTTGCGTTGCATTATTTGCTGCCCATTCTCCCCATTCACACCCGCGGGGGACATTGAATGCAACGGTGGTAAACTCCCAACGCGTGCTTCAATAAGCAGCAGCAGCAGCCGGAGCAAATTGTATTTCTTGGTATAGGTCGTTGGACTTACCGTGAGGCTGTGGTAGAAGAACACACCGCTGACGGTCAGGATGGTGAACAGGATGAACAGGACCAGCGCTGACACTTGGGAAATTCGCAGCAGATTCAGTGCACCGGAAATGAGAATTGCCGCAGCGTGGCAGCAAATAATCGGTACCACCAGCCGATCGATCACATCCCACGGCACCAGCTTCGTTTTCTCGCTGCCGCTTTTTTTCCATCCGCAGATGGACAAACGCTGCACACGGTTGGTAAAGGGGGGATGAAAATGAAACGTCAATAGTGCATACAAAAGGGAATATTAAGCTCTGCGGTGGTTCATGAAATTGTAGCATAAAACTATGTGAGTCGATTAAAGTGGAGCGAAAAATTAAATAAATGTTTGTTAAGTAATCGCTTCGTAGATCGAGCTCCAAACAACCTTCTTCTAATTTGTTGTTTAAAAAGTATAGTAAGTCATCAAACATTTGTCGAACACAAAGCATTGAATTACGATTAAGTAACAATTTTTACTACTTGTTCTTTCATACTTCACTTCCAATGAATCTTACCTTGTTTGTTAAGTTGGGTTGCATGATTGCACGACTGCTACGCCTTCTAGTCTCACGATTGCTGCAATATCAAAGAAGCCTGAAATTTTGCTATTTATTCACGATTTCCTTCAACACGTATTCTTGAGCTTAGTTCATGCGTCTCTATACGTTGTATGCAACATTTTACATGTCCTTAGTTCTTACACTTATTCCTAATACCTAGTTCCAAGTACTATCTCACTACCGCTGAACCTATCAGAAACACACCTTTTTCTCGTTCCGACACAAACCTACGCACAGAAACACCATCACCACCCTTGTGACACTCAATTAAAACTTTTTTGTCCGAAGAAAAAAGGTTTGTTCTTTCACCCCGCTTTGAGCGCTCAAAATGAAAGCGGTTCACCATTCACAACCGTTCACGGCACTCACACGCACGCACACAAAGTTTCGGCGGAAGTGCGACTGTTTCGGCACTTTGCCACGGAAACTGGAAACAGCGCGACCACAAGCGAGGATGCTGGGAGGCATGCTGTCGATACAGTTCACGAGTTATGGCCTGTCAGCGGTTGAAGCGGTGGCTGATGGAAATAGAAACTGACGAACGAGGAGGAAAGAAAGGTGTCTTGGGAGCAAGATGGGAGCAGAGGTGGAAAAATGGGAAGCGACAAAAAAAAACAAGTGTGCAAATTGAAAATTGCTTCGCTATTTTGTTTCCGTGTGAACGTTGTTGCGTTTGTTTTGCATGCCTGCCTCTTTTGTATTCATTTGATAGAATAATTTGAAGGAAATTTTGTTCAATATTTATATGATAATTTATTTGTTATAGAATAAGAATAAACAATGAAGCAGTTTTTTATGGTGAAATTATAATATCTAATCAAATATTTGAGAGACAAAATATTAATAAAATTCCCATTAGATTTTCACTAAATAATTGACCAACACCACAAATATGACACAGATGCACATTGGTGCATCTAATGGCGCACACACGCACAGTTTTGCATCGTTTGGTAACAGTTGCATAACAATCCTAGTATATGATCACTCCCTGCACTTATCATCACCTTTTTACAGTAATTTCTACACTCTCAAAGTTTCTTCACAAGATCAACTAACGTTCGAAAAACTCGACCTAACACAATTTTACACTCAACGGGGTTTGTATTAAAAAAACACTTTAACACAGCTTTGCCTGCGCACTGAACACGCACTGCCAAGTCGGACGGATGCCGTACCGGACTGTCGGCCGATCGGAAAACTTTCTCGCATTTTTCGCACCGTGCCGTACAAAAATACTGTGCCGGCGAGCATTATGATGCGTAACCCGGACGGATCAAGCGGTAGGGCAGTAGGTGATCTTTTCCATCGCTATGACGTCTGTCCGTAGCGTACGGGACGTTGCATTTTCCCTGCTGCTGCTTTGCTGTGCCTTTTTCTACGGTCGAAGTGCGCTTGCGTGCCCAAACTGTGCGCATCCGACTGACGATAGAGCGTCAAAGAAATAGGCGGCTTCGTTAGGGGCACCCATAGGGCAGTGTAAATGCACGTCGTTTTCCAAAAGAATTCTCAAAACAGCTGACGCCGCTTAGGGGCTGGCCAAATTTAGCGTCAAGTGTGCGTAAATTGTTTTTCGTGGGCCTGACAGACAAGCAGTTAATGTGTGTGTGTGTGTGTGCTTGTGCGGCTAAAAGCAAGCGGCAATATGTTTTTTGACGAGAGATTGAGAAAGAATGTACAAAACGTATTAAAAAGGAGGAAAAATAAATTATAGATTCTGCATCTGTTTGCTAGCAGAAGCTAAAAGGAGAAATACATTAATGAGGAAAACATATTAAACCGACGAACCGGATCTAATTTTTGCTAGTGGGGATGGAAGTTTTTGTATAATATGTTATTAAGATTAATCAAACTACCTCAAAATGCAAAACTCTACAATTTCTCCACCTTTCAAAATCCCAAAATAAACTTACCCCATCGAAAGGGTCGGGAAAGTAAAAACCGCTGTCCTCCAGCATCGCGAATTTCACTCGCCAAAGCAATAAACATTAATAAGCATCGTCCGGAAAATTGAGGTCAATGTTGATGCAAGCGGAGAAATGGTGGGACTACATTTCAACAAAACTATGGCAAACCCATTACCATTTGCCGAAATGAGATTTCCAGATAATGTGAATAGGGAAAATTGTGTTATTGAATCAGTTTTTTGTATGAAAATCATGTAAGAAGTTAGTATAAATGGGAGCTTTTCAGGACATCGTTATCTGTTAACTGATCGCAGTAAAGTAAAATCAACAATAGATTTTAACTGAACTGATTAACTTCATCGAGCAAATAATTGAGTGTGTTGAGACATGTATTACAGTAATGGTAGTTGGTTTATTACAGTAACTGCTCCTTAGTAAATTAAGGCGTTAAAACATTCCAAATCGATAAATTTAAGCTGAGAATTATAAAATGTTTCAGAAAATCTGAGAAGCTGTTACATATTCGTTATAAGTGTTAACTGGTTGCAATGTGATACACACTGCTCAAAGGCAGGATTTGATGTAAAAAAAACTTCTGAAACAAGCTTTTTTAAATATTTGTTTTAAAGCAACTCTGCGGTATGTCAAATAATATGATAGGAATTCGTTTGAACCACAGTAAACCGCTCCACTGTCTGGTAGAAACACATGCTACGGCGTTGATGCGTCTGCCAGAAGAGCCAGTATGCATGATTGGCAGATGATGGCACTTGACCTTGAACCATTCAGAGAACTTCTGCAGCATCCGGTGATCGCTAAGCGGTTGTAGCGTCGGATAAGTTGTAACCACGGAGTTGGCAGTACGAGTGATGTTTATTTTAGTTTCTGTCTTTCCGACAAGAACAGTAGAATATCTCAATATATCAATTAATTAAATGTGTTACTTTTGGTCGGTCAGTAGAGTTTATACTGATTGATCTCCCTTTTGGAACATGATGGCTTCGGTGGTAGGTTTAAACTAGCGAAGATTTTAATCGAACTTACAGTAACAGTATCTATTGTGGTTAGCATAATTTAAAAAAGTCGTTTTAACGTCTTGGTCCTCACCAAGCGCTTTGCTCTGAATTTGATGTAGTTTTAAAATTCATTTGCTTTAAATGTAGAGACAGCTGAAGGCAAGGCATGAAGAAATTGATTTGAAGAAATACTTTTGAATTATCCTTACCACATTATTTATTTATTAATTGGACAAAAAAAAACTTATTCTTTGTTGACAATACGGCATCAGTCCGTCATCTTTAATTAACAAATAAAATAATAATTTTTTGTTACCATGTAAATTTGCGTTTCAGATAAATAAATAAAAATTAATTTTTATTTCGTGAAAAATGCTTCATTTTCTAATGTATGTATTCATTTGATTATTTTATTGTCAAGATGTTGAAGACTTTGAGATTTTAATTTTTTACGGATTTTTTTAGAGGATCTTTCACGCACCCTTCACCACATTTCGTCAGAAATTTTTCATTTGATCTTTTTGAAGGTAAATATACCACCGATGAATTCTTTACTCTATAAAAGACCCTCCAGAAACGCCTTGAGTGCTAGTTTTCAATACTCCATCTGTTCATCGACTTTAAGTTGTTTAATAATTTTAATAGTTTTATTTTAGCTCAAAGAGCCGTGAGTAGTGAGCAAAACGACCACAAACGTCATTAAATTCACGGCACGTTCAAATAAACGGATCAGAGGAGCCAAAGCGAGTACGGCGCGCCCCTTCGTCGAGCAGATTTCTAATATTGTGTGTCACTTCAAGAAGAGCAAAGGCATAATACAGCGGAACACTCTCAGCGCAAAGCGGGAGAATTTACGCTGGATGGACTAAAGGTGTGCTAAAGAGCGAGCAGCTGATAGCCACCATACCCAAGCGGCATATTCTATTACAGAACGTACAAACGAACAGGCCGGCTCATTGAAGTCGCGCGCGTTTTGCTTCATCAGACCAATAATTTAGTCTAAGTCTTAGTGACAATCTCTAGGGGCGGCCCAGTGGTTGATACGACAGCGGCGCCGGTCTTCACGCGGCAGGACCGGGGTTCAAATCCCATCTGGGCCGGTCCCCCATAAAGAGGCCTGACTATCCAACTATGCGGTATCAATAAGTATAGTAAGCCAAAAGTTTTAGTGATGATCCAATTAAGAGGTTGTTAGGCCAATAAACAAGAAGAAGAAGTGAGAAGAAGTGATATGCTCCTACGACACCACAGATTGAAGATAGCTGTGGAAAATGTATTGTAAAAGTGCGTATTCCTAGAGAATCTACTAGTACAGCACATGAAATGTGTGTGTCCTTATTTTTTTAGGGTATAAGCTTAGCACGAATGGATAATAAGATGGACATGAATGTCATTGAACGTCACCTGGCGATGGACAGTGTGCGAGACTTGCGATCCTGCTGTAATGTGAGTCTCTTAGAATAGGAATGAGGATCAATTAATCGAGGACATGGTACCTGACGCCTGGAGGATCTGCAAGGTGAAGCAGAGAAGATCTGCTAACTTGGTACGATCGAATATTCGGATAACAATCTGAGCAGCAAAATTCGGAAGCGTATTGTTCGAATCTTCACTACTTTGGGCTTGAAAATTTCCTGCGTTCCAGACGACATCATCAACAGACTATGCCAACGTAAGAAACTGTTCCCCTCGTAATTAAACCACTATGTCTCGATAACAAGCTACAGTTTTTAAGATACGGTGGTTCGACTCGCAATGAAGATGCCAGTGTCCCATCGTGTAGATACTTACCAGTGTCCGTTTTATATATTATTGTTATTTTTACTTATTAAATACGAATCGAATTGAAATATTGAATATTGAATTAACTTACCAGTTAACAGCTCCAGTTTGCCAGTAATTACAGTACAACATAAAAGATCAATGAAATACTTTTCGCTGTTATACACGCTAAGAATGCGAAAAGCGATTGTTCGTTCACGGGAGTTTTCAGATGTGTTTTTTTTTGCTGCAGTGATGAATATTTACCGTCGTTTGTGGTTCTTGGAAGTTCGCAGGAATGAGAGTTTATTTTTTCTAGTGCACTTATATTTAATACTTTTATTCGTGTGAGCGCCCCTGCACTCAACACGAATCCTGGCTACGCGAGTGCCCCAACTAAACGAAAGCACGATCGTGCTTTCGTCGACTGTCAACACGTCAGGGTTGTGTAAAAACAGCGATCGATTAAAATAAATTAAGATGAACAAGGTAGCTTATTGATGTTACAACAGTTGATGCCCTAAATCAAAATTTAATAACTCAAAAATTACACCACCAAAAACTCGACTGCCCGCTCGAAGCTTCGAATTTAGTTCGATTTCACGAGGACACACAACTCTTATCTGACGCTTAATTGATGAAAGATGATCAGAGTCGAGAGCACTCCAATAATTTCCCAATTAAAACTCATTAGATTCTTGTTGGTGTATAGCCACCGAACCGCCTTAATGTCTTTTATTCCGCCCTCCTTCATTATCCTTGATGAGCTGGATTTTCCTCCGCGCCACGCACACACAGAACCTCTCCTTGGGGGTAGCCGAAGCTGCAGCAGGCGCTAGATTGTTTATCTGCTACAAGTGGTCACCCCGTTCTTCCCGAAAAAGCTCTTCGGCCACTTTCTCAGCAAAACAATCGCTCGCATCGTTGTTCTTTAGCCTTGCATAAGGTGTGCGTTTTTGTTTGTTGCTGTTCGTGTTTTGCTTTCCGTTACTGAAAAACACTCTCGTAACGCTTCTCTGCAGTGCTTTCAGTGGCCATTACTGTCATGGTTGCTTCACGAATCACGCACACGATGACGCACTAGCCAGAGCCAGCAGCTGAGATTGCTATTTCACTGTCAACTCCACCTTGACGAACCCCACCTACTGGCGAACGGTGAACCTCTCCAAGTGGTCCCCACGCGGCATCCGGGCGAGCGGGTTGAAAAATGAATGGCTCCTCGTTCCAGGAACCAGGTGTGGTAGGCAAAGGCGTAAACAGATTTCACCTAATTGAGGACATGCCCGTATCGGCGAAAAGGCTTCACTAAATCCAGCGAAAAGTATCCTCCTGGCGGTGCGCAGCGTTTTTTTTCTTTGTTGCTGCCACTTCTATCCTAACGTCTGGAGCGATGGTGTGGCGAAATTCTTTTTATAACCGACAGCGACAGCCACTGCAAAGGCGTAGAAAGTTTGGGCGTCGTGCGCGCCTGGGACTTTGTCTATTAGGGAAGTTTTTGTCGAAATTCCTATTACCGTGGGGCAGACGTGGGTGATGGGTGCCGCCCGTGATTAGGATGCATGATACATGAAGGTGTAAGGCTTTGGGATGAGAATAATGACGAAAGTCGACGTGCCGTAAGCATGGAGCACGAGGATCATTACCGACCGGAATGATGATCCCTCCCAAAGGAGCCGAACGATGAGCGATAGATTTAATGAATTTGTTTGCCACTCTTTGCTCGCACCGAAACCCGATGCACTTAAATCAGTGTCTTAACAATCGGTAGCAAAATGATGGCTTTTTTTGTTGTTGCTTTGAGTACTTATCGCAGGACACTCGAAACAACAATTACTTAGCTTGAAACATTCTCAGCGAGCGAGCGAGGTTGGATGAAGTCGTTAGGTCGTTTCGCCTACAGAGTGACATTTAAAATGATTTGTTTTCTTTAGCCAAAAGACAACGTTACATTTGGTGCGTTCCTTTTTTCTTTCTAGATTTGTTAGCACGAGATTGGAAAGAGAGAGCGGAAAAAAAACCTTCCTTTGCATCCAATAAATCATCTGCCCGATCATCCGTTGGTGGTCTGCCGCTTGCGGTAGCCAGACGGCAAACAAATTCACTACACTCTGAGCCTCGGTTCCCTTTTTCGGGTTGGGTTGTAAATTACAAACCCAAACGTCATACTCGTTCTCCATATTCCCCGAACGATAAGGCACGGAGGAAAGCGGACCGAGATGCATAAGCAGCGACCCGGCGAGGCAACCAACCGGCTCCAACCGGCTTTTCTAGCACGCGGACTGCAGCATCCAACGACGAATCATCCTTTGCTCAGTGGTAAAGGTTGAAGGTCGTGATGTAAAAAGTGTGCGTGTGTTTTTTGTTCTGTTCCAGGCTTCTCCATGTAATCCGTTGCTGTAAAGCGCCTCGCTGGGACGGAAAGCGGAGTGGTGTGAATGGGATATAAGAAACGATTTTCAACAGAACGATTTTACAAACTAGTACCTGTGGCGGAGGGAACGTGGCCCGCTGCCGACAGTCTCCATTTCCAGTAATGGTTTGTTTGACAGCCGTTCAATGGCAATGGTGCTTAAACGGTCAGCAATTGACAGTCGTTACAACATTGTGAGAAAGCATAGCTGGAGAAAAAATGCTTTTCAAATGTCCTTTTGTCTTGAATTACACAGCGTCGAATCACATAATGGAACTTTTGATTCACTCGGTGTTTTTTTTTTCAAACGGGTAAAGGAACATTGACAACTCGTTGTGGAAAGTTGCAATCATACCTATCTAGCTTGGGATTTTATTTGGGCTGTACAAACTATTCACATCGTTTGTGAACACAACAAAGTAGAACAAAGAACAAGAGCCGTTTTACACATTAATCTGCTAGTTAGGACAATACGGTTTCAAGCCGTCATTATTTGAAAAAAAAAAATTGTTAGCTTATGATAGGAAATACACTGAGCCGATCTGAGTCATTCGTCTATGCTGAAGGGATTCCAGTCCAAATAGAAGGCACCTAGAACGGCACCTAGAAGGATATGAAGCCTCAAGCGACCATGGTAAACGAGTATTTTTTTCTTTGTGAATAGATTCTAGTCGATCAATCCGTAGCCTACTATCCTACTATCTAGGAAAACACCTACAGTTCGAACCACGTTAGCTTGAGAAACTGATTTCCCAACCAATTTATGATTGAACAAAATTGGCGCACTATTGATTTAGTGGTACCCCTTAAGTATTAAAGAAAGTTGTTGAGAACGAAGCGTTGTTATCTTCTGAAATTGATAAACTCGAATTGATAAAGTAACTTAAAAACCATTGGACTAATGCACCATTGACACCATATTTGGAGAGTTTAGAAAGCAGTAGTGATTGGTCGACAGAATCGAAGGCAGCCTGAAAATCCGTGTACACTACATTTCTCTCTTGTGTATCACTATCAAGCTTCGGATAGCAGAAGTTCAGCACACATAAGAGGTTGGTAAAATAAAAGGACCAATAATTCTAAATATATTAATAAGGACCACAAAATTTAACTGCAAGCACATAGCATAGAGATACCGCGATAGTTCATTGCATTGTTTCTGTCTGGTTTCGTTTGAACAGGAAATTTGAAGGATGATAAACGAGGTAAGCATTTCTGCTGCAGAGACGTTTAGAAAGATGTAGTCAAGATAGGAACTTAAGCGTCTCTGCAACGTATGCTGACTGTGATACGAGTTGCGTCCGGCTCAGCAGCAGATGAAAGCTTCAACACCAAATATATTGAGTATTATATAAAAACGTGGGGCGGTCCGGTAGCCAAGGCGATAACGGCGCCGGTTTTCACACGGCAAGTCCGGGGTTCAAATCTCATCCAGACTGCTTTTCCCAGTACGTAAGGCTGACTACTTTACAACGGGTAACATTAAGTCAAAGAAAGCCAGAAATGGCAGGCCGAGACCTCTCGAGGTTGTAGTGCCAAGGAAGAAGAAGATATAAGAACGTATATTTTAAGACTGAATGAAACAAAATAAATATTTAGATTTTTTTCCTCAAGTTTGTTCACTATTATGTCTTACTATTGGTTCCTTACAACCTTCAGCCTGCCATTTCTGGTATCCTTGAGTTGACTGCTTGAAACATAGCTGAATAATCAGCCCTTTGCACTGGGATAAGGTCCGGACGGGATTCAACAGCCAGTCTTGCCGTGTTCAAATTTTTATCGCTATCCGCTCGGCTATCAGAGCGCCTGTTCGGACTCTCGAGTGAATTATCTTGAGATAGGACCGAAAAATATTAAAAGATTTTATAACTCAATTTTGTTAAAAAGATAAAAAGGTAGAAAGGTTTAGAGTTTATCTGATTCGCAATAGTTTAGATGTAGATGTTTTTCTGTCTACATAACATGAATGACCTGAACATATTCCTTTTTCTATCTAGAAAGTGTTCCAAAATATGCTCAGCAGAGTCCAGAAATGGGATCGAGCAGTACTAATTCGTTCCGATGACCTTGCAAAACCAAAAAGTAACAAAGTCAGTTTGGTGAAGAAACAACAAGTTGAGTAACCTACAATTGAACGGTTCAGCAACGGAAGCGGTCATTCGGACCGTTGCTTTGTGGAAATGAATAGCTATCCCGTTTAGATGTGTTAGGAAGCCGTCACTTAATGAGAGGAGCGTGTTATCCTATATTTCCTGGTTCTAGGTCACTAAAGTAAACTCTGCCTAAAACGATGTGATTTTATAGAATGGAGAAAATATGGTGAATAAGCAAACCCTTTTTGGAGTAAATCTCACTAGGCTTCATGGAAACTTTTTCCAGCTTCTGTGCCTTGCAATATTTGTCCCGTGTCTCTAACATCCATTATTGAATTATTCAACAAACTGTCGTTCTACTCGATTGTGTTTTTAAATGTCCTGGGCAAACATCTTCTTGATCTGCCATTCGCCTTTGCAATGTAACATCATTTCCATTTCGCGAAAAGCTCACAAGCAGTTCGCTGGTGGTAGTGAACCGGAGCTTCACGGATAGTGTCATCGGTTGCAGATTTTTCAAGGTGCAGCATCCCCGGCCAGCGACCATAGGACTGAAGCAAATCTGCATCCAGCGACGCGAAACCAATACATACTGCAGTCGTGAACTTGTGCTCCACTCGCATCCCGGGCGCATCCACTCTGCGCTCTTGCTGCGAGCGAGAGCTACAGCCTCATGACGTCATGAGGCGACTGTAAACGAGCGAACCGGTCCTTGGATGCAACAGCAGGAAAGGATGCAATTTCCCAGCGGTCCTTGCTGTTCGGGCGACCAGGTCGACGGTAGGTTGGTTGGGCGTTCGGAAAACCGGGCACACGGTAACCTTGAAATCGAGCATATTTATGAGCTCGGTGCTGCTGCAACCCCGGCACTCGTTCTTCTCAGCTGTGCCAGACCAGCTGATTTTTCAAGTGCAGTGCCGATGAGCCGAACCTGGAACCGGGGCAGCAAGCAGTAAAAGATGAGAATGAAACGGTCGTGCACACACACACACACACAGACATATACGCACACAGCGAACGATGGTCCGAAAAGTAATAATGCTTGTTCAGCAATGTGGCCAGCGGAGAAACGAACCGAGGCGTACTTAATTGTTGCAAACAAGGCTCCGAGGCATAAGGTACGCTTTTCCGCACCAGGATTTCCCGACCGGCTGACCGGGCGCAATATACAGCGAGTTCGTGCGAGCGCTGTCCCTGCTTCGTCCTACGTTAATTGTGTCCTCCAAGCTAATGGCGCTCGGAGCGCCGCACAGCAAATGGTCATTTCTAATGCATTTTTATGCAAACGACTTCCGCTTCCGCCGATGCGTCCGAAGGCTATTTGGAAGGAACGAGCGGACGGTCGGTCCAAAGCGAGATAGGAATCGTGCCGAAAAATGGAACATGGAGAGAATAAACATACACGCAACCACACACACACACACAACCCAAACAAAAAAAAGTAAAATAAATACAGCTGACCACTTAAAGGGCCAAAGGCAACGAATGAGACGGTCTCGTTTAAAGCTCAGCCTCGTAACGGTTTAGATTTGTTGAGTGATTTTTTTTCTATTTGCTGCTCTCCCAAGCATGCAAAACGCTTCACAAAAGGCAAAGCTGTTATGTATTATATGTATTTAGAGTAGTTTCTACAAAAAAAGGAACAAAAAGATAATGCATACGGTGCCATTTAAAATGCAACACGAAACTACGTTTGCCAAAATGGTTTGCCATTGGATGAAAAACCGCATTTGGCCCCGAAATTTTCGCAAACCCCGTCTCGAACTGTACCGTACCGTAGAACAAAGTTCCCACCAGGCGCAACAAGCCGTAAAATAGTGGCGTTTTGAACTAACTTCATCCGGGCGAACGCATTACTCTTCATTAGCCGTACTGATTACCGAGCTCGTTGAAAGGTGAGATGAACTTTAGCGTGCTGCTCTGCACGTTCCTGTCCTGCATCCTCGACGTTCCGCCTCCGACTGTCCACGCTGAAAGCGGATGGAGCGAGTGGAGATAGTTTTCTTACGTGCATTTATACGGTGTGCAATCGCTGCAACCGTGGGCTGCGGCGATCGTATTGCGAGCCATTTGAAACAAATCAAGCGTACTGGTGTGGCGTGAGAGCGTGCAGGTGAAATGAGCTTTTGATAAGTATAACTTCTGATGAAGAAGAAAGTTATTGTTCAGCGATTAAAAAAGTTTAGGTTGTTGCACTTTACCTTCATTTAAATGTGTGTTTAAAAACCAGAAAGCGAATTCTGATTCGCGATTTTCAATCGGTGCTCTTATAACGGCCTCGTCCTTTGTAGCCACATTATCACTTTTACTCGTTAAAAACCACAAGATACACCTTAAACGAGATTCCTGCCGAGTAAATGAATCTTGTCAAAGATCTGATTCGTGGCTCGATTAAAAGCTTTCTCCATCCCATCACTTAGACGTGACAGTTGCTGAAGCCTGTTAGAGTCTTGGTCTAAGTCGGCGTTTAGCTCCTGATATTTTAGATCCTCTATGTTTTAAAGATCTTTATAATGCTCACGTTAGATCTGTATTAGAAAATGATTCCATAGTCTGACCTCTCTGTACGTCCTACGGTGTACTCGGTGATGCAAGATTTCAAGCGTTTTACTGTTCGTAGATTTGTTGGTTCGTCACATTATACTCTCTCGTCGTACCATGTCCGTTGTCAACCTTTAGGGTTCTTCTTAGGCCTAATGACTTCTTAGGCCATGCCTGCCATTTCTGACTTACTTGACTTAATGATACCGCATAGTTGGATAGTCAGTGTTCACTACGAGGATACGGTCCGGATTGGATTTGAACCCCGGTTTAGCCGTATGAAGATCGACGTCTTTGTCGCCTCTACCGGCCTCAAGCTTACACTCTCTTAGCACGTCGCACGCATGCGCAAGTATATTTTTTATATTCATATTCGTTTATTACTTATCTAACAATAATTGCCTGCATAACATGAACCAGATATGTTACAAAAAATAATCATCAAAACCGTTGCCTTAAAAGAGATTTTAAATTGTTAACTGACATGTTAAAATCTATTAAATCGTCAAAATCAAAATCATCATGTATGTCTCCATCATTTGTATTGTTTCCTGTTCATTTGTATTTGTATTGACGGGGTGTCAATATTTCCGCTAATAGTCTTGTTAAGGAATATGCACTGTGCCGTCATTCTTCTATGTTCTAATGATTCGAGTCCAAATAGTAAGCACCTTGTCCGGTAGTCTGGACAGGCGACATTACGAGACCCAGGTAATCGATAAAATATTATTTTTGTAAATTTGCGCTGAATGGCTTCTAATCTGACTATTCTATCTTGTTGGCGATCGATTTTAAACAGAACGGATCTTTAAACTCTTTACAAACACGAATGACAAAACCTGATACACGTAGGGTTTTGGAAATCGTCAAGTCAAGATGATTCTGAAGCGTTAGTCTGCTATCGAGGAGCACTCCGAGATCACGAACTTCATTACAACGAGGAACGGATAAGTCTGCTATTTTATAATCATAAATCAGGGGCATTCTTTTCCTCGAAAATGTGATGACGTTACATTTAGAAACATTAAAATGCATTTGGTTCCTAGCACACCATACGCTGAATTTTGTTTAACTATTCTGTAATACTTCGCTAACTTAGTAACAGGTACGTAGATTTTTAAGTCATCGGCGTATAGTGATTTGTATGCATCGGGCAGAAAATTCGCAATGTCATTAATAAAAATAACGAACAATAGCGGTCCTAGAACGCTTCCTTGCGGAACTCCTGATGAGTTAGAAAATTCAGTAGAAAATGACGCTCCGATATTTACTCTTATAGTCCTATTTGTTAGAAAGCTTTCAAACTATTGAACAAAATTCCTATGCACACCATATTTTGTTAATTTCGCCAGTAGAATCGTATGGTCGATTTTATCAAACGCCGCATGGAAATCAGTATAAACACAACCGATCTGCTTGTTTTTGTTGAAATACGAGTAACAGTTGTGTATAAAGCTAACTAGGTTTGTTAGAAACCTAGCGGTTCGTCATAACTCCATGTTGATCCGGAGTGAAAATTTGACGTAAACCAAAGTGTAAGTATTTGCTAACCAACAATTCAAACAGTTTGCTGGTGGCGCAGAGCATGGAAATACCTTGGTAGTTTGCATTATTACTCTTGTCCATCTACAGGAAACATCCAAGAGGATTTCCAGACAAGCGGAAAGCTTCCTAACTGTCAAGATTTGTTGAACAGTTTAGTTAAAACTGAAGTAAGAGCCTCTCTGCAGCCAATGATACAGTCCGGCTCTCTGCGCTGGGAATACAGTCCGGTCCAGCAGCATAGGAAAGTATCATTTATTGCTTCTGCAATCTGTACCTCTCACTGTCATATAAGCTCTTATCATCCTTAATTGATTGCCATAGGCTACAGAGATTCAATACTATTAGCAAAGCATTTTTTTAAATCATAATTCCTTCTGTTCGACTTTTCCCCTTCAATCCCATTCCCGTTTCCGATAAATATAGCTTTTTCTGTTTCCCTTTCTCTTTCCTTTGTTATTTCTGTATAAAATATTTCTCAGCCCTTGAGGAAGACTAATATTAATAAATAAACAAATAATAGTCTTAGATAATTAAATGCAAAATTTGCCTGCATTTGCATCAAAGGCGCAAGTATCCAAATCGTTCCTCCAATAATAAGACTTAGCTATCTATTGACGTATCTATTGACCCGTGACACGAACGATGTGCAATTTACCTTTTTTTATGAGCCAAACATAAGATTGTTGCTTCAATTATTGAATTTAAAAAAATACATTTTGAAGTTTACATTAGATAACATATTGATAAAATTACATACTTATTTGAAGCTACGCTACTGAGAGTGTCAACTTTAAAAGAATGGGCTCCTTTCCTGGCTCGGTCCTCCGACGAGGCTCTTTACATTAAATCCCTGTTAAAAGTATCGTAATTGACTATGAAACACGCTTTGTTGGATCCACCATTCTTTCACATTTGCGTTGACCTACGCATTCTAGACGAAGTTGACTATATCATAAGTCAATATAACTCAAGCTAAAAAAATTCGATCAGTTACTTTTTATTGCTACTAGAATCGTCAGAGTCCAAGAAGTAACCCCTGATGATACATCCAGGAACCTGGGTCCTGTTCCAAATATGACGATGCCCAAAACTGGATCTTCTGGCTTAAGGTTATGTTTGAAAACATATGTGTTTTTACGTCCAACTGCTTTAACACACAATCCACGAACTCTTGACGGTATCAATTATCATCAAGTTTCGTCAGGCAAGCCTCTGAGTTAGATGAATTTCCTATGTATGCAGCACACAAGCTTCAAGGAGTTATTGGATTCTTGTGACAAATGAAATGGATAAAGGACAGACGGATTCTTGCAATCATGAAACAGGTGAAGTTTTCGGAGAGATACCTCCAAAGAATGTTTATTTTAATAAACTTTACTTGATAAATATTTATTTATTTTTTATTTATTAATTAATTATTACGGACTGATGCCGTATTATCACTACCGCATGTGGTGACTATGAATTAAATTCACGAAAAACAAACAATGAAAGAAAATTGGCTAGGCATTTCTTCCTAGTCCTTTGCCATATCCCGGGCATGATCGGTTGATCTACTTGATAAATATTGGAACATAAAATTGAAATCTTCACTGTTAAAATACAATTTGGTTTAACATCAAAAGATTCTACAAAATAGCTCAAGTTAACCGATAATTTAAGCCAATCCTGATCGGGAAACCTTTTGATGCACAATAAGTTGGTAGTCTCAAAATTCGTTTTGAACTACGATTGCAAGGAGACCATTCTTCTTTTTCTTCTTCTTCTTCTTCTTGATTTAACGACTTCCGTGGTCATGTCGAACATCTAACGGCTTACCAGATGTGATAATACTTCATAGTTAGATAGTTTGTTCTTAATACAAGGGAAAGGCCCGGATGGAATACGATCTCTGATCTTCCCGTGTGAAGTCCGGCATTCTCCGTTCTCAGTATTCTGATGTCTGGAAGACCATAGATTTTAAACCACCACTAAAAAAAAAAAAGTGACTAAAAATCTAGAATCCAAAATATTTACTTGAAAAAATTCTATGAAAATGAGAAAAGTAAAGTACTTTAGTAAAATCAAAACTTGAACAAATATGTTTTTTAACTATCATAAATCCCGAATAAAATAAAACAAATAACTAAACACCGTCTGAAAGAATGAACTAACGCTCACAAATTCAAAAAGCAAATAAAGATACTGCAACAATTTTGTTCAAATTAATCCACCTACATTATTTATTCAACCCAAGCGCCTTGCAACATAACGTAACGCGTGTATTGCTTTGTTAACTGGCATCCACTGTACACCGAAGCACACGTGCATTTGGGCTTCCATTGTCCGGTACATGCACATTAACGCCACCGAGTACACCTTCAGCCTAGCAATAACCGCCATACTACGCCGAGAGTGGAATGGTTCACCTGGCGTGGATAGGATCGGCAATAAATGCATCGCAAAAAAAACACTAGTCCACATCCCTACCTGCCTAAGATGGCAGGCGTAGGATCGGGGTTAAGATTTATGTTCACAATCTTTCATCCCCCTTTTGCTCGCTGCGGCTGCTAGTCGGCGGCTAATGTTCTCGGCCGGCATGTTTGCCTCGCCAAGTTGCAAGGTTGCACAAAATGGATGGAAGCAGGTTAGTTTTTTCGCCAAACTGTCGGCCCAGGTAGCCCACGCACACGCCTTTACATTGTGTTGCTTTTCGGTGCTCGGGCTTTCCTATGCAGAATGACGATGGTGATGTTGATGATGACGATGACCGTCGGTGCTGGCCGGCAGCATGCAATGTGCTGTTGCAAAAGCCCTGGCGTACGATGCACACTTCAAGGTTGCATAAGCAACAGTGCGGCCTACGTGACAACGTGGTGCCGTGACAAGGATATACGGTTGCTTGCGTTCGGTGACGCGGGCGTCTTTTTTATTTCGGCCTCTATTACATCTTTTATCTTTGTGAGTTTTCTATGATCTGATGAACATTAACGAGCAGATGGGATGGGTGCAATAAAAATTTAACGTGGCAATTTAACATTTAATTAAACGTTGGTACGTTAATTAAATGTAGTAAGGGTTAAAACACGTGTTGGACGATGAATTTGAAGAAGGAAAAACGATTGGTTTTTTAGAAATTCTAAAGAGATTTTTGTTCAAGCTTTCTATTCGTTAATGTTGTATGAATGAAGGACTCCAAAGTATCTTTACTATATGGTGACGTCGAAGAATTGAGAAGGAAAGACGCCCAACAGACCATCGGATTTCGTTCGACCGACACATTCCTGCTGATTTTTCCTTACTCTCAACCCCCAAGACCTGAGCCTCTTGGACTGTTTTGCTCATGGTGAAATTAAAAGAGATTCACATCTTTATGGAATGTTTCCATGATTTGGATGCTATTATTGGGGCCTTACCCATTAGAGAGGCCTTGTCGGCGAGGGAAATCCTATCATTCCCTCTAATATCTTAATCAGAGCTGCATCAACTGCCATTCCACTTCGGGTCCCATGTATCCTGACCCACCACTGGCGATCGGTTGCTCATTTCATGTGGATTGTTTAAAGCTTTAATATTTGTAAAACCTTTTGTCCTTCTTGAGTTATTTGTACTGATTTGAACTGTTGTTAAGTGTTTTAGTTGTTTTGAAACAACTTTTTGTACTTCTTCCTGGCAGAATGTATCCTTTGATAGTTGACTGGTACATCTTCATCAAGCATTTTGTCATTAAAAATGAAAATTTAGAATGAAATGAATGAATGAATGAATGAAAAAATGAAAAAAAAAATTAATTGCATCATTAATTATATATTTCTTTCAGTTTATTGACATTTTTAAACCTGATATGGAGAAGAGCATTCCATAGATTATCACGCAAGTTATTGAACTCAAGGTTGTTCTGAAATGTCTTCATCAAGCAAAATTTTCCAACAAGTGTTCCATCGTTTGCTAGAAACTGTGTTCTCCTCCAAACATCAAGAACCCTAAGAAAATGATCTTGACATTGAAAGTTTCTCCAAGCACTGTGTAAGCATTGCTCGTTTCTGTTTGCACCCCAAATGCGTCGGATGTTCTTGGCGTACAAGCGCACGGACACAATTGTAACTCTACCCGTTCGAAGGATACATCGTCCAACGCCAACACGTGTGGCAAAAAGCATCGCGTAGGTGCACAACATTCGGTGCATCTTTCCGAGAAAGGCAAACATCCACTGCACTATCGCGTCTCGCCAGCGATGGGCGATAATGCACACGGCAGATCCTTCACACTGCAGCCAAGCGTACCGAGGATGCATACTAATGCATGGGAATGCAAAAGCTCTGGACCATAATATTAACAACCTCCGAAAGGTCACACATGCCGGTGCGCCGGAGAGTAGTACTGGCCAACCGTAAACCGTCGCGTTTATATTGCGGCCACGCAATATAACTTTCAACCGGGCAGCCACACTCTACTTTATGGATCACCTCCGACATTGGCTCGACTGGGTGGCTGGTTGGTTTATCTCACTGGCTGGCTGGCCGTGTTGGGTGGGAGTTTTGCATCCAAGACAAAAACCAACACCAGACACATTTTCCTCCTACTTCGCCGGTGTTGTGATAGACGTGAGATGTTATCCGGAGTTAGAACGATCATATTAAGTGCACGGGAACATTATTTGCTCTCGAGATATGCCATCGTGCCGTATAAAAATGTTATGTCTTTTGAGATTTTGCGTTCGGAAAACGAGGCTTAAGGACACGAGAAAAAAAAGTGTTATTCGCGCTTTATGACACTCTCAAGCTAAAGCAAGCGGTGCTAAGAATCCACCGCTGTTAAGCCTCACAAAACCAGTGGATTTTCCAGCATTTAAAAGCTCCCAGGTAATTGTCACTGTGGGTATAAAGTTCACATCACTCGGTGGCTGGAAAATGTGCTTTTCCACTCCGGAACGGTAAATGTATCTGTAATTGGATTTCCCAATCACTTTCATCACATTTAAACCCCTTTTTGCGTTCACAGACCGAAGGATGAAGGAAACGTGAATACCGAGAATGTGACTACCGTAAGGAGCACGGTGGAATTTCCCCTTAATTAATCGTTTGATGCCTTAGCCATACCCAACCGTGAGTGTGGGGGCAAAACAAAGGCAAAACTGAGATTTCGGAAGAATTCCCTTCCCCTTCCATCAACAGGTTGTCCCGGGGGAAAATTATTAGCCCGCTGTTTGCTCGCTCCTTCGTTCCACGAGCCATTAAAGAAACTTCTTGATGTTGAAGTTGATTGAAGTTGAGGCTGATCGTTAAAGGTATGTGTTTACTCTGCGCGACATATCTCTCAGTTTGGTCTGAATTATTTTCGACACCGTACCACACCGTTCTAGAATTATCCTTTCAGACATGCACCGAGAGTGCATTAGAGGGGGCGAAAAAAACAACAGCTTCGTTCAAACCAAGCTCGGACACTCGGTCAACCGTCACATCCACGCGCGATGAACGGCGCGATTTAGTGAGCTAACGTTCATTAAAATCTCGACATGGTGTATAATTACCAACGAGAGCGTTTTAACGTTATTAACACGCACCGCAACCATCTATTCATTTTTCCTGTGGCGCTTCGTATGGCGGTGTAAGGCACGACAGCAAACCGAACGGGCCGCGGCCGTCGCCACCACGGACCGCAGGACCTGTGCAGCGAAGGACGTGTGGAGGTATATTACAGGAAATGTGTAATTTCATTAAGAGCCCGGTGTGTTTGCCCACGATGCTGAAAGGTCCCCATTGTGGACAAAGGTGACGCAGAAGCAAATTTACCAAGCGGCCGAAAATGGTCCGTATTTTTTCGGAAGGGATGGGTGATGTGGTGGGAGGGGTGGGAGGGGTGGCACTCGGCAGTTGGAGAGGGATGGGCGGCGGAGTTGAAGGGCGCTCCGGTGGTATTTTTAATGCCAGTGTCAGTGCAGGAATCATATTTCGACGGTCGGATATTAACGAGGACACTTCAGCTTTGTGCCGACGGGTGTCGAAGCGAAACCTGTCCCGGAGGTGTGTAAGTGTGGAGTGATTTTCGTTAATGAACGCTCACCGAGTTCTCGGAAGCAGCCAAAGCTCCACCACTGGACGGAATTCAAAGCGGCGGCAGCATTTAGGATAGTTCGTCCAACGACATGGTGCAATCTATCGGTATGGAAATAGTTGCTGTCACAAGGTAGTTGGTGTTGGTTTAAAGATAAGGTTAAAGATCATCTAGTCGTTTGTTAATGGAGTTAGCATTTGAGTGGGACAATAGGTTTAGCAAATTGTAATGTATTATTTTGAACGTTTTTAACATAAACTGAAAACATATTTGAATGACGGTTGTCTAAAAGATTAACTGAGAAATACGGCCAGGCCATTTTAAATGAATAATAAAGTGGTTAACTTACAAAACACTAGCAAAAAGAAGTGTTATCCTGAATATAAATCAATGAGTAAATTTATTTGGTCCCGTTCATGCAAAATTGATATTTTCTGTTGTTATTGCTAGGTTAAGGATAACGTCAGAACACTTTCATCAGCAATAATAAAAACCCTGTTTAGGCAGCCAGACATTCGAATATTAAATTATGTGTTATTTTAATTATTTGATTTTTCTTACTAATATGACTGATATGTATATTTGAATCGTTGAAGGACCACGACCGAAGATTCATTGAAACCAAGAACAGAAACTCCTTGAAATTAGATTGAACATCATGATTGCCAACTAATTTTGTCTATTTATTTTATCTGTTTTTCGGATAAAGTTGTAGTAGTAATGAACGAAATACTTATAGACTAACAGGACATTACACTGAATCGCAGGATCTTAGATTAAGCTGAAACACATGCAAACAAAAACGCTCACCGAACTCGGCCTAAGACGTCCAGCGTTGGGCGTTCGTTCATGTTGTTGGGAATTCCTGCAAACCTTGCAATCCAGACAGCCATTGGTGTAATCATGGCGTATCACCCATCAGGTCTCCGTGGAAGAAGCCTAATAGCAAAGCGAGCTGCTCTTCTTCTAACTCCCT
This sequence comes from Anopheles stephensi, assembly GCF_013141755.1. Classification (NCBI taxonomy): domain Eukaryota; kingdom Metazoa; phylum Arthropoda; class Insecta; order Diptera; family Culicidae; genus Anopheles; species Anopheles stephensi. Next base: position 33,379,438 of record NC_050202.1, on the reverse strand, counting down.
TAACGAACCATGATTCAAAAAATGTTTTGCTGGGGGACATCATACTTTTCAAATGGATGTTAATTTGAAAAACATCTTCAAAAGCTTCAAATGGATGTTAATTTCCGTATAGCCTTGAACTGTAGCAGAAGCGTTTGGGCAGAAAATTTTGAGCGAGATGATCATTGCTAAGCATAAGCCCCATTCGAAGCCATTCGTTCGATTATGATATGCAATCTCCCTACAGAAGATGACTGCAGGAAAATAAATTATCGTGAAACGGGTAATCTTGATGAACATCGCTAATAAGAGATACTTTAGACTGGAGGAGATCACACTGTTAAAACGTAATGAGTGAGTGGCTACTAGGTACGAAGAGTTTAATCACCAATGAGTTGTATAGCTCATGAGTGTGTTTAAACGCAGGACATGAGTGAGTAGTCTGTTGGCACTGAGAGTACAGTCATGAGTATTTAAACCATCTCATTCATTTCTAAGATTAAACACTTTCGCCTACCCTGACTCAGTTTGCACATCGGCATGAATTTGATCAGAAATTTCTCAGCTGTGACCAATAGAAAAAAAAGATTACAATGGAACACCTGCCCCAGTAATTTTTGCGCCCCTGTTACAAATTTAAACGATAAGTAAGTTCCTAAAATTATATGAGAAGTAGTTTTGGATATACTGTAAGCAAGTAACTGAAAACTAAAAGTGTATCAGTACACCTAGTTCAACAGCTCTTTTCTTTAAAATTTGTTTATGATGCATTGCTACTCTAGTCTGAATTTTATAATCCTATATAGTATTGCTATCAGTTAGTTCTTTAAGTATATCCAGCGATATGGTGGCTTTCGGAATCGTAAAATGTTAACCTGAAGCATATCCATAGGATCTGGGTTGGGTGCCCCTAAACTTATAAAGACTCATAAGCAACATATAAATCTGCAGTAAACTCCGATTCAGATTTTTTCAACATTTCATTTATATAAAAAGAAGCTCATGATAATTGAAGTTCTCTTCAAGACCCTTGCTTAGAACTACCATATACCGAAACGTCTACAAAACATTTGCACATTGGCCATGGCCCCAGGCTACACACCAATCACAATCGGATTTACAGTGTTTCATCTAATTTTCCGTCATTTTATCCTGCTCCCACACGTGTCGCGTTGGGGCTGGTCTGCTCAGTACTAGTATGTTCAACTTACGCGCAAATTGATACCTGACTAGCAGGGAAAATGTCGCTCACACACACACACACACACACACACACACACACAGGCACACACGAACTATGGCCGAGCCAACGGATCTGGTGCCCGCTGCACCAAACGTAAGCCATATCGTATGGAATGGAAAATTGTGCATGGAAATGGAATGCGATCGTCTGATGTTGTTCCACGCTCTGAGTGCTTTCTTTGGAGAGATTACAATAAAACAGCGACCGGACTCAAAGGTGTCCCGTTGAGACTCAGTGGCTCAGCCTGCAGCGTATCAAATGGCCAAGAAAGTGGATACACGGTGCCACTGCACCATGCCCACACACTCACACACACATACACACACACACACACACACACACACACACACACACACACACACACCGAAGCATGTGTTTACCACAAGATGCACCGGAGCTAGCCGGACGGCCATGATGGAGACGTCAGTTTTTTTACTTAAATCGAATCAGACACGGAAACGAAGGGTACGATGACAATGTAATGCGAGGGCTTTGTAAGCAAATGTTTAGCAAAGAAAGGAATCGTGTAGCATACCTGCGCAAGGTTTGCCTTTTGTTACCGAGAAAATCTGAATGCTGCAGAAACGCTGCTTCTTACGCTGGAGGAAAGTCGTGAAGCCGAAGGTTTCTTTTTTCGTTTTGCTGTCTATCGGTGAGTGTTTTGACAGACTATAAAGTAGTGGAGTTTAGAACGATAAATTTTAGCTTCTTTGTATAGTAACAGTGACTAACGTTTTTTTTTTTTAAGCAGATGAAATATTTTCCGCTTAGAGGTTTACTGTAAGTCAACTGACGTTTAAATTCAACAATTTTTTTAATTTTGCATTGTCAGTTGTATACATCGAGTGAAAAAAGAGTAGCAGCACCAGATTTTTTATGACGTAATTTTCACCATCTACTACCGATACTTGTGATTAAAGTGTAGAATTTTAAAGCAACACATTTAAAATGTTATTTTTTTATCAATAAGCTGACCTTTTTGATAACAGCCAAATAGACAGCTTAATACATTTTTGAAAAAATAGCTGCCCCTCTACTTTCTGATCGCCCGAATGGTCTTAAATACAAAAACCAAATGAAACTCAATTTTAACGTACTAAATGGGTTGCTTAGCTTTTTAAATTTCATCAGAACTTAAGATACTGCATTAAAATTTTTGAAAAAAAATCATGATGCTCTTAACAAAGGATGCTCTTAAGTTTTTTAAGTCTTCCAACAATTCATCTGCAACTGAGTAATAAACGAGGAAAATGAATTGTCAATAATTTTACTGGAAGCTTCGTTTGATTTTTGGTGCTAGTTTTATTGTTGCGTGATAGGATCTGATCAACAACCCTGTCATGTGAAGACCGGAACCGCTATCACCTCCATTTCTTGGCAGTGTCATTAGTTTTAAAATGCTGATTTTATATTGAGTTTGACTAATTTATTTCAATTACTATAATGTTAAGAAAAACGCTCGAAGATAATATTTAACTTATGCACATGCTTTTGCACAGTATTAATAGAATCATTAATAAAGTCTGCATGCAATCGCGAATTCCTAGAACGATCAGAAGAAAAAAAATTACCAACGCAACCAAGATTTAGTCGTGAAGGGCCAAAATATTTATGACTAACCAACTTTCAACCAGCCATGAACAAACCGATAAAATGAAACAGCTATATGACTCACAATTTCATCACCAAGCGAAATTGTTCGATGCGTTGTCTTAAAAGAAATGTAAACGAAAAAAAACGGCACAATGTCTCATCAAACTCGAAAAGCAAAAGGTATCCGAATTTCTCATTCCCTCCCGAATCCTGCTTACGGCTGTTTCATGCTTGTGGGGTTTGTTTTTTCTTGAGCCTTTCGCATGAATGAAAGTAGCACCACAAACACATACGCGCCGGCCACATACGCACACAAAGTTGCCCCCTTACCCTGTCTGCTTGCTATTTCGTTCGTCTCTATGCAAACACAACACACATAATAAAAAGGACAACCTCATTTTGACAGTCTGATGAAGGCTTTTCGCGATTTCCTTTGCCACACACACACACACACATGCACACACACACAATGGCAGATGATTCGTAACATTGAACGGTGAAACGCATGGATAAAAAGCACACCAACCATTCCAACCATCCCCCTACGAACACACAAACACATGCTAGTACTGAATGGTCCGCCGCTCCAAAGGCATCGGCATCCAAAACGGTGGGCAAGCAACCAGTGTTGAATGTTGAAGCTTTTCCAATGGCACAAAGAAATAAATATGAAATAAATATCAGCACCAGCAGTACGGAAACGCACCCGGCTGGAAGAACGAACCTACGGACACGCAATCGGTGTGTGATAGGCGGCAATGTAAATAGAAGAACGGAGCGAAAATGCACAACAACAACAAAAAACCAAGAACTCAAAACAGAAACAAAACAACATAAAAAGCAGCAAGAGCTTTTGCTTACGTCAAACGGCAACGAGCGTTCAGCAAAAGCTTCACCGTTCGCGCTCATCTCATCGTGTACATCGTGTCTCAAATTTATTCTAACTATTCCAACCCATACTATCCTACTTTCGGAAGCGCGTTGCCCAACTTCAGCCCTGCAGCTTCGTTCGTCGGGCGTCCCTTCCCTTGCTCGATTGGTGAAATTGGTGAGTGGAAAGTTTTGGTCCATGTTCTGGGTGGAATGCACGGGTTCCGTGGACGGTGTACTGCGGATACCAGAACGGACGTCAGTTGGCGGATCGGCTCGGCAGGACGAACAAACCCCAGAACGTTGCGTAGGCGTCAGAGAAAGCGATGTTCTTTCCTTCCCCAACGAACAGGGTTTGAGTCGGTGTGTGGCTATCGTTCGTTACGGTTTCGGTGGGTGGGTGAGGGGAAAAGGGATGGCATGGAAAGAGGACCGGTGGGAGGTATGTTTGTGTTTGCGAACCTACAAAATGGATGGAGTTTTCCCCGTGCCGAGAAGGATGAAAAGCCAAGTTTTCCCCTTACATTCGGAAAGCTTCGGGTGCTGAGAGAGCTGGGGAAAATGAGCGCCAAACCCGAAGCCTTACGCGTTGGTTCCCGCCATCGAGGTTTTGTCGGTGAAGAGGCAGAGAAGGAGGAAGAAGGACAAGGACCACCACCCTCCTCAAATTCTAGCTGTCACACTCACCCCCCCCCCCCCCCCCTCACTCGACTTCACTCTATCCGATCGATGGGAAAAACAGCTGAATGGAAAGTACAAGAACTCACAGAGTCACTCACGAGCTAGTAGCCCCGTTCCGAGTATCCTCTCGTCAGTCATTCTTTCGGAAAATTATCTACCACCTCTCCCTGGCTTTCAGCTCCCCAGCACACCAGAACCAAAGGTTTGTGTGATTATGTTTCACAAAACAAACTACCATTCCCATCGACTGTGGGGAAGAAAAACAATGACGACACAGTGACGGAACAATGTGTGTGTGTGTGTGTTACCAAAGGGCACAATGGGGCAGGCTGGTTCGTTTATCCTTGATAATATCAAAACAAAAACATTACAATACGTGTAGTATGTGAGCAACACCAAAACCCCCTTCTGGCAAACATTCATAACGCTGAAATTATGAAAGAAAACCCAGATGAAGTGGAAAGATGGTTTTAGGAATTTTCGTTTGTTGCACCTACTTCGTGACCTTCTGTCACCATGTGTGGTGTCCCCTTCGTTCGGGTTACAACTCGCGTGAAGTGGGGATTTGTTGCGGAATTTCCATGACAAATCCATCGGAATTAATCATCAAGCAACGAAGGCTTTCTTTTTGTGTTGGTTCTTTTACTGCTCAGGTTTGTTTGTTTTGTGGGGCATGGGATGCAAGTCGAAATTGATGAAGTTGGGGATTTTCCAAGCACGAGTTTTCGGATTCGAGGAAGAGCACGGTTTTAATATCAACCCTCCGGTACACACAGACACACTCACACACACCGTATGCGACGCATAATCGTTCGATAATCACCTCGCGGGTAGTTTGAAATGAGGAACAAAACAATCTGGAGCAAGGTCGGCCCATGCTGATGCAGGGCACACAACCGCGGGCTTGGGAGGTGGGAATGGTGTCGTCTGAGAGTTAAGGATACTGTTACTTCATTTTCCAGAACTTAACCGATACTTTACGGTATTTACGGTATTCTGGCAATAATGAAGAAAGTCAGCTAAATTAATTAAATGTTAGATGATACAAGCTATGAAATATTTACTATCATCTATCAACATTTTTCGTTAAGGTACAAGAATTCTCACGAAAACCTGTAAACCTGACCCCCAAAATTTTGCCTGAAGCAAGTTTATGGTGGTGGATGACGATCACGAACGATTATGGCTACATTCCTAAGGACGATCCACCTGATAGTGTGCGCTATTTGACCATGAGTACGATATTATAAGCGGAACTGCGTCATCCCCACCAATTTATCCACTTGTTAATTATGTCCTCAAATTATGATCCATAACAAGTTCCAAAGATGCAATAAAATCATTCAAGCTATGCGGCATCGTGCTAGCGCCAGAACACACTTTTTACATTTGCTTAGTGACGCACTTAGCACGATAAAAGTGGAATTTGAGACGAATCCTTTGTTGGGTAGCATTGTAATTCACATTTAATGTGCAATTCAAAGCATCGAGCGCCAGATTACAATTTACCGACCGCGAAGATAAAAGAAAAAGCGAAACGAACCAGATCTGACCTTCACAATACACTGCTCAATGGAGGCGCCTGGTGCTTGGTACCATCGGGTATCCCCGCGAATCATCAGCATCCCGGACGAATTCGGTCCAGAGCACTAGCCATGGGTTGGTCTCTGTTTTGGTTTGTGCGCTATTGTGCGCTCCACACTTCTAAAGGAGGAAATAAAACCCATTGAAAAACTACAGTTGAACAATTCTGCTGCTTTGCAAAAGGGACAATGGTGGTAAAAGAATGAGTGACACGCGGACAAGGATGCTTGATGCGAAGGAAAATTCCACCGACCAGCCACCCAGGGAAAGGGAGGAGAGGGATTGGACGAGAGCTCCCTCTCACACCGCCAGGTCGCAGAACAACCGATGACGATGACGACATGACATGACGACGCGAAAAACAGTACCGATCGCTTCCATCGCCCGCTCCACCAGTGCGAATATTTCACCGAAAAGCAAAACAGCAAAAACAGCAAAACAAGCTCCAGAGAATCTGGTGGCTTGTACCGGAGACCTTCCTGAATGGACCTGTCCCTCGCAGGTGATGCGCAGGCGCTCTTTGATGCCATCGTATGCGCTTTCGCTTGCTGCCTACGCTCGGCAGCGACTTCCTGGTCGCGTCCGCCGCCTCCTGGTGGTGCGTTCGGTTCGGTCGCAGAACCATTCACCATTCTCCCAACAGCTAGCAGCAGAAACGCCACCATGTCTGGGCATGGCAAGGCCCGAAGTCACCGACAAACTCACCGTTCGCGAAAGCTCCACCGTGTGAGCACCGTGTGAACACTCATTTGCCAGGGGGTTTTGCGTGCCGAATGTGACGACCACGCGCTTCCCGAACCAAGTCTACCCCGACTGGTGAGTGAAGTTCGGCCGAACCGACCGATCGCTTCCGAGCCCGGTGCCCGGAGCCGCCAGGCGGACAGGCTAGTAAAACCGACACGAGCACCGTTCGGTTCCGTTCATTCGCGTTCCATCCCTTGACGAGGCTAGTAGGGTGTTAAAACGGTCCGATAAGCGCGCGTCATGGCCAAAGCGGCCTCCCAGGGTGGTCACACTTACCCCCTACTGAGCAGCACCAGCAACGGCAGTAGAACCAGTAGCAGCAACAGCAGCAGCATCGTACTATTATTAGTTCACTAAGGTGCCCGCAACAATTCACAAATACCCGAGTGCCGAGTTCTCCCGTTACGCTCAGTGAGGAGCTGCCGATCTACGTGTCCGCAGCCAGAACTACCCCGAAACCACCACCTTTGTGAACAGGATACACCACGCAGGGGTTCCCCAACCAAGTCTGGGGCGAAAGAACAAGTGTTGTTATTAATGTTAGTATCGTTGTTGTTGTTAGCCATCCTCGGTAGGATACACTGGTCCTTGCTCCTGTTGTGAAGTGATGCACAGTGGCAAGCGAATCCCGAACGACAGCGTGAACGAGTCTGTCCAATAGGTGTACGTGCAGTGGAAAAAATCCTAGTGTCTAGAGGCCAGTAAACCAGCTCGTCGCAGATCCTCACCAAACTGTCTGCTCCGTGATCGACCCAAGGAACGTTCGTTCACCCGTTAACAGTGACAACCAACGCAACTAGCGCAAAGTGCAGCGGTGCCATCGTGTCAGATATTCGTGCCGAGATATCGATTGACGTCGCGAACCCAAGGATACGGGCGATAATCTGTAATTATCTCTGTACAACTGTTCTGTTCCGTTCTGATCCGCGTGAGCGTGGTGCGTGTACCTTTGTCAACTGCGACATGCGATTTCGGTACGTGTGAGTGTGTGCGTTCGTGCGTGCGTGTGTGTGTGTGACTGAGTGTGCCAGTGTGATGGTGTACATTTGCTCGGTGTAAGCGTGTATCTAAGTGTATCTGTGTGTTTCTCTGCCCGTGTGTGTGTGTGTATGTTCGCGTTCGGTGCGTGTACCGAAATCAGTGTGAAAGCAGTGCAGTGGACGTGCAATGAATGCCAACGGTTTGGAGCAACCGTCACGACTCCACACTGTGTCCTGCCCGAAAAATCTGGCCAAACAGCGAGCTGCAGAAAAACTGGCTGAGCTGGTGTGTGTGTGATAGTGCGCGAAAGCAGTTGAGAAGTTCTACCGTCTATCTCTGCTCCGTGTTGCTAAGGGTCCGCCGATAGGTCCGCCGGAACGCACACGCACAGTACAGTGTCCGCAGACAGTAGAAAGTGAATCGGAAGCGAATAGAGCGCACGGTGTATCGGAGCTTCCCCAAATCGCCCAATGCACGTACGTTGGATTGCTAGTGTGGCGTGCCACCGAGAACGAGCGTGAAAGTGGTCCATTAAGACTCCGCACATTCGCACTATTTCTGGCCCACACTCACACGCCTTCTGGCTAGTGCTTTGTCGCGTTCGCCGAACTCTGACTGGCTCTGACCTTTCCGTCGCCATTTGCCGAGGGACGGTGTAATGGTGCGAGAACCCGTACAGGAATGTGTTCCGTGCGCATCTAGTCAACGCGTAGCTCGTCCTATTCCTTATAGTGTGGTAGCGAGTTCCTAAACACTGAAGTTGAAGATCTCCAAACATCCGCCGCATCTGCTTCCACCGGGCACCGATAGACACTCTCGTTGTTTCGACCTCGCGACGCTGCTAAACTCGATCCCGTCCCGACGCCATTAGTCTTTCCACGATAGCGAGCAAGCAGGATAGAGGGGTGTAGAGTTTCCTGGACCGTTTCGTGACTGGGACTTTCAAAGAATAAGGAAAAAAAATACACACATACAAACACATTCTCAAGAACCCTCCACGACTCCACGACTCGGCATACCTGTCACTGGTTAAAGAAGGGACCTGTTGAATATCCCGCACGGTGGTTAGCCGTTACGGACGTTCGTGTCAGCGCTCATCAGGATCAGCCAGCACCGAAACCGGCACGAGTACCGAAAGGTCCCAAAGGTCCCCAGGTATCCGCGTTCGGGAAAAACAAAAGAAACAGTCCGGATCAGGCGTCGGGAATATCATCCATCTCCCCTCGCAGCTTCACACGCGCGCGTAGTTCCCCACTCCCCCCCATTGTTCCGACTGCCTACCCGTACCGTACCGCCTGCAAGAACACTGCCGAAACCGGGCTCGTGTGTGTGTGTGTGGGTGTGTGGTAGCAGTGAAAAATGATCCGACCGATTCTACCGATACTGGCGTACATGAGCGTGCTCTCGAGTACGTACTCGCTGCACATGGCACGCGATGCTTACATCAAGCCACCGCCGCCACCGCCACCCGCCCAGCTGCTCGACGACCTGGACGACATGTCGGAGCTGCTGGCCGAAAACGGTGTCGACCTGATGCGGCCCATGATGGCCACGGTTCACCAGAAGACACACAGCACCACCAACGGTGGAGGTGGTGTTGGCGGTGGCAGTGGAAGCATCATCAGCAGTAACAATGGTGCGGTCGCGTTAGGCACCATCAACCACGTGACGAGCAATGAGCTGCCCGAGCTGAGCCCACCGCCGGCCCATCTGCCGACGGGGTTACGCCACGGCCCGATCGGGCCACTTGTTGGGCAGCCACCGCGTGGTCTGCAGGAACTGTTCGGTGTGCAGGCCAACTTTGACATACGAGCTGCGCAGCAACAACTGTCCCACGGTCCGAACGGTGCGACATCCTCCTTCGACGTCAATCAGTCCTCCTCCTCCTCATCCTCCTCCTCGAGCGGCATGGACGATCGGGATGATGATAATGGTGAAGGTGGTGGTGGGAGAGGCGATAGGGATGACGACATCAACGGAGCAGTCGCTGGTGGTAGTGGTGGACAGGGCAATGCTAATCTACAGCGGTCGGCGTCGAGCAGCAAGCGGGCGTCACCGACCGGCGGTCGCAATAAGATGATGGCCGACTCTGGGCAAGATGGCGGCAGCAGCAGTAGCGGTCTGCCATCAATCCCGCACGGCATCGCGAACCAAATGATGCTGCGCAGTACACGCGGCCAGCGGCAGTACGATGTACCGCAAATTGGTAAGTGGCCTAACCCGTACGAATATGCATAGTTTCAGACTGAATATATGTTTTACTAAATCTTGTGCTCAATTCACATGTACAACTGATTTGCTATAAAGAAGCTTCAGGTGTACGAATCTCTTAAGAAGGCAAGTAAAAGACACTAAATTATCCAGTTACACTGATGTTTGAATTATTCAGCATGGTATCTATACTTATCAGCTAATTAAACAGTGCATTAGATTGCAATTTGCACAGCACAAAATACTCCAGAGATCACAGATCAGAGGATCTATAGAGGAGTCCATCCACAGATTTTTTTTTTGTAACAAGAAAAGATTTGGACACCCAACTAAGAGAGTGAATCAGTCAATTACAGGGAAATTTTACCTTATGATTCTGTCCTCTACAAATATTTTACATAAATATTACATACAAATATTATTCGGATGTTCGATCGGTCTTCCGATTACCGCAATGATCTGCAAAATGAGGTATTGACTTCATTTATTTGCAACAAATTAAACCAACTAACAAGTTCGATGATTTTATCTGAGTATTTCTTTTCTCTCATCGTAACGATGTTATTGTTTCTATGAACACAATCTAAACTTATCTAGCACTTTACAATAACAGATTGCATGATGCATTGCGTGAATTGTTGTGCGTAACACGCTAACAACGCAATTCTACCTCATACAACTTCATAGATAATTCATTATATCGATAACGAGATATTACGCAATTAAAGAAAAAGCCTAAAACATTTATTAACCCAAAAAATATGTAAAACAAGTTAAATGTAACGAAAAATTTGGTTGACATGTGGCATATTAGCTAACAGTTCTTCAGATTGCAAGGTAATTGAGGAGTTCATTTGTGAAGGCAGGATTCAGGCTGAAGAAAGATTTGAACCGATAACATTAAATTTTTAAGGTTAAATTTCAAACAAAGCACTTTTATACCAAACCATTTTAACCTGAAGACCATGATCAGCCAGCAATATGAAACCATTTTAACTTTATGTTTATCAACCTCATTTAGTAGTCTTGATAAAAGGGACCAGACTGATTGTAGGAATATATCATAGTTGATGTTTCGATAACATAAGTCTTTTACAAAAAAGATCCTTGAACAAAGTTGATGAATGAGAACTTTCAATTTTTCATTTGTTTAGGTTTTCAATAAGAAATGTCTCAAAAGTAATCAACTTGGATTGACAAGTAAGACAGGTAGAATAAAAAATAAGTAGTTATGCAACTGCTGCCCAACAGAACTTGGTCTTGAGCTACGCGAACCGTCGTGAATCATTTTAATACGTTCCGTTTTATTGCAAGAATCAAATATACAAGGAAAACTTCAAAAAACTTCCAGCAAGATTTGATTAAGGAACCGGATTCAAGCACAATACCCGGCACACTCATCACCAACCGAGCTGCGGGCTTGCGAATCGCATGCAAGCTCACAAATATTATTTTCCTAACGGAACTTTTCCCAGAATCTGCTGCACCGGCCCCGGTCGCTGGGCAGATGTACCGAGCGCATCCAACAAGTGCACGGCACTTGAACTCGCTAAATTCTCGACCCATTCGGTGGGAAATTAAATCAAATTACACACTAAAAATGGTTACGACAATCAAATCAAACTAAATGCCATCGTCCACCGTTGGTCGATCGGTCGGTGGAACCGTGCCATGCCATTTGCGCTTGGGCACAAATCCCGAGAACCCGAGCACACACTCGGGGTATGCTGCATACCGATAGACATACGTGAGTCGAGTGCCGTTTTGTGGTGAAGAATGTCTGGCTGGGGAAGCCCGATGCAACCATGGCAATCGTCATGGGAAAGCTCGCTGTGATGCCGTTCGTTAACCAAAGTTCTTCTGTCCACCCGTGTGTGTGTGTTGAATTCTATGATGGATGAGTAAGGCGAACGCTTCGAGCGGAATTTTCTTCCGAATACAGAGAAAAAGAGAGAAAGAGAAAGAGAGAGAGAGAGAGAGAGAGAGAGACAAGCATGAAAAATGTCCACACAGTAGGCGAGTGATATGTTTCGGTGGAAATATATGACCGGGCTCTGCATGCGCGCGATGCATGGTACGCGGATCCGCCGTGAAGAGCCAGCCACCTACTGGTGGGCATAATGTAAATTGGCATGTTCATCTTCTTGGCGTGTGTGTGGGCGCCGGTACCGGTTCTGGTGATATTTTATTTCCACATTTAATGATGCTGCTCGGTGCTTTCGGATTTGGGTGGCATTTTCTTCAAAGAATAAAAAAAAAACACACCCGCCAGAATGTCCTTCTTGATCTACATGTGCTTCTGTAAAATGGCAAACGAGCAAAGCCTATTTGAAGTGGAGGCTGAATTTTATTGCCATCATGAATGTTTTCGTTTCGGTCGTAGGACTCCTACTAAAGCAAACAAAAAAAAAAACGTCGGATCCCTCCGTAAAGCCTCGTCAGGTCTCGTTACAGAAACGACTATCCCACAAAAAAGAGCCATACAAAACATGAACATTACCCATGGGGAAATGTGGGAAGATCCAACACGAGAAAAAAAGGAAGACTTCACCTAACGATACACTCGAGTAGTCACCGGTGGGGCAAACCGGTTCAAATCCTACAGGTACGCGAGGCTTAGTGGCTACGTGTTGTGCATCGTCCGTGTGACGTTATGCATTCCAATGAGCAATGGCAGACCAGCCGGGCTCGATCGATTCAATCGGGGTTATAGCTTTTCAGCCACGGTTTTTTTTTATAGTTTGTTTCAATTTCCCCATTTAACCGAAAAAACATCGACCAGAACGCCTTAAGCCGTACGTGACAGGCTCCACGGATCTGGATCAGGGGCCAGGTCCCGCAATAAAAGCAAATGCATTACACTGGAGCAAGTGTCTGCAGGGGATACAGGTGATGGGGGACAAATTGCGGTCAAATTAAGTCGATTGTGCTAGTGGATTAAATTAAATTGACTGTCACAAGCCAACCCGCAGCAGCAAACACAACGCTGGTCTGCTGTACATGGGACTCGAAAACGTAGAAGAAATATCAAATTTAAAGCTTGTGAAGATTACACGGCATTACACTGACGGCAGACAGTGTGCGCAACACACGGGATGGCGTTCGCTTTGTTCCCGGGTGCGTCAAATGCGACATGCTTTGAATGGGGCATTGAAATATTTCCAATTTTCTAGAGATCCTTCCCCACTGTGCGACGACGGGATTCGTGTGCGTCGGACAGAAATCAGCCATTAGAGGATTGGTACAATTTTCGTGCGAAATCCTTATTCTAATCGACATATCATTATCGCCGTGTGAGCGTGTGAGAGAAGCTCCCAAGAAATCTGTTCCATTTTCTACGAACATTAGCACGCCAAACGAACGCCAGGTGCTGCCAAAGCTAGGGTGGAAGAAAAAAAAATGCCTGCAAACCCAATCATAGCGCTGTCGGGAGCAAAAATACTTTTTTTTCCAAAATTTGCGTACCCGGGCGCGTTAGAAATGGCTGGGGGAGATGATCGCAGCTGGAGCCCAAAACCAAAATCGTCAATTTTCGCTAATGGTGTAACGATGCGCCGGTGCCGTTTTACATATCATTCTTCGATAATCCACCAAGGCGTGGGAAGCCTTCGCACGGCGGGACGTCCTGCTATGGGATGTGTGGAGCATGCTGGAGCTTGTGTGGGAGCGAATGGGTGAGTGTGTAAGGGAGTGGATAGAAGAGTAAACAGAGTAGCTCCCACCCATGCCCACCACTGTGCGCGTTTACGCAGGATCAAAAAACAATCTTTTTCCTGCATTGGGCACACATAACCTTCAGAACTCGAGCGCTCCGAGCGCCACTTCAACCGTTGTTCTCCGTGTCGACTCACTTCCGAGAAACGCACGCACCATTTGTTCACACTTACATAGCGAAACGATTATGCTGTGTGTGTATGTGTGTGTGGTGAAGAAGAAGTTTGGGGACGAGAATTCGTTGTTTCGTTGGGCACAATGTGTGGAGGTTTCGTTTCACGGCCTAACCTAAACCATCGCGAGGTCGTAGGTCGGTTCTCCACTGCCTATGCACACACACACACAGACTGCCGGGGAAGCGGAAAAGCTCACCTGTTGCGCAATTTCCTGCTGTCTGTCGCTGATGCTTGTCACTCTCACCAACCTCCCTAGCCCCACTCCTCGCATAAAACAAAAGCAGCACACAATTCCCCGTGTATACAGTGTTCTCCCCCGAGGGGAAGGACTCCCGAATGAACAAGGGGAAGGAATAGGAGCGGCTGCCCGGGAAGTGAGTTGAGCATCGTGAGCACTATACTCCCAGGGTGGAAATTTTCCGTCCGGTTCGATGTACTGCTCCGCCGTTTTTCTTTGCGGTCGAATCGAGTCAGCTCTCATTTTCTTTGTTGTCCAGAAATGTTTATCACAGAACAGAACAGAACTTCTAGGCAACGAGCTGTCCTATGAGAAAACGATGCAGTACGAGAAGAAGTAAACATGATAAGTAACAGTAAACAGAGAAATTATTCATTAATTCCTTGGTACGGTTCTCTGGAAGATGGCTGACGGTACGATGACAATGCGATAGCATACTTTTAGGCGTTAAAGGTGTTAACGCCGCTTTCTTCTACCTGGTACCTGGTGGATTGATAATTCATTTCCTTCCGGGTTCCACGTGCATGTGTGTGCGTGTGTGTGACAATGGCTTGCTTGATTCCAGCCTTACGGGGTGCCCGTTTTGAAAGATCGGATGTGCGCCTGTGCGTGGCCTTCAGTACGCCATTCTATATCAACAAAAAAAAAATCATTTTTCTTTTTCTATCCATTAGCATTAGGAGTTTTTTTTTCATTACGACCACCATCTACTCGCAATTAAATGCGGACTGGGCGGTTTTAAAAATGGATGAAATCGCTTCAAACTTAGTAAAGTTTAGTTGTTGTTCTAGATGAGTTTTCACCGATATCGTTTACCTGTGCCTCATTGCATTAACGTTTATTCTACCACTCATACTTATGCTTCCTTTTCGTCAAACAAGTGTATGTTAATAATTTTTGCAAAGCACACAACTTAATATCAAATTTGCAGACAAATCAATATTCCCGGTTCCTACAGCAACCCTTGAGGAATGGGAAAACAAATTTCCCCTTTTGTTATCCCTATTACGCAACAACCACAAGGTTGAAATCTAAATTTGCAAGTGAAATAAATGTTCGGTCGTGAAAGCACATATTCGCATTCCATCAAGCCCTCACCATCTAGCCAATGAATATTCGCTCGAGTTTATTTATTCATTTCGGGGCGCACTCGTCGTTCCTCGTTAAAATTAGTACATGTACCGGGCTGGTGAGTCTTCACCACACCGATCCGATAAACTTCTTGTAAAGTGTTGCAAATTATAAGCTCATCTAACACCCGCCATGCAGCTTCACTCTATGGGCGATGACTCCTTGTATTCATATTATCATCTCAGCAAAGTTGAGCAACTTCCGTATCTCTCCGTATCGTATCGTGGCTTGCGTTTTCGATGCGTCAGGGCGACTCTTTGGACGGCCAAGTCTACAGTAAGTGTGCACACGGCAAGGACGACAAGGACCGCGATAACTTGCCAAAAACCACACTCACTAAGCCGAGCTAAACGAGACAGCTGGGAGATTAGCGACACGCCACGACGTATAGTTTGAGAGGCAGCGCACTAACTTTCATTGTTGTTGCAACTTCCGAAATCCGGTATACACGGCCACCCGTCTGTGTTAAGGAACGTAAGCTTCCAAAATGTGATCCCCAAAAGCTGGGGCAGGTTTTTGTTTGAGTGACGGAAAATTGCAGATTTACTAGGGTTTAGCGGCAAGAACGAACGTCGAACGTTACCGTGACCGAACTGCTGAGTTCGTTTAGTTCGCTGTAACGTTTAGTTTCATTTGCAAATTTTAGAGCACTTGTGCTATTTAACTTTTTAACGAACTGTATTTGCTACGTGTGCAAGGCGATAGCAACTCCGGTCTCACGCGGTAGGACCGGGATTCAAATCCTATCCAGACTGTCTCTACCTACGCAGGACGGAGACAGTCTGTCCCGATGCTCGGGACGGAGCATCGGGTAAACACAAATCACACAAAGCCAGAAATGGCAGGCAAAGATCCTTCAAGGTTGTAGTTCTAAAGGGGGGCTTTTCTAGACAACTACAAAGACCAAGTTTATAATTTGCAGGTGGATATTTCAGCAATTAACAGGGATTTCATTACTATCGTGTTTCAGTAATAAGTAAGTTTCAGGACAGGACATATTTCTGTCCAGTTCTATCTGCAAGTAGTTTACTTGATCCTGGGCGTTATCAAGTAAGAGCATCGGAGTATAGTTCTACCTACTGTTCACATTTTTTTTTTTTTTATTCATAAAGAACGGCCTGGCCGTATTGCTGTTCACATTTTCTTAACTGCAATCATTTTATGATAATTTTTTTTAGGAACATATGACTACAGTTGACGGCAAGTTTCCCTAGAAGACTTGTCAATGGAAATTCCAGAATAAGGACTGAACGGCCTCTTGTCCCCAAGTCGGAAGAAGTAAAAGACGGGATTTAGCTTGCACAATATTTTTTATGTTAAAATTACACGATTTATTCCCAATTGCTTTTTACGATACTGATAGGTGTGTCATTTTTTTTATCACATCCTTGCTGTATAAAAAAGTGTCTTAACTAATGGGTTGTAAAGTCCAAATGATAGCGATAGCGAGTAGGCAGCACTGTCAGCTAGTAAATTCTACTTATTGCATCAATAGCCATTGTTAGATTAATTGTACTGGCATCTGATGGAGTGAACGATACCCACGCACTCATCTGGAATGCTAATAGATAGCAAGATGTAAATATTTAAAGTTCAACCAGCACGTCATAACGACGCGCAGCACCACAAAATCCCAGCAAATCCACCTGTTTTTAATCTATTTATGGTAAATTTCATACAGCCCGCCCTATATCTGCTGCGCCAGATGAATTTATGCTTATCACCACTTCCAGCCCACTAGCAGCAGCACTAATCATAATCACGCGATCATCAAATTAGTTAGCCTGTTCGCGATGATAGCTTTCAATCCTATTCAACCGATCACCGATGTGATACCTGTTTGCCTCAACTGTATGCCATCGGAAAAAAGCGTTGCATTTGATTTAACATAATTGGCACCATCACTTCTAAATCGCCAATATACACTAAGCCTCCCAAAAATCGTTAAATTCATAGGCTCAAAGAATTATCCCAAAGCACGACGGTTCGTCAGCCGTCAGGTGAGCTGTTTGAGATGGAACTGCGGTTGCGAGCAAGGCGGCAATCTTTCGCGACCGTCCCCAAAACACGGAAACGTATCAATCTTGATTAAAATAGCTTTCGTCTGTGCTATAATCTATCCTATAAAGGCTTGCTAAAGGGGATTTGCTATTTTCAAAGGCGAAGCAACCACGCGTAGCTAGAATCGGGAAGGATATGGTTAATTAAAAGATGATGCCTCAGATAAAATGATAAGCCTCCTTTTCCAGGAATTGAACTTTAATATTTCTCCGCATTTAGTTTTACAGCACAGGCTTGTACTTTTGTCCACGACTGCGATGGTTTGAGACGCATTAACTATAATTAGTGCAATCATCGTGAGCAACATTATGCAGCCATTTGCTGGAAAAACCATCATAAATTTATTTTGATCATTTTATAAATGGAAAGCGAAAATGGGTTACCGTGAAAAAAGGGGAACGCCTTAGCTTACAGCTTATGAAGCTCATTTCGCCATTGCCTTCATGCGTTACCCAATATTTACACGGCTCGACAGACAAATGATAAACAATAGAGCGCAACCTGACACCTACGTATTTCGGTCGCCCGCCGGTTTGCTGGGAGGGAGAGAGAAGAAAAAACCACACACCAACCATACGAAAGGCGTGAATGAGTTTACGTTGGAGTATTGATCGAAATGTGAGCACAGCACGGAGACAGCACACAGGACTGGGTCGCCTTTTGTTTAGCCGACTCAATGCGTAGAAATTTTGCTCATCCTGGTGTGTCCCGGTACCGAAGCTGAACGGTAAGGAACCGAAGAAAAGAGTTTACGTTCGCTGACAGGACGATAAAATTTGGACAAGTGGCAGCTCATCGTCCTAGTAGCGTCGTCGTCGTCGTCGGCTTCGTAGCTTCGAAGGCCTGCTGCTACTATCAGTAAAAATTTATGGCCCACGCCAAGTTTCATTAGATACACCAAACCAAACCTTCTCCTCTCCCTCACAGACACACATGCACAAAAGCACTCGCTGCAGTCAATGGAGAGAAAAAAGAAGCGATAAATAGATGTATATGGTGTCCCTTCATCCCAAAACTGTCAGCGAAAGTAACGTCCAAATTACGTCCTGTTGCGTAGGAACTAAGGCTTCGTATGGGAATCTCTTACGCTGCTAGCTGTTCTGGGCAACACTGGGGACGATAAGTGAGCAGGTCACTTTTCATGATGCCCCACGATGATCGTGCTAGATGAGCGGCGGTAGATGATGCTGAACGCTGGCCTGCTAGAGACAGTGGATGGAAAGTGATACCGTCGTCGGTTGTGCCCCGAGAAGGCATCTGGCATTCCTCTCCCAGCAAGCTGGAAGCCATCGGATCCACTTGATAGTGGAAACCTGTCAACGTATTCGGGTTAAGGTACTGTATACCTTTTTTTTGCTGTTGCTTGGAAGGTTGCCCTGCTCTTCTCGGGGGTTCGGGGTTCGGATCACGCGAAGGTGACCCTAAAATCTCACCGGTAGAAATTGGAGCTTTCGTTAGCAGCTTTCGTTTGGGTTAGATGCGATGAATTTGTGCTCCGGTGTCAGATGGTGAAGTATTTATGAGGCTGAGGTCACTGGGGGGAGGAGCCATTGAGGTTCCATCTTTCATCTTACTGCTAGTGTCTCAAAAATGAGCTATCTCGAAGCTAGTGCAGCGATGAACAGTGTCTGAAGATAACGTTAGTAAAATATACCATTTATACATATCAAAAAGATGTAGGAACCATTGGGTCCTATAAGCTCCAAGATATAGAGAGAACACATAACCCAATAACTTATACCGATGCTGCTTATAATTCATACGACGGCGATAAGAAAATATGCCATCCGCCATTTTATTGCCGCCCAAACATCGAGTGCACTCACCCACGCAATCGCATCTTACCGTGGGTGGACCCGAGGACAGCCGCGAGCGGACAGCCAATGGCACTAAAAGCCGCGCCGAAAGACAAATTATGGATCTCATTTCGTATATGTCGGCTCTGTGCGGGTGCTGTATGGGGTTTGACTGTTACAATGCAATGATTCATGACCCTACTTCGACTGCACCCTGTCCCTTCCCTCCTGTCTGTATTCAGGGAACGGTTGAGTGCTTGCCTCGTACGCGATCGGTCCGCTTTTCATTCAAAATCCACTCAAAAGTTGGGGCCAAACCTCATAAAACAACTCAACCCCGAGAAAAACGGCAGGCTTGGCAGCTAAATCAAACCAGCCCCGATTGAAAGCTTCCTCCAATACGTCAAGTACCCGTCGGCCACACACACACAGACATTCGTTACCTCCCACAATGGACTACCGGAAGTGGTCCATCATAGGGAATGTATTTGCCCCATCCTCACCACGGTAAAATCGCATACTTGGGCGTACGACGCCATTTAGCACAAACGCCATTGCATCACGACCACCAGTACGGGACGAAGAAGAGGAAGCAATTGCGTCCCCAGTTTGTCAATGGCAGTGCACTTTTCTCACCCACGCGAATATCTTGTCTCCCACCAACCCTCCATCTTGGGGTGGCGAGGGTGAGAACACGATGAGGGTGAAATTGCAATTTGTCACAAACAACTCCATCGCTGCAGCGTTCTTTGGTAGCAGCTTTTCTTTGGCACTCGCGGCATAGTTAGTTTTGTATAAAATATCAATAATTCCGTCTAGAGGGAGGAGGGGGGTTTAGGGGAAAAGGAAGGGGGGAGACAAGAGATAGTTATGTCGCGTCCACGCACCAAACCGTTTTGCCATTTCCAACATGCGCGCCGGTTGATGTGCTTTGATTTTTATTGCTCTACAAACGTGGGAATATGTTCGCCCAGAATAGGGTAACAAACGATTGGAACCCTTTTGCGGGAGTTAGTCATGAGGAGTCTAATTCTCTCCTTAAGCAAGAAAAAACAACCTACTTCCCGAGACGATTTCAGAACTGTCTTGATGAAGTCGTTATGCGATGCTGTACCTTATCCACCCGCAGGATAATAGATGCGCTGTATGCGTGTCCCCACAGGAATTATCAAGGATTTCAACTTCGTAATAATCGAGATAATTTGAAGGCTTAGTAAGAAGCTTCTCGCAAATGTATCAGTCCTCGGCAGTTTAGCAGGGATTGTCGAGAATTTGTACTTGGCGAGGCTTTGGATAATGACATACGCATCTTCATCGTTGACAAAAATTAAGGAAAACGTTCCTGTTCGAAACAATTCTATAAAGTACTGCTTAACTATAATTGGAATACAACCTGTTACAGTGTACAGGATGTGCATGCTGACTTTGACAGTTGTGTTCCTTGTAACACGTATTAAGATTACCATACCAAAACAAGCAATACCTCATTGGAAGGCTATCGACGTGTGTTAGTGAGTATCAAACATGTGGAACCTCCCCGAGATGTGGAAACAAAATCACATGCATAATGATGGTTCGCGCCGGACAACTGAATCGGGACTCCATGTTCCATGAACACCGTGAATTAAATCAAATTGAGATGGAAAACTCCGACAGATATTTGGAAAAACTTGGAGAAAAAATGACGCCTAGCAGACAATCAGATCGCGTTCAACCCATGAATTCCTGTTAAGTTTTAACCTCCAAGACCTGAGCTCCTCTTACACTAATTTGTTCATGGTGTAGTTAAAACAAATTTTAATAGAATATTCAGCAACACCAAAGACGAATTATTAGCAAAAAATGATATTCGTTTTAGCTATCTTTCCCATAAAGACAGTGGTTAAAGCGTGGGTTCTGGTGTCACTTCGAGGCCGGAGTTCTCTTCTTCTTCCTTGGCACTACAACCTCGAAAGGTCTCGGCCTGCCATTTCTGGCTATCTGTGACTTCATTTTACCTATAGAAAAGTAGTCAGCCTTACGTACTGGGAGGCGGTCTGGGTGGGATTTGAACCCCGATCCTGCCGTGTGAGGACCGGCGCCGTTATCGCCTTGGCCACCGGACCGCCCCGAGTTATATGAATGATATTAAATGTTATATTAAATGAGTTATATCTCCCAAAACCTTTTTTTGATGGGAATTGTCAAATTAAGCTTGCACACCCTGTACAATGTTTCAACAAAATATGCTAGACAACTTTGTTTAGTACAGAACTAGATAGAACGTTCTTTACTCCTGACTAAACTGTCACCTGGGATCTCTGCTAGAAATATATTGGTTCGATAGTGTTTGCCAAAACAAAAAACCCGGACAAAGTTGAAGCAAAAGCAAGGATAGAGATAGAAAAAAATAGTTTAAGAAAAGTTTATGCCAGCTTGCTTATTGCCCCAACACACTCCGAATGTGCTGGAACGCGACGAGTTCCTGGTTTTCAGACACTTTGAAATACGTGTTGTCTAGCAAATGTTTCTTCTTGCCGATACACTCTTCTAGCTCGCAGAATCCGATCTTATTCTCTCACACAATCGCTCTCTCTTCAGTATTAAGAAGATTGCATCTTTTCAATTTTTAGCGTACATTTGCCAGTATCCCGGTTCGCTCGCTAAAGGTCCCGGCTAAAGCCCTATTTTCTTTTCTGTCGTGACGCCAGACGCTACCTGCCGAAGCCACATCTAGCTGCATCTGATTTGAACGCTAGATGCACTTCTCCCACGTGTGGTAATGTGTGCTTGTCTGTGTGGGTAGGGACTGTATGTATCGTACTTGTAAACAGACGCAGACTCATTCCTTCCCCTAGGGTGAGCATCCGCGTACGGAAAACTTTTTCGGGGGGAAAAATGGAAAGCGACGGGTCCGGTTTTTATCGTTCATTGCCCCCGAGAGGCAAAGAATGACTTCGACGTTTATCGATTGCAAGTACAACTCAAGTAGTGTGTCTTAGTACGTGATGTAGACGACGATTCATTTTCGCGTCACTCTTGTTAGGATGACGATGTTCAGACACGGATCACATTGCCGGGAGCTTTGAACCTCGGAGCGTGAACTACAAGCTCGTTTCGTGACTGGTCTGTCGGGTACCTGCAAATGGCAGGTGCAGCTGATTTATTTTATCGAACTGTAATTGCAGTATAAGCGTAATTGGTTTGAATGTTTAAATGGTTCCTGAAATCCATAAAATAAATGTGTCTCAATTTGTATGTTAAGCTTTGACAATATTAAAAAGAAAATTCAGTCATTCAAGGTAAAATTGGGAGGAAAAATGGCTTTAACTCAACATTTTATTCCGTTTTAAATCTGAAACGAATATGCAACACAACAGTCAGCTCTCTCAATTTACCAGCACCCGGTTTCAAAAGTATTCATTACAATTTGCAACCTTTTTTTAAAAAAATACATCCCATTGGAACTACAAATCGATTTATGTCCATCCAACTACATGCGTCGTGTCGAATTGCATCAAATGTCATAAAAAAGGCTCCAATTTGGCGTCGTGCACAAATAGTATGCAACATTGACATCCAATACTTTGATCATGCATTTAGCCGCGAGCCATGTGTATCATTGCAACTGCATCTGATTTGCATAAAAATTTGCAACGCACCATATGAAGCTCGGTGGGAAGAGGGGGTTTGATAATTACAAAGCTACAAAATAGCAGCAACAAGATAACAGATGGATTTCAGCTCCAAGCGAAGGTATCGATCGAGTAGTCAGCTAGTTTGGTGAATACATTTTCCCATTGCTATTTGTAGTTCCCTTTTACTTTTACCCGGTATTCTCTCTTGCAATCAACTATTATTTCAATGGAGTTGTTGAAAAAAATACAGAACAATGTTTTTTGGAAAACAAAATTAAGGAAGTTATACATAATATTTGAATTACATGAATTTATAGCTCCAGAAATATTTTGGTAAGACATATCATTTTTCAGTCAAAGAATTTATTTTGAATTTTATACATTCAAATATAAAAAATTGAACAAAATCCGATGGTACAAACGTTGGATGCTATCAATGTGAAACTTTAAAACCCGTAGCAACACCGTCACAGTGTCATTCATTACGCTACATGTAACTCAATCCTGTAGCATTATTGATAATATGGCCGAAACAAGCATAAAAGCAAGGCAAAACTCATCTGCGGTGCCACGTGTGATACAAAACCAAACGAATTTTCATTGACAGTGATTTTGATCCGGAACCGGTGTGGGCACGGACATTAATTTTATTTCCCACATGCGCCGCCCCTCCAAATGCCAAATGTAAAGGTCAGTTAATTTAAATATTAAACTTGATTCGATTTGAAATATTCACAAGCCAGCGGAAAACGTTGCCTGCTAATTGCTGTATTAATTACAATACAAATAAATCTGGTGCAGTGCATCCTCGCTAGCTCCACACACAGCTGGAGTCTCGCTTGGAATCGAAATCTGATGCCGATTTTCAACTCCTATGCTAATATGGTGAAACATTTTCCACACGTTAATATGGTAAAAAATGTCATTTTACAATCGATCATAGAGGAGGATGGTTAGAGCCAGAGCCGGCCGTAGTAATTCATGTAAGAGCTCCACCAGCTTCTCACATTATTTAAAATTTGTTGTCGAAGGTGACACAGGTTCACGTTCAGTGCAAATATTTACTGAAGGGTTTGTTTTCGGTTTTCGAAGAATTTCTTTAAATACTGATCATTGACAGGATCTCAAACGCCACTCGCAAACGCAAACATATCGCTCGGCCAGTTGGTGGTTGGTACCGAGGTACCGTTTTTTTGCTCATTCCCATTTTTGCTGACACGTGTTGTTACACGACGCCCCATTCATTCGTTAAGAGGTACTGCCCGGGTTTTCGGTAAAACCGATCCTTCGACTTTGTTTGCAAGCGTGTGTCACGTCCATCCTTTGCCTACACTTAACCGGTGTGTAACAAAATATTTGTAATAAAACCCTGTCCCTCATCCCGCCAATTGCTGGGGCGCAACGTCGCTCGCTCTGTAGGATTCGGTGGACCAGGTGCTCGTCCAGGTACGGCAAAACCGGGTTGTTGCTAGAATGACAGCGATGATGAAATACATATTTATAGCACCAAAAGGTGGCTCGTGGACACACGTGTGTACCGTGTGTGTGCGGTCCTCTAACGGAGTGCGCTCACCCTTGATTCCAGCAATTTTACTATTTGCAGACCGGGTTGTAACTACGAGTTTCGCAGGAATTACAAATGTATGTAAGCACTCTGGGCCCGATCGGCATGGGCTCCGCTGGTAACAAGTTACTGGAACGCTTCAGGGTAATTTAAGACCCCACTTGGAGCGAGAGCTATTATAGTAATTAATATCGAACGCACCCTCACCGATCACTTTCCACGCACAGCTCAAGGGAGAGAGAGAGAGGGAGAGTTGACACTGAAAAGCGTGGTCCGCCGACGAACCAATCACGTACGCACACTCTCCTTAAGTTGCACAAATTAAGTGCAGTCACCAAGGAAAGCTCACCTTGCTGGCGACCACGTGACTGAACCGCCCAGTGACATCCAACCAGTTCAACGGTTTGTCCTTGGCGGGGTGGGCCTATGGTAATGGTGAACCGCAGGAAAAGAGCACCGACACTGCGGGTGTCTTAAAATAGTCTTTCTTAATCGACACCGTGTTGCTATTACCAGGCTAATGAGCCCGCAACGCGCTTTGGGTTCTGTCATTACATGCACCAGCTCGGGATTTGGATTCGTGGGCTATCGGGCCTTAACTGCTGTGCTGACGTCAGAGCGGGAAGAGATTGTCCACTGGTGCAACAATCGTTCGCAGTTGGCCGCCGTGACCTTTGGTAATATTTTTTGTTTTGCATCCCAGATTAACCGTCTTAAAAGATCTTTAGAAATTGTTGGTCAGTTTCTATGACAAAGCGAGTGTCATATTGCCGCGTCTGGAACAAAAACGTGCGAAACTAGTTCACAATAATTGTTTCCGGATCATCACCCACAATGAAAGCTTGTCTGCGGTAGTACGAGGCATCTCACGTACAAATGGCACCTCAGGACTCGGGTGCGGTTTCGGGTGAACCATTGTACAGTTGTTGCTGTTCCCGTGACGGAACGAACGGATTGATTGAGGATCTGTTTAAGTGAGGGATCACAGCTGGATCTGTCCACTGCGTCATCCTGGTGGGTCGTTACTGCACGTGGTTTGTGGTTCACTCACTGTACAGAGCATGGATGCTCCGCTTGACCACAGTCGTTGCCATTCGGTCGAGGATGTCAGGATGGCAAATACGTTCTGGTTCGTTGAACGCTCCTTCACATGCATATGGTGATTGATTTATTGCGGTTGGTTAGAACTCTCCCTCCGTGGTAACGATTCAACATAACGTTCGAGAAGTCGAATTCACCGCCACCGGTTCGGGTTTTGTGAGATGCAATTATGAACGTTCATGGAACGACAATAGTACCGTGCGGTTAATTTCGGTCGTGACGAGCGAGCACACGTTACCGATTTTGCTGGTGATGGTGAATTCTGGCCCAGCCAATCAACATCCTTCCGTTCGCCTTCATTTGCTGAAGAAATTAAAGGCTACAGAATGTCATAAATGAAACCAAATATACGCCGAACGCACTAAAATCCCGATTGCTTAACGCAAGCGCACGCTAAATATAGTCTACCCGTACCGGTGGCTCACGGTGGTTCATGACGCTTGGTAACGCTTTCGTCATTAATCCTATATTTAGTATCAGTAAGTGTTCCGCCACCAGTAAGGTCGCTTTCAGCGGAGGGAAAATGCGAAAGACATCGGATTGAATTTAGACCAACCAAAAACACTGCTGTAAGGAAAGGTGATACTCTTGCTAGATCTGGCAAAAAGCAGCAGACGGAACGAAACCAACACTCAGGTGATCTGGTCTGTAATGTATAAGTGATGGGTGCTCGAAATCCAAACTACCTGGTTTGAATTCTATTATCGGTAATTGAATCGATTCCGATTCCAGAATCAATTATGGAAACGATTCCGATTCCGGAATTTATTCCGAAACTGGTTGCGATTCCGGAATCAATTTTAATATCGATTTTGGAACCAATTTCGGAACCTATTCCACAACCGACTCCGATTCCGGGACCAATTTCGGGATCGATACTGATACTGATGCCGACCGATGGCAGAACTCGATACGATTCCGGATCTAATTACAGAGCTGATTTCGATTCCAGGCCCAATCCCGTTTCTGGAACCGAGTTCAAACCTACTTCTACTCAGAAAAAAAACGGAATCGTTCGGAATCGATTCCGATCATAACACTATCTTTCCCATCATTAGTAAGTGTGTTTTCACATCGAGCGAGAACGATGAAGCAAAGTGGTTTTAAATCTAATCTGCAACCAGAAATTAATTCGATTAACCACTATGATTTAGCACAGCCATCGCATGGTTGCGAAATGAGAATAAATCGCTCGTACAAAAAGCCTCAGTACTTCGGGGTGAGCTTTGCCATAGCTTTGCCTGTGCATAAGTTTAAAAGAAGTTTAGCAGCTCTGGTTGTTCCTTTTCTAGCGATATCGTGTTCCATCCCAATCACCGTGACCACTATCATGCTGAGATTCTCCGTGGGGGGAGTTCTTTTCTTTTCAGCTCCTTGCTCGCTGTGGTTTAGCTAACCAAAACCGGCAGGTCAGCAGGTGGTTACGTTCGCAAAAGTGTGATTCCTTCTGCCACAACATGACGCAAATCTACTCCATCCTCTGCAGCACGGGGCTGCCGGCTAGCGGTTTCGAAGATAGTCCCAGCACTCATACTTACACCAGTGCCAGTGCCGGAGTCTTTTGCTTCGCCTCGCTTTAATTGTGATCGCCGCTTGTACCACGTTTTTTGTCACGCTCACAATCGCATGCGAGCCAGAAGCAAAGAAGACGACAGACACAAAAGAGAAAAAAAAACCGGCGCGTTTCTCTGATGTGGGTGCAGATAATTTTGAGCCAAAAAATTTCAAACTTGATACATCGCAATAAAGCCGCATGCCCGGAGGCGGCCTGTGCGTGTCAATTCCACCTTATCGATCGCGGCGGCTTTTATTTCGCGTCAGACAATTGACGCTGGACAATGACGTCGGCGGTGGTGAGTGAGCTAATTTTGGAATTAAATTGCTACGCTTTGCGCACGGTAGGCTTTTGGCTGTGATCATTATTTAATTGTACGGCCTTTGTACAAAAGCACCTGATGTCATTTTGTAGCGAGGAGGAATAAAATTACGGCTCCAAATTACACTGGCAAGGATGAATTAAGGAAAGAGTTTCCATTGCCACACTTCTTAATTGCCAAAGCTTTCGAAGTGGCTTTCGCAGAAGCGATTGAGGAAAATTTACATCCAAACCACACTCTCAATCATCTTTGCTTCGGCTTTCTCTTGCGAAGGAATCCCCGAATTTCGCACTGACTCTCGCCCATCGCCACAAGTCCCAAGTTTCACGGCTCAATTACTTCAACTTTCCGTTTCGGATAAATGATAAAGAAACCCCGCAATTGCATGGGGTTATGCCATTTTTCCGTGCTATTTCAAAATTTTCAACACCAAAACCCAACTTGCAATCGGGTTCAACCCTCGGTCCACTTTCCCATACCCCAATTGTCCCTTGACATAGCCAGCGCTCGGGACAAACTTTCCGTACCGAGCGAAGAAGCGGACGGATATCAAAAACTTTTCCAATCCTACCGAGCCGGTAATTTGCCAAAGTTCACCATCCATCTAACTCGGGCCGGATTGGCCACTATCCTGCTGGCAATAACTGCCATCACTGTCGAGCTCCGGTCGGTGTCGGGTTTGGGCCGACCTGTGGCGTGAGAGCATGGCAGCAAATGTGTCAGCTAAATGTCGCAACACGCAAACGACCATCAGTTTGAAGCTTCCCGCAGACACCAGACGAATGCCGAGTTAGGATCCCGGGAACTTAACGGAAGTTTTGCCATTCAACTGACGACCCATACGACCGACCCGTACGGTTTTGTGCCGAGTATCTTATTTTGAAATTTAATATCTTTAACCTGCACAGAGTGATTTTTTTGAATGATTCTGATAGAATGTTGAACACCAAGTTTTTGAA
Organism: Anopheles stephensi; assembly: GCF_013141755.1. NCBI lineage: Eukaryota > Metazoa > Arthropoda > Insecta > Diptera > Culicidae > Anopheles > Anopheles stephensi. Next base: position 33,351,318 of record NC_050202.1, on the reverse strand, counting down.
TGCTTCAAAGCTTCTCGGGTGGTGCGTTAAGTTCCAAGTCGCTTCATTAATATGACATGAGGGATTCCAGTTGATAAGGCAAAAAACATAAACTATTAACGCAATGGCAGCAGATGTTACGCCAAGAACCACAAGCTCATGTCAAAAGTGATATATGTGTGGCAAGCTTATCAGATGTCATTTCAAACGCTGAACATTTTAACACCAAGACATTTACGGAACACAGGCCTCGGAGAACTTTCTTTCATAATGATTTTCAAACTTCTTCTCTCTCTCTCTCTACCTCTCTCTCTCTCTCTCTCTCTCTCTTCTTGACATATCGACCTATCAGGTCATGCCTGCTACTTCTGGCTTACCAAACTTTAGGATTCCACGTAGTTGGATAGTCAGTTTGAACCCAGGTCCTGCCGTATGAACACCAGCGCCGTTGTCTTTTTGTATTTATTTATGGTGTTTTAAATGTTTTCATTTTTCTTTTCTGTTCAATGAAATTTAAAAAAATGCTAAAAATTAAAAGAAATTGTGACTTGTTGCAAATATTGTCAGCTCTCAACCCAAACAATATTTCCATTTCCTTGCTAAACGCACACACACACACGCGCACGCAATGCGGAAGTTTTGCTGCGAGAATCTTTTACGGCACGTCGACTCTGTATGCATGTAGGCGATGAAAATGTGTCATTATCATACACTAATCGTATTAATGTGCCTCTGGCCCGTACCGAAGACGAACGTGTAACCGAAACAGCAGCAGCAAGTGCACTGCCAAAACCATCCGACCACATGGACCCGGATCGAGCTCATGGAGTGCCATGGGTGCCTGACCAGCTGGGCTGGCGGTGATATCCAGTGGGCGATGATATGGTCACGAACGGCTAGGCGACCCGAACAGCCAAACGAAGCCCAGCAGCCCAGCAACACACATTCATCCAGTCACCGAGCGAGAACGGACGGGCTGGAAAACACTAGACTAGATTAGAACATTTTCACTGCGTGTATGTCAGTCAATCATGTTAGCGTGTCAGTTCGCTGGTCAACGTGATAAATGAGCAACTTGATGAATAATTTATCACTGCGTGCGTGCATTTCGGACCCGTTTGCTCCCGGGGTTCGCTCGCCGCCGACTGCCGACCGAAGCATGGCTCCCACGGCTGAACTTTGCACCGAAGCTGCTGTCTCTGTGATGGAGTATGTGTTGGTATTAGTTCTGTTGTGTGTGCGTGTGTTTTTGTTTTGGGATCCTTGCTAGAGTTTCTTTTTTTTGTCAAGCACAGACTCACAACCGTTTGTAAGCGATACATTGTTGTCTTTTTGTTTTTTTCTTCCGGCACTACTATCGCCCGCTGTTCTTCTGACAGCTACCCTCGAGAGTTTGGCCGCTCGTCAACGCCATAGTCTTCGGGGGTCGTTTTTGGGCGTATGGGTTTATTAGCCAGAAGACGGTGATGTGTTTTGTCCAGTGGCAGCAGAGAATGATAGATAGACTGCTTGCTGCTTAAAGTCGTTCTTGTGGCAGCGGGATGATGTTCTGCTCAATATTAACATCAGCGTGTATCAGCATGAGATGAGGTTGATGAAGGATTGTTTTTTTTTTTGTGTCGAAGTTTTTCTTGGACATACATGTCCTGTCTGACCATCCAGTTTAGGGTAAGGAAAATCGTTTGCTGCGAGATGTAAAAAACGCAAAACCCACTGCGACTAATTAGCTCATTAGTATGTAGTTTTGCTAAGGGTTTAGCATTCGATGTAAGCCTGCAATCAAACCTCCTCCCAGCGTTCCGCCAGGGGAGCCTCCGCTGAGCATTTCCTGGTGGTGTTCAGTGAATAAATTACAAAAAAGAAAACCTCTGATCAGTGTTGTTCCACGAGTGACAGTGTCGCATATTCACGTGTAGCGATTGTCTAAGCTCGCCCGTCCACCACGTGTAAAAGCATGCATTGCACAAGCAAACTGTTTGCGGAACGTTATCCAGTTGTTTGTAGTGAATCCGACGACGCCAACGACAATAACAGCTGAAGCATCATTCAGAACGAAATGAGCCAACCTCCGAGCCATACCTCCCCACAAATCAAGGTCCCACACTCCAGGTCTCGGGCATCCTTACCCCACGGGAGGCTTGTACGATGGTGTGTTTAGTATGAAAACTTCATCTAATAATAAATCTCGGAATCTAGAAAGCTGCCATTCCCTTGCGGAACATTCCACAGCACATGATTGTGGCACGGGTATTTGCAGCATCCAGTCCAGTAATGTATGTGCAACTGCACTCTAATTTGTCGGTGTTTTAAAGTAAACAGACGCCATGGTCGAGCACGTCATAGTTGGCCGAGCATACCGAGGTTCCCGGGATTCACACGCAACAACGACAGCATGGCGAAGAAGTGAAAAAGAAGCGAAGGATCGGCCGTACGTACTGCACGATCGTATGCGAGAACTTTGTGACAACATGGTCCGGACAACTGCCACCGGCACAACCACGTCACAACAGCCAACAGTTTCCGGCGGCACACTGGATGACACAAATGTCAAAAGTAAACCGCTTTTTGCACCGAAGCCTGCCAAACGAACTAAACCGTTGTGTTCGTATCCGTGGTTTTATTTTTGTTGTTTCCTCCCGACTCCCGGAAATGACACTCAACTGAGATGCATTGCAACAAGCAATCTGCAGCGGACTGCGTTCTCTATCGGGAAGGTTATGGATTGAATTTGAACGTTTTTTGAGTGCTGTTGTGTGTGCGTGTGTGTCTGTGATTATGTTTCTGTGTACGCACAGCTGTCATTCCGGGCAGGCTCTGTCAGCTGTAGTTCTTTTCTTGTGTATGCCGAGTTTTCAGTGGCCTACCGCTAGCGCCGCAACAAATCCAACAGTTGAAGAGTGACGTGGGAAAGGATCTATATACTACATAAATGTCATGCCGGCTCAGTGGCACAGTGTTGCTTGACCAGTGGCTACTAACGCAATTTCAAATCGGGTTTAAAATTTAATCCCAAACCTGACCCTAGAACCAACGGTGCTGGCACCTGCTCTAGTTTCTTTGGGGAGCGGGAGTTTCAGAGCTGTAGCTCACATTGTCCCAAAATGGCACTCAAGCTGCTACCTTTACCGGGCTCAAGAGAAACCACAACTGCAGTAGCAGCACCAGGACTCATCCCGTATCGCATCGATGCATTACACCATATCCAATTCCATTAGATGCCATTAATCTCACACTCGGTTGCACGGCACTTGGTCGGTTGGGGCCGGTTACTTACTTTGCGTAAAGTACCACCCAACCCAACCTTGGATGTGATAGAAAGCTTTCATCTCGACCATGGCGCATGGCATCGAATATCTGAAACATACAAAACCCTTCTGTAATGTTTATACTGTCCATGAGGCCATGAGGTCCCTAAACAATAGAGCGGCAAGGCTACCTGTTTACAGCATAGCACACCGAACCCTACTGAGTTGCATTGGTTGAATAGCGTCCAGTGTTCAACAGTGCTTCAAGAAGGTGTAGAGATAACGAGATAACGAATGAAAGAGTAAATTTATTTAAATTTAATCTACCGCTTGCAGTGACACACTCGAAAACTGAGAGTGGAATAGCTTAATTAGAATTCCCCAGAATCCCACGGATGTGAAAAGTTTGGCGAGGCAAACATAAAATAATAGAACACGATTTATAGCAGAGGACTCACACTATCCACCAACAACAACAAAAAAACACCCGCCCCTCATCAGAAACTTTTGCCCCACCACTGTCCGACATTACGCTGTGTGGTAGCGGACCAAAAAACCGCAGAGCACGGTATCCGCGTTCCGCGAAACAATAAACCTCTCGATAATTTCTGCCCCATAAATCAGTGCATTTTACACGCCCAGTGGAAGTGGAAGGCTACTGGGAAGAACGTTGGTGGCAATCAGGCAGTGGCATCAGGGGACTTTGGATGTGGAGGAGGAGGAGGACGGTGGACAGTTGTGGTTGTAGGCGCCATCACACTATCGCGCACCAGTTCGCACGCTCGCTCAGTCGGTCGCTGATACCCGGTCGTTACTTTGTGGCAGCGATCCTTTTTCCGAAGCCGTTTCGGTGCAATTTGAGGAACTGTGAGTGGAGAGAGGTGGAGAGAAGGGCAGAGGGTGGGGAAGAAAATTGTTTGAACTAAAAATAAACCAAACCTCGGTTCGTTCGTTTTTCTGTGCCAGAGCCAGTCAGTTTTCACTAGAGCGTTTGTACGATGGCTGAGGTCAAGTGGACGATTGTGAACGTCATCGTGGGGAAAGCGCTGATCGCAGATACGAAGTACAAGGTTTATTTATGAACAAGTTTTGCTTACAAGCATTAAAACTTAATCAAGGTCCTAAAATTAATAATAAACTTTGCAAATATCGGTATCCATTTGTCTACAGTGTGACACCAGCGACGCAAGGCTCGTTCCTAGCGAAAACCAAATCTTCTTCAACATGATTCATAGGCTATCATCACCTGATCGATATTAAAATTGGCTATCATTCACGTGATAGCCATGGTTATGAGAATCGATTGAATGCTTCCTACTGGGACAAATATCCCTTTTTTATGACCAGATCAAGGACTGCTTCGAGATTCACACTGACTGCAACTACCTTTATAACTGATTCTTATACAAAAATTATTGTTCTTAAAGTGATCACAAGTTATGATTTGCAACTTCACGCGTTCCGATGAAGGTGATATGGATTAAGTTGGCGAAACAGCCAAGACGCACTAAACCACAACGCCATGTTTCACAAATCCATCAACACACTCGGAACAAGCGCAAAATAAAGATAATGAAAATTTCAAAAGATCTGCTCAGTACCGGTACCGCGCAGTTCCGCTTCTACCGGCAAGCAAACAGATATAAAAAGCGGGTGATGCATATAGCAACCTTCAAGCGCACATCAAAATTGGACGATGAATAAGCTAATATTTATTGCCAGTGGAGCTGGTGGTGTGGTGGATTTGGTCGGACCAACTGGATTTGGTCGGAGTTGGGACTGTTGACGTTTCCCTGGTGCGAGTCTCGCTCGCTGGAGAGATATTTTTATGCAACTCCGGGTTCCCCGGGTTCGGCCCAGGGATCCACCGTGAATGAGGGAGGGCGCAATGCACTATTTATGTCGTTTCATTTCCGTCCGCGTGCAGGAAGCGCCGTGTCGAATGGCGGGCATCATCGCAATCATCGCAATAACTCATGCAACGCGCGCTCTGTTTGACGTATTTTTGTGGCACGATTTCGGGGTCGGCGGAACCAATAAAAGCACACTTTTGTGGACAGTTGGATGGATTGGATTTTTATATCGATTTTATTGCTACCGTTGTGAGCTTGAGTTTGGGCAGGCCAGACCAAGGGCTTCTGGAAGCGCTTTAAAGAACACTAGTCTACAATCGAAGTTCGACTATCAGTGGCTCAGTTTGGAGCAGCAAGTGTACGCTTTTGGCTCACTTTTTGCGTGAGCGTCAGTTGAACGGTAAACGATACACAGAGCCGTAATAAGTTACCAACTTTAAGCGGTCGAAAAGTAATTATCAACAAGCCACGCCTGCAAATAGGTAATCACGTTCATCGTGCTATGCAAATTGAACCTTAAAATAGCACAACTTGATTAAAAATGCATTAAACGCTGCAGAAGTTTCGCAATTGCTGGCAAAAATAGAACCGTTTAAAAGTTTCTCTCTTTCTTTCTTCGTTGCTAGCTCTCTTCCTAGTAAATATGTAGATAGGTAGTTCTTTAGGAAAAAATAAGAAAACTGTCATTGCAAAATAACATCAGCAAAATCATCAAGGCTAGGCAAGCTTTTGAAAGCACTCACTCCATTACACATTACGAATGATGCAAGTGAATCGTTGACTGCTAGGAACGAACGAATTAAATCAGCTTTCAAACAACACAAAACTACAGAAAAGAGCAATCAGTTCACTTAGTTTTTATGCTACGTACTCATCCGTTCTGGTCAACTCCGATTGAACCGTTCGTTGAATGAAAATGGTAAAAGCCTTTGCTCGCGTATCCTTTGCAGGAAAGTTGTAAAGCTTTTAGTCCGGCAGCAGATACTTTGACCAATTTTGCAACGAAAAGTGAAAGTGACGGTTTGTTTGTGTCCTGTTTTAGCCTTACAACTGTGAAAGTGTGCTCAGTATTGAGACTTTGTGATTTTTTTTTACGGACTTACGGATTAAGGATAGTTAAAGATTTGAACAAGTTCCAGAAATGTCGTCTAGAAATGTCGGAACTGTCGGAATCTTCGGAACTATTGGTTTTTTTTGGTATTGGTCAATGATTCTAATGACACTTGACGTGGATGTATTAAAATACAGAATAATAAATGGATAACAAATGAGTTTCAGCTGAATCACCAAAATAGAAACTTTTATAACAAAGTACCCGCTCACTAAGGGGAGCTCATATTCACTCAAACTGGTCGGGCTATTCCGAACAGATCCGGGTAGAACCAGCGATTCCATTTCATCGGAATCGGAACTGAAGTCTATTCGGCCGGATCCTGAGTGGAGTCGTGGAAGCTTTCCAGAGACCCCATCACTTATCTGAATATGAGCTTAAGTACAATATTGCCCTAGAAATAATTTACCTACTTTCTTACGCCAAAAGCCCAACAGCACCGTACGCGTCTTATCGTCCAGATTTATGGTAATTTTCGAAATGACGCGCAAGTAACCTCAAGCACCACATGAACACATCCGGGCAGCTGAAACGGGAAAGCCTACCAACCAATCGCTCGTATCCTTCCTTTCGCTTGCTCGCATACTACTCCTTAATTCTTTACCCGAAAAGTGTGAAGTAAAACCTAAATAAAAAAAACGGAACATTCACATCACCGGGAGATGGTGAAGTGTCGTGGGAAATAATATGCTAAACTCTCTGCAAATATATGAATATAAGCTACGAGGCCTCACTCCCATGCATCGCTGTGACGTAAAACGCGGAAAATTGCCGAAGAACATGAAATTGAGGCCACGCTAGCACGCGAAAGCTCGCCTCGAAGTTTTGCGAAGTAACAGTCACTCGCTTCCCCATTGGCCGGGCACCCTCTTAACCCCCTGGGGGGGGTCGAGGGCAGACATGTTTCGAAGGCGCAAAAGGGGTGAACAACTTTGCCCATGGAACACTTGTTGCCCGCGTTCGCTTTGCCAGAAGAGGGTGGGGTGGAAAATTCCTTCCCTCCCAACTTTACCTCCTTCACTCACCTCCAATCCTATGACCTTGCCGGTACGCTAATTAAACTTTACCGTCAGCGATTTTTCCCTACTCGGGAGAACCGGCTTCAAGGGAAGATATATTTAGCCCACAGGCTGCCCCCAAATGGGCCTGACGAAACAATGGATGGCGCAGTTTTCTTTTAAACGATTTTCTTGGTGCGAAGAAGCCGCGAAGCAAGAAAAGAGCGCGAAGAAGAAGGCACGAAGACAGAACTCTAAATTAATCCCTTGCGAAAAATCATTCAACACTTCCTGTCTCCCCATTCGCACACAACTTGTTCCGGCAACGGTAAGATAGATTCTAGTGGCGCTTCAAACAAAACAAAAAAGTTCCGTGTAATCATACTGCTGTTTGACTCTTGGCAAGTTCGTTCGTTCAGTGATTCCTTCAGCTTTTACAAGTTTATTGCTCGCACGCCCTTTACGCGGACGCTCTCGTCATTGTCCTTATCCATCCTTCCCATCACGCACGCTGAAGGAGTCTTTGCATTTTGAAAATCGAGGCCAACCGATCAAGCCTTCGCCGGATCGAGGAAAACCGGGCCCAACCTTTCCCACACACACACATCGGCACACACGCACACCGCTTTCGTGTGGTTTGCCGTTTGGTGTTTGCGTCAGCAACATGAATCGATCTGAAGGCACGGCCTGGGAAAAGACAGCAAAATAAACCTTCCTTTACACCTTGTGACCCGAGCCCGCTTGAGCCTGATTATTTATTTATTCATCAACATTTAGCTTAGCAAAGGAGCAAGGGTGTCCGTTTTTTCCTCCTCCACATGGAACATGGAGTCAAAAGCAAAGATGACGAGAAACAAATGTACAGAAAGGCCCGGGTGAAATCTATAAAAAGAAAATCTGTTGCAGTTTTCGTATCGCCAACATCAAGGTGCGTGTACCTTGGCTCGATCGGGTTGGGAACGCGTATCGAAAGCCTCCAGCGAGGGTATCAACAGACCCGGGTGATGGTGAAATAACAACAAGGCGTCCTGAGCTTGAACGCAAAACGGATTTGTTGTTGACTTTTGGACAAGTGATGCGCAATACACGCCCACTGCCTTCAGAAACCCTGTCAAGACGCAACGGAGAACACACATCGATGGCCGCCCTGGGGAGATATAGATCAGGAGGAGCTAGCAAAGTGAGGATCGTTCCGACTTTCTCTCACTCTGTAGTCCGGCAGGCAGGCAAGCAGGCAACAAACCCACTCGCAACATAAAAACAACAACATAAAATCTATTTTTATCCCCGAGCCCAACTCAACCATTTATCTGAATTTTCGCAAAAAGCCCGCTCCGTTTCCCGCAATGCTTTCGGTGCTTTGTTGCGCACCCGGCTGTGAGGTGTGGTGCAAAATGAGTACGAGTCTGACGAGGTGTCCCGGTGGAATCGTTAAACGAAGTCAAAAGTCATCAGCTGCTGGACACAAGAATGAGAGAATCTTCATCCGAGAATCTTTTGCGACTCGCCCCTTTTGTGCGAGGCGAAGCCTTTGGGAGGGTTGTGGAACCATTTTCGGTACCGCTTAATCTCGCTAGGAGAGATTGGATGGGGTGGCGAGTTCACTTTGATGAGGGTATTCCAATTGGTAAACAAAATATATTCACGTTGCTTGTTTTACCTAGCTCTTTCCATTAGCTCAGCACATCGCTTGTAGGGTACATTGATGGCCAAGCGCAACGGGGGATGCCTCTGAGAGAGTAATGTCTCTTAAAACATGTTAGGAAGGGGGTTTGCTTTGTGCTGAAAACAGCATCAAATAAAAAAAATAGACAGGCTGTTGAAAATACTCAAGGATAAGTTTTGATGAAAACAATATGATTAAAGCAATTCAGTTGTGAATCATGTTCTGTTGTTCTGTTTTAGCTGTAAATTTTGTATTGAGTATTGTTCTGTTTGTTTCAGTTATTTTCATTTATAATTTATTCTTCACATATATATATACCTCTCAAAAAATCTTACAGAAATAGATAAGTAACTTTCTAGATCAAATGAACGATGTTTGCAATGGAGTACCGGGCCTCCATTTATCTTCATCCCTTAAGATATCCTGTATACACAGTTAAATACCTCGCTCGATCAAATGATTGGTACAAGGGAAAAAGTACTGGGCGCCTCCACCTTCATTTTTCAGATTCATCATCACTTTACTTTCCATCATTACCAGCTATAAAATCTCAAAATGTTGGCCAGATTCTATCAAACATTCTATCATACAAACCTACATCACTTTTACCAAAACAGATATACGCATTCCTTATTCCTTTACTAAAAAGCTATAACCCTTGCTGTAACTGTTTTGATTCAAAGTATCCACTCAAAATAAACTTAGTGTTTCTTGCTTTAGTCGACCAGACGATGTAATACTTAAAGGCATACTCATGAAAATGAGCCAAAGGACAGCAAACCAAAAAAAGAATATTAAACACAACTTACGTTAAAAATGCACTCCCCACGGATGATGGGGTTTTTGACCACAATTCAATACAAAATACCACCATATACTATATTCGTTACAGTTCTCTTCGTGAATTTCATGCAAAACAAACGCTATCGTCGGGACATGAAACAAACATTATTTGCTCACTTTGTTACTCCCTTTTCTTTGAGTCTTTTACACAGGAAGAAGGTGAACCACATTTTGCAAATGTTGATAATCAGCAAAAATATAAAAATGCCACCCAAAAGCAGCAAAATAATAGCAATTGTTTCACAGCGTTAATATTGTTTCGCTCGAAGCTCGACCACGATTGGTAGCGCTGGCGAGATTATGATGGCAAGCAACGCTTTCGCTGGAGACGAGTTAAGACATTAAATTATGAACGAAATGAAACGTAGCCCGGTTCACCCGAACGGGAGCAAGAAGCATGGATGTGCGATGTGCTGGTAAAAATAACTCCAGACCATCGGTCCTCACCTTCCCGTGCTTCCTACTCCGTGAGTTCGGTTCAAGGTGTGTGTATCATGTGCGCTCTTTACTCCGACAGAATTCGAACCGAAAAGCCAAACCTTCTGAATCGTTCTGAAGGTAAATAGCGCTACTAGAAGCTTTCTACCGTGGGCTATGTTTTATCTTCTTCTTCTACAGACAAATAAGTGAAAAACAACGCCACAAGCACAAACTACACACACACAAACTCACCCACACGCAAACAATCGCCACACCAACAAATGCCGGAACAATCAATGCTTTCCCTTTTACAGTTTAATGCTTTATTCAGTGCGCCGGCCGAAAATAGAATCGTACACAATCAAGTCTCTTCGCCTCCCGTTGACGCCCAACGCACCCCATTTCCCGCCGACCCTCACTTGCACCATGATCAATATACAATCATCAAGCCTTTTTTTCGAGCAAATGCTGTTGCCGCCACTACTTCTGCTGCGTTATTTTATGCTCGCCGTTATTGTTCACTTGTATTTCTGTGTGCCTCCGCGACCACCTTTCCTTTCCGACCACCTCCCACCGTCCTCGGACCATCACCACCGGCAGACAAAAACGCAACGGGGGCAACGAGGCATTGCGACCTTTTTATGTCGGAGCCCGCCAAAGGTAAACCGTTCAATTGTCTTGCTGAGAGGTCGGTTAGCTTTTAGCTTTCGGTCTCGGAAATATAACCACTGCTCTTCAACTAACGCTTCACTCCGCCCATTTCTCCGTTTCCATGCGGTGCACCGGGAACCGATTCATGCCGAGAAACTATTTCGTTTTCCAGGAAAGGCAAAAGGCAACAGCGACAACAACAGCATTAATAGCAACAACCACGAAATAACCACCCATCTAACGACAGGGTTTATTTTTAGAGGGAGGCGTACCCGGTTGTATAATCTGCGTACGGTAACCCGGTACCCCGGTACATTCGAAACGGCGCAATTTGAAGTGTTTATTTTATTGGTCTCTGCGTTTTGTTGGGGGATTCGCTGTTTTGTTTTCGTGTCATCTGCTCACTGGAATTCCACCCGCAAAAGCACACTGCAGAAGCCAGAGTAGCCCTTTAGCGAAATAGTGGTGGGCTTGGCCAAAGATAATATTTAGCCTTTCTATTTAGCATTCACCAATATTCACGTCTCATGCGCAGGGTTGATTGTTTTTTATTTTGCAGTTCAGCTTTGTTCTAACAGAAGCGTCCGTGAATTGATTTCGAACTTATAACTAATTTAAACCCTTCACGCTGATTTTCTACGCACGAAAAGTCGCTCGGCATTGAGCGTTGTGTAAGTATCTGTTGAAAGCTACTTGAGATCATCCGCTTTCCAAAGATCGGATCAAGCACTCCTTTTAAGAACGCTAGCTCTGGTGGTTGAATAAAAGGGCACCAGAAGGTCGGTAGCTCGCGGATAAACAGCTCCTCATTCTATCTTTCCCTCGGTAGACAGTTACCTTAAAATAGGTAAGGCGTGTAGGTTCCAAAGGCGAAACAAACAAAAAATCGTTCCATATCATATTGCCAGCTTGCAGGAAAAACATGCGTCTAAGATCAATAGTTCCACGGGCGGTGAATCACGTTCCCCGGGTGGATGGTTGATGGGTCGGTGCCTCCCCTTTTTGCCGTCAAATTCCCCGAAGAGAGCATCATTTGAGATGCAAACATCATTCTTCAGGCGAACGCTAAAAATAAACTTTGTGCATGAATAAGTGATGTGATGCCAACCGTTCGAGTAATGATTATTCTATCCAGAACGTACATGAGTTTTAATGACTGCAGCATCTAGTATGGGTACGGAGGGGATCTATCTGTTGACTGGGATCGGTTAATAATTTGATCGTAATGAATAATTAAAAGCATCATCTAATTAGCTAAACTGTAAAGCGCAAACCGGTGATGTTGTTTTGACTATCTTAGCTAAGTTAATAATCAATCTTTGGTTAAGCTTTGCAGTAAACAAAAACAATGTCGTATATTTGGTTTTGAAATTCGTTATAGTAATTTTCTAAATTAATTTTTTAAACTATATTTTAAACTTAAATTTCAATATTTTTTACTCATATTCACTACAACTTTTTTCTTTTCCAATATTAACTCCCTTTAGCAAATAAACCGAACTTGAAGCAACTAATTCAATAAAGTACTAGGCGCCTTCATCCGGACAGTAAATTATATTCATAGCATGCTTTATTTAAAATTTTAAATTTCCCTTGAGTTGTTTAATACGGCCAGACGGCCACTGATTAAAAATAACACAGGCACACAAACATCTTAAACTTATTTTTGGTAAAAGACTCGAGAAGGCCCCCCCTAGAACCTTTTGTGTAAAGCACTGTGCCTTGTTATTTTTATTGTACAAAGGGATTTTTGTATGGTCAAAACACTTTTGATAACAACATTACTCAATACTTTTACCATTCAGCGAGTAAAACATGATAATATAAATTATAAAAAGTAATTTGAAATGTTATTATTCTTATTTTTCCTCCTTTTTTGAATATCTACGCCCGTTGACAGGTATTCATTGACTAAATGTTCCGTTACAGTCCGGAAACACCGTGTATGTTGTAAGCCTGTTTGGTCCCTCCTAGCTTGACCAAAAATTATTACGTAGCTCCTGTAAGCCAATATAAGAGGTCAGGGTAGAGGGAGGGGAATTTAATCGAATAATAAGCAATATTTCATTCGACTTTATTCAACCATTTTTGACCACACTGAAAGCACATGGTGAAGCTTTCGCAACGTGTACTGCGGATTACATACATTTAGGCGTAAATTCTACAGTGCCTTACAAATTTTGTCTGGGGGGGGGGGTTTCTCGAGTCGGTAAAAGACTCGAGAAGGCCCCCCCCTGACAAAATTTGTTAGGCGCTGTGGGTTTTACGCCTAAAGGTATGCAATCCGCAGTACACGTTGCGAGAGCTTCACATTGAGCTTTCAGTGTGCTTTCAGTGTGGTCAAAATTGGTTGAAGAAAGTCGAAAAAATATTGTTATTATTTGATTAAAACCCCCTCTCCGCTAACCTCACCATTCATTTTAGCTTACAGGGGCTTCCTACTAATTTTCGATCACACTAGGGGTGAACAATCGGGCCTAAAACATGAACGGCGTTCTCGGACGGTAACGGAACAGTAATTCCATGAATACTTGTTACCTTGCATTGATATCCAGCAAAGGAGGAAACATAAGAATATAATAATCTCAAACCACTTGTTACAATGTATTTTATCAAGTTCTATTCGCTGTCTATTAACAGCATTAAGGAACAATGCACAATGTTTACATCAAATGGGTTTTGACCATACAGAAATCCCACTGTACAACAAAAATGACAGGCCACAGTGCTGCACACAAAAGATTCTAGGGGGGGCCTTCTCGAGTCTTTTACCCTCGAGTCTTTTACCTTATTTTTTTCTGATGTCATACATAAGACTCACTGCATTTATTCCCTTGTGTTTGCCTTATCCCGGGCAAACTCGGTTGCAGTGTTTGTAGTATGTTGTATGTATGGAGTCCACTGTTCACGAGGTCAAACCCGCAGATCACTCCTGAATCCAAAACCAGCCAATCCACGCAGTTCTGTCGGAGTAGAGCCTCCTTTTTTGTCTCTGAATGCCATTTCGCCGGATCACACCTGGCATTTAGAAAAAAAAAACACTTTAGACAAGGATAGCAAAACGAGTAATAAATTAGAAGGAGGAATAAGGATTGAATGAATATTGGAGGTGTGGAATCAAAGGATAAAACCGTAGTCTCTGGAGAATCGGTAGATGAGCCTTATGTAAGCGAGGTCTTTTGTAGCCAGCATTTCTCTGATTTCTGTACCCGTTTGGTTACCGATACATTCAACTGAGCTCACTATAGAAGGTCTGACGGTACCGAATTCCATTTTAAACCACATACAGTGATTCACAGCGTGAAATCCGTCATCGAAGAAAAACACAACTTTGTCTGAACCAGTCTGAGTTATACGCTGTAGATGAGCATTCAATGCGAAATGGTTCGACATATGTCGAGACATCATTCATATAAATTCCCGGTCTTCAGAGCTCCCACCTAACCAAAGCCGTAAGGACACTTGTGAAGAGATCGAGATCTTTTAATTTCCTCAACATAAAAAATGCTTTTTTCCTTAAAATTTCATTGAACCAATGGCCAGTTTACCAATGATCAATTATGCTAGAGGCCAGTAAAAATAGGCTACTAACCAATCGCCGGGCAGAAAGCATAACCTTCACCACTGTCATTTTTACCCACTCCAATTAGTTCACACAATTACACAATTTGCCTAGATTTGACCTCATCATCAAGTCACAAAAGCGTGCAGCCGTGCCTTTAAAATACTCTAAAAGGATGCTTTGGTCACGATGCCCCCGGGTGGTGCCTGGTACCCTTTGAGATTTCGCGCAAATTTCAAACCCCATTTTGTTAAGAACTAGATTCTGGGAACGATGAACGATTTGGTCGATTAACTCGAAAGTTTGAGTTTCGGATGGGACACGGTGCTCTTTATCCTTTCATTTGTTTTTTCTTCTTCGATTCCTTTGAGAATCCTGCAGGGAGATCACCAGACCTGTCCTGTTGATATAATCCTCAGCGCATTGGAGATGGAGAACACTATTTTCAAGGGAGTTTAAGCTGGGCAAGAGGAGAAAAAACGTGAAAAATGGTCTCGAAAAAGGCGGTACACTGTGAAAGCGTTCATATTTCAACGCTCGGTTAATGGGTGTAATACGGGACGTCTTCGCTGGTAGTTCAAACACAGTCGGACGGGGGTTTTGCATGAAAGTTAATGAGGCATGGTACTGTTAATGGATTCTTTCTCGCTTTACTTTTTTTTCCTTCCAAATAGCTGCAACCAGCGTATTTTGGCTTGGAAAATGCTTTGGATGCAGCTACTAATGTCACGACGATTCAAGTTCCGTTGACACTCAATGCAAGAAGTAATTTGATTTTCTTGTGTGGTTTGTTGATGCTTTCAAGAATTTTTACGAGAATGTAAAACATGCTTAAACTGTTCCTGGAAGCAAACAATTGCTATTATCGCGTAAGATGTGTCCCGTTTTCCAAACAATCCAACTTTGACAGTTTACAGCTTAACAAAGCCATCACACGACACGAAAAGTCTATCATTGCGAAACAACAGCCACCAGTCTCGTACCAGCCACAACGGCAGCCCAGCCAAGTGTTGTTCAACTTTTAATTCGCTCGGGATCATTTGCTTCAACACCCAATTCCGTGTGTCCCGGAAGCGTCAAAAATCAATTTGTCCAAATGGCGCTCATGCAGATGGTTCGACCAAGGCGGCCCCTGGTATGATGCTTCGTTCGAGAGAAATGATCTCCAACTGCTTGGGTAAACTTTTCCCCCGTCTCGTAGCACGATTGCCGGGAAGATGTTTCCGTTTCGTTTTAATTTTCTTAACCACTTATCGATCTTTGCACCCACAAGCACTCAACTCACCACTGTACATGCAGTGCCCTCAGAATTAGGGCAGTGCAAAATAGAATGTCACTTGCAAAACGACCACTTTCCGGACTGTCATGCGATCAAGCGAACGAAATGGGAAATGTAATGTAGTTTCCCGGCATGCTGCTCTCTGCAACACCTGACACAAGTAGCTGGGCGCAAGATGCAATTGCATCGATTCCCTGTAATGCCAAAGTTCAATGTTTCTTCGGGGGAAAAGCGCATGCCAATCAACTGGGTGGGCGAATGAGATCTTCCCTCAAACGATGCGGTAGGCACATATGGAAAGCACTTTCACGAGTTGCGAGTGGGCAACGTACAATGTTCTATCACCAAGAGCAACCTACGATAGAGCTTTTCTGCAGACAATCAATTCCCATCCGGAAGCCACTAGGAAATTATACGGCTGAGACCGTGTGCTTCACTACTTCCAATAACGTTCGCAATGAAGAAATACAATTCTCAAAGAAATTATACAAGACTTCATGCATACTTTAAGAACAGATCAAAAAGCATATTGAACAAACCGTCGCTCAAGAGTTCTGTTGGTCCTCTTCTTTTAAGTTTTATCTACAATATGCTACAAGAATAATAGTTTCCAGTGTCACATGCACATATTTTTCTCTTGCATGTGTCCTACTTGTTACCAACGGTTAAAAAACTACTCACAACACACGGTGTTCCGGCAATGACAGCAAGTAAGGACAAATGTCGTCGCCTGTCAGCGCAAGAAATTACAACGCCTTGGTGAGAAGGACCCTCGGGTCGGTTTAATCCCGTATGACATTTGACCTTCACGCAAGATGAAAATTTATCGATGAACAAATGTGCCGGTGTTGGGGGATGGGAGGCCCAGGATGCATCGTTCACGGTACACCGGCCAAGGTACCGATGGGGATCAATTCCCGGAAGTGTACGACACTCGTTGGCACCGAAAACCCATCTCTTAAGCAAGTTTTTTTCTTGCTCTTTGCTGTGCTCCCCTTCTGTTGCGCTCCTACCATTTGCACTCGAACGGCGAATCGTTAGAAGTAAATCAACCAACACGTGCCACAACAGCACACACACACACATACACAAACGCACACAGGTTGGCAAGTAGGTTTTTTCGAGCTTGAACGTAGTGCAGAACCTTTTTTACCCTTCCCGCTATGGCTACGATCGGTTGAATCGACCCCGTCGGCTGCGATGTACGCAGTGACGCCCTCGGTCGCATGGTCTAATGGTGCGGCAGCATGGCTAGAAAATCGTTCCATCAAACGGAAAAATTGTAGTTACTGTGCCGTGCAGAACCCGGCGGCGAAGAAGTGCGAGATAAAAGCTCTCATCTTTCTTCGGTTGGCCGGCCACCGGTGGCCAACGTGAAAGCTGGTAAGACAAACAGCGCGTGCCTGGAACCAATTTGCGGGTTCACCAAGCGTCGAAGTTCGTGCACGAGCGAACGAACACGCATAAAAAAGACTGTTGCCACTCGTGCAACGCAAAACCTACCGAAAAAAAAAACACACACACACAGCAAGATGCATATACAAAAAAAACGCAAACAAAACTGCCTACGTGAGCCTACAGTGATGAAAATGGCAAAGAAATGGTAGTTCCCTGCGTTCACCATTGTTTGTCACGAAATGCGAGCAGTGACAGGTTTTTGGGGCCAATTTTGTTTTTTATTCTTCGTAGCTTTGTTTTTAGGCAAAAATTGCCTCCGGAACTGTTCGGTTTTGGCCGGCAGGGCTCCCGGCAACGTTGATCAAAATTCTCGGAAGGTCGCCTGGGCCCGAGTGGCGAAAGTTATCTACCGACTCAGCGTTTCATCAGCGATGGCGTTAACATTACCGGGCGGATGATGGAAAATTGTATATTCAATTTCCTTCCCACCTAAAGTACACGAGTTTTTTGTCTGCCATGCCATACCGTTCCTATCGGGATCATAATGAAAATGCTCCATTTTTTGTTTTTGCTAGCTTGCCATCATAAATTTCTACTACCGTGAAATATAAACTTATTCCATCATTACGCACATACACATGCTGGGCGCTTGCTGGAATGGATGTTTATTCAACAGGGGAAAACTTCTATCCGCTCCACAGCTTTTCCAGCAGCCGATGAAAGAAAAATATTTTGCCGATGCACGACTTTTTGCTAGCGCCGGTTCGGTGAGAGCAAACCAAACGTTTGCGCACATGGGCGAAAACAATGTCCTGGAACAAGCTTACCAGGTTGCATGGCGAAAACAACACATGCCGGTTTCCTGCTGCAACAAAATAGCTACAATGTATGTTGCAATGGACGGTTGTTAGATGCTGCCGGTGGTTCAGTTCGTAACAATTTCTATGATGCACTCACGGCATGCAAGGTATGAAGATATTCAAGGAATTTTTAAAACCTTTTGATGTTATCCATTGAGTTGGACTAACATGCAATAAACTCTTATACGAACAAGAAATTCATCAAATTGTGAAGCTTACCAGGCACGTAAGGTTAACAATGACCAGCATCACATGTCCGATGATGGAGGATGGCACAACTCTTGGGGCCCTTTGCTACCACTAAGGTGTGATCAAAGGCTGCGCCAAGAGGATGAATTTGGTTTAATTCGCTACACTGCCGCTCAAGAGAGGGTGCCACTTGGCGGTAAAAACTTTGGAGACTATTTTGCATGAATCAATCAAAATGCTGGTGCATGCCGATGATATAGACATCATTGGTATGAGATTCTCCTATGAAGCAGAAACTTAACTAAGGATGCCTAAGGAATGAATAAGCTGAACTCAACCTCGTATTGAAGGTTTTTCGAGGTGAGAAAAGGTTCTTGAAATGATATACAGAAAGGTGATCGGTGACACTTGAAGTTGTCCCAAACTTCACCTAATTTGCTTAAAACATGACCACCGATAACAACATAGATGATGCAGAAATTTCTTTAAAAAATACTTTTCACAATAAACGAGGTAATTTACATTTTAATAGTACTGCATAGTACATTTTAAATCCTAGCAATCCCATACTCTTCTGAGAAATGCACTCTGTCCATTCTGGGAAATATTGATGCTACAACGATGAATGCTACGAGCTGTACAATGATTTCACTATCGTGCTGAAGGCTAGATTACAACAGAATCTCTGTAATGGCTAGAATCGGTAAAATTGAAGTTTGCTTAATAATACACATCAATTTACCGGTAGAGCTACTAATCTCTAGAATTCTAACCCAAAGAAAAGCAAAGTATGTTTTTCATTACAACTCAACTCAACTTTTTTATTAAAACTGCATTAGAAGTGAAGCGTTCCAGTAAAGCGAAATCTTTGCATCAAATCACGCAAGCTGCAAAACAACAACTTTCCCATCTGTCATACCACAACCATGTAGTTGCTGTACGCGCAACCGTTGCTTATGACTTTCCCGTTCCTTCATGTATTTCATAGTGGTGGAAAACAAAATTGTTCACCGTATCTCCAAAACAGGACATGAGGAGGTAAGCGAAAAACATATAGAATGTCTCCCCGTTTTAGTGCAAGTTTGCAACATATCAAACTAGCGGCACACGAAGCGAGCGAGAAAACTATAACAAACGGAAATGATGATTCACTTGGTGGCCACTCCACCCGAAATCTAATAACCTCGCGCATAACGGACCGGCCCGAATAAAGGGGTTTCAAGATATTATTGTACTCCTTTCGAGGGGGGCACAAAAAACTGCTTCTGAGTGCGAATGTCGCCATTTTTCAACCACCACCATCCTACCAACCGCATACGCAGAATTGCATTCGATTCGTAAAAACCGAAGCTCCCGTACTCGCGACTCCTCTGGATATGGATGGATGGGACGGCACCAAAGGTACGCAATGGGAAGCGTTTGCTGTCTCGCTTCCTATTGCGAAGCGAAAGTTCCCACGAGGTCTTTGACTTCCCTGGGTAGTATCTTACACCGGGCACAACACCCTGTTCCCATACTCGTGTGACCTGCATTGTTCCACCGCTGCTCCCTCTTACCCGCTTACCCATTATTCCCTGCTTATCCAGCATAAAGAAATACCGGAAAATCACCTGCCAGCACAGCTACACTTTACGATGGCGAGCGTTACGACACCGGCCACGAAAGGTAGCGCACCAAAAAAAAAATCCTCCCCAAACGAAGCAGCTAACATCGAGCAAACAGCTACAAACATCTCAGTGAGGCGCCTTGCTGGTGGCTTTATCGTCCTCCTCCTGTTCCTTGCTAATCCCCACCACTCAGACTACCGTCCCTACCGCGAGAGGCTTCACACGCTTCCCACACACTCGTGAGCAAGATAGGCGAGTTCGCGGTGCAACGATGACGAAACGATGCGATGAGTGCATACCGAACGGCTGCTGCCAGTAAGCCAGAGCCCCAAAACCGGCGAAAGGAAAATGGTTACGCAAACAAACCAACCAACCAAGCAACCGACACACACACACACATGCGCATTCGCCTATCGGAAAACGACGTGTCCCCGTGAGACTGTGTCGTCCGCTTACCGCGACACTGCTCCTGGTGCGCCTTCCGGGCGTACGATCGAACTGCCAAACACGGATGAAGAATGCTCCCGGCTCGAAGGAATCGAACGTCTTCCACGGCTAAAACGGTGACGACAAAACGACCATGCACTGATGACGACACAACGACTACGAACACGCGGAAGCCGAATGCCGAGTGCCGGAACGAACGAAAAATAAACCCAAATCGGATACGCCGTCGTCGACGACAACGTTTCGGTTTCAATCCAGAATTTAAGAGCGAGTGCAGGAACAACGCACGAAGAAGAAGCAAAAACACACGGGAAAGACGGGATTTGAGGAAGCCTGAAGACAACCCCATAATAGCACACATACAAATACACTCGCAACAACAAAAAAAACATCACACGAATGCAATCTAGAAGTGTCAGTTGCGGGAGAAGCTCTGACAAGCAAGCACAGTAGCACCCGAAGCGGGCGAAATCGCCGTGGCGCCACACGGTCCAGACAAATTGGGGTGGTTGGTGTATCATTTGATTTGTTTTCCTACCACCCACCCACCACCCCTCGCAAAGTCCCGGGAATTTGCTGGTAGTGCGTGGGTTGCCAGAGAAAAGGATGGACAATAAACAGGACAGGAAAACGCCGGCGACGGTTTTGCTGGCACTTGGCACCGATATTTTTGCCACACCACATACTTTTGCGAAAATTTTCACCCACACGTTCACTGCTGCTGGTGCTACTACTTCTGCCGGGAAGAATTCTTCATGCCGAAATTCTAACCCCCCTTTTCTTCCCCCCACTCCTACACCCTCGCTTGGAACCGACCCGTCACCTCGGTTTGCTCAGTTTCCACAGATTCCACAAACACTTGTGCCCGTGATGGCGAAGGGATGGCCAAGAATGAAAAACTGTGCTGGGAAATCGGTACCATTTTCTTGCCGATGGAGGCGGAGGAGTTTCACGCATTTTTCAACGATGTTCAATCCAGCCCACCCACCTACACAAACATTGGCAAGCGAGACAAAGCGCCATTCTAGCGCGTGAACGACGACAGATAAGAACGAGACAGCCGACCGAACGTTGCGAAAGATCGATGCAGCTTAGGAGAAAGTTTGGTGGCGAAAGTTGGCAAACCCTACGGGTCTAGGTGGAGAGAGAAAGGAGAGAAAGTGGGAGACTTGCAGAAAAAGGCACCAGAATAAACATCCCACCGAACGGGAATGTGCGAAATTTTTGTGCGGAATGTTAAAACAACCAACACGAAACCGGTACTGCGTGCTGCAGGTCGCGAGAAAATTTTTAATCCACCAGTCTCTAGCCGCCCAAGCTCTAGCCACTTTTTTACACCCTCTTGCCCGATGGCTAGTGAACTTATTGATGACTCTTGCTTGCTTGCCTGCTTGCTCATATTTGCCACAAAGTGATTGTTCTGCTCGTTCGGCACATTTAAAGAGCACTTCGGGTACAATTTTATCATCGTTGTTTGTGCATCAAACTTAGCTTCCGGTACCGATGCGATGGGGCGAGGGTTCGAACGGAGTTTTCTGATTATGATTTCCGAAAAATTCTTCCCTCCCTTCACCCAATCGACCTCAACGGTTGTAGAAACCGGTTTGAGGTAGATGTTTTCCACCGGTCTTCGCGGCCAAAGTTGTGTGGCAATCGTTAAATCGGGCGCCCCCGATGTCTTCGTTTATGGTCGCTGTGGGCCGCCATGGTGATGGGAACAGCTCACGTACAGCTAATTTTAAAAGTGGTCACTAAAGTTTTGATTCCTTCATCGATCGATTTCAGTGTGGTGCAATAAAAATGCAAAACAAGTAAAACTTGAGGATAATCTAGATTTCGAAAGACGATCTAGTTACGGCTAAAATTATTCAAAACAGCCAGTATAGCAACCCAAAACTTCTTTGGCTTTTATGTCCAAAGAAAGCAAAAATTTTATTAAAGTTATACAGTTATAAAAAATTATTTTATTAAGTGATGCTCAAATCTTACATTTTTTGTGAAGCACCAGGCGTCTCCATTATTGTTTATCATGAATCACCAGGCGTCTCCATTATTCGACGCTTAGGTTTAAATGCAATTTCACGATACATTATCGGTTTTCGGCCCACTGCTTCCAAGCTAAGAACAATCCCACACAGCATGTGCATTGGCAGCCGCCCACAACGCTCACCCAAATCACACATCGGTCTACATTGCCCAACGGTCCGGAGCGTTGGGTTGATTTACTGAGATTGAACGAATATGACAAATCATGACAGTGTGATATCCCGGTCCCGCAATCAATCATCTTTTCCCACTGTGATCTGATGCCACCAATCGATGAGCCGAGCGGCAGGCAAAGATGTAGGCATTTCTTTCCTACCACTTTCGAGATAACGTCTGCAGCTGTCGATGTCGGGCGGTTTGGTGCGTTGTTACTTCAAAACCCCATTCGGAAGCGCTTAATCATCATCAAAACTAGGTACTCGGAGCGGTTCTTGGACTTGGCATTTCTGGCAGGGCCAAGTGATAGCTACTGCGCACCACCCGTGCCGCGTTTGAGGATGAAGAAACCTTGTGATCGAATTAATTGGATTGGACGGATAGTCACACGTCACATGTTTAGCCGGAATCGGAATGTAATAGCGTGGCCTGGAATTAAATGACGTATCCGTTTTATTTCATCAGCACCCTCTGTGCGTCTTCTAGAAAATTTACTTTCCGGCACGACGTTCCGAGCCCATTTCCACGTGTACTTCATTGTTACGGGCCATGTGGGGAAAAGGGCTTCACAATCCTCTAACTTTACGGTTGAGAGTAAGGTAAGGACCAACGCTCTAGTGGGAGCAGTCCACACACTGGTATCGGTTTCAGTGACGTAAATTCAATTCGTCAGTTTTGGTGTTTGGGTTGAGCGAAGACCTAACATAGTGACGTAAGCGAATGGCAGGGCTCCCTTAAGATGATTTTCGACTAGTTATAAGACTTAAATTGTAAATTGAATTTATAAGACTTTTAAAGGGTTTAATCCATATGGTTGTGGAATTATTGATTCTCTGAAGGGAATCCTTCAGAGAGTGAAATATTGCTAGTCTGTTGTGGCACTTTGCTACCATATAGTGGAATCTTGCACACAATTAGGAGAGAAAAGACTATGTGTTGTACGAGTTTTTGTTGTTGTAGGAGATGCCAAACTGCCATTCAATTTTGTAGGTAGACTTGAAAGCCGTTATTTTACTTGTATTTTATTAACTTCAAACCCCATGCATTTTCTCTTCAAGATGCTGCTCCTATTGCAACGAAACGACCTTGACCATTAAGTTTCCATTTAGCGACCACCAGCAGCACCACCACAATTTCTTTACCTATCTCCAGAAAAACCATTAATATCAGTTAGAGCAGACACCGTCCCCGGTGAAGCTTAACGTGGTTTGCTGTTATTATTTTTGGTTTCTTTTTACTCTTTCACTCTTCACGGCTTTCACCCTTGGCCATTTGGTCTAATTTTGCGGTCTGCCGAAGCGTGCATGAAAATGACAGCGAACGGTGCAAAAAAAACAAAAGCAATACAGAAAGCTTCATTTCCGCTTCGTCTACATTAGCAGCAAGCGATCTAAACTTTTTCCTGCCTACCTTTCTGCGGGGTTCCTAGTGACGGTCACCACCATGATATGGTGGTGTGGTTAAGGTGAGAGCCGACCACATTCAAACTACCTCCCGTCGTCGAGTTGCACTCTGGACAAGTTTTACGGAACCAAAGCTACCTGACCGATTCTAGAGAAGCATACAGAATGAGCAAAAAAACGCGAGCGTGCACAGACACACACACACCAACCACTTTCGCAGAACTAACCAGCGACTTTCCTGGTGTGCACAATGAATCACGGAACCAAGTAAAATAAGCGCTAGAAAGTGCAACCAGCATAGATGACAGCGACCGAGGACGAGCTGGTGTGGGCCGTACAGCCCACACACCATCGTTGGCCATCTCTATGAAACCATAAATTTTCATAACAAGTCCGGCGCTTACTGCGCCATATCCTTCGCCTTTTTTCACTTCCGGTCACACCTTCGCCCATTCGCGGGAACACTTGATGGCGTTTGGTATGGTTTTCTTTGTTGTCTCACCTCTGAACGCCTCAGTCTTGGCTGCGAGGTGACTTAATTCGTTTGAGAGAATTGTCCACCCCAAACACCAACAGCAACAGCAACAAACAAATCGTTTTATTGGAAGTCACCAGTTTTGCTCTCCAACAATGTGTTCTAGTACGTTTCTGATGTACATTTGTCTCACTTACTCTCGCTCTGATTAATCTCTCTCTCTTTCTCACTCACACGCATTGTTGTTCTGCTCCCTGATGCTGGCTAATTAAAACCAACGCCGCACACTAATTAATGTTCGTCGGTTTTTCCATCGGTGACGTTCCTTCTCGTCGCTCGTTTCTTCGTACTGGCCTCTTTACTTTCATTCGGGTAACAACTGCAGTAAAAAATCCTCCAGGAACAATTGCATTTTTTACACAGTTCAGCTCGGTTCCATGAATACGCCGCCACAGCTTTTAAACAAGATCCCTGTACCCGCTGTAGGTTTAATGTTGAAGTTTTCATCGTGTTTTACACTTTAACTTTGCTACCGTATACTCCGACTATCGACTCTAGGCTGTTCCACCTAACAGATAAACCAATCGGATTGGCCAATGGATCTTTGTACCGCAGCTCTCAACCCCCAAAATGAGCAAATTTTGCGCTAATTGTTTCTCAGAAGGGTCTTAGGGCAGGTCTTGCAGGTTGAAAGGCAAATGTCAGACTGAAAGGATGTCAAAATTCTTAAAATTTTGTCCCTTTTTGCTACTGTTGTGTTTCGTCAATTCTAGGAAAATGATTTCAACATAAAATAGTTTAAACAGCTAAGCCTAAAGAGAAGAATACATTGTGGCTTGTTAAGGTTCACTTTTTTATGTGAAAGCTCTGAAGCTCTGAAAAATCCTTTTCGATCCAACTAAAACATTAGCTGTTGCTCCAATAGCACGATTGCTACCCTAGCTCCCCCAGCTAGTCAATTCTTTACAGTGCTATGTGATATCATTCTTTGTACTGTTCTTTTTTCGCCTTATCCTGTGCCACAACTGGAAGCCATGCAGCGTAAAATTAGAAAATGTCGCCGGTGGTTAACCAAGCTTCCTGGAAGGCAACATGAAAATTAATCCCTTCGCCGTCTTTTTTCGTTACATATCGGTTTGTCACGTACCTTCTGCGCCGTGCATTCTTATCCAAGTGCGCATGGGAAAACCAAACCTTACACTAAGAAAATGGCAATGAGAAGAATCAGCTCACAGCAGGCAGCAGCAGCAGCAGAAACAAAAAACGAAACATCTGCACAATGCTAAACGCTTCCACGAATTAGACTTTCCCCGGTTGGAACTTATGCATTCACTCATTAAAATACAGGGCGTCCGTGGAGCGACCGTTTGATTGGTAATTGTTGCAACATTTCTCGTCCATTTTTGCCTCTTCGAGCCCTGCGGAATTTTGTTCGGGGTCTTTTTTCTTCTTTTTGCTGCGCAGTCCTGCTTTTATAATTGCTCATCCGAACACGATCCATTTCCAGTGACTGTGATGACGCTAACGAAGCAGTTTATAGCCCATAATTGTTCGTCCATTTCGCACCCATTTTCTCGTGAAACAAACGTGGTGGGAAATGAACTCCTTCCTCTTCTTCGCCTCCCCTCCCCCCTTGCTCTTCTACACACGGACAATGCTACTAGCTTGACATATTTAATGGCCATTTGCTGGCACTTCCCGGTATTTGGTGCCGAGCACGCGTAGGAGTTATGCATCAGAAGGTGGCAAATTCGAAACTGACCATCCATCGCACTCTTTTGCCACGCGATCAAAATGCTCATATGAGTGTATCGTGTGTGTGTGTGTGTGTGTCTGTGTATGCCCCAGCATTGGCGCACATACATAAAGGCTAACATAATAGCGAAAAGTGAAATGGTCTGCGAAGATAAATGCATCGCAGACGACGCCACTCTGCTGCGGCCGACCATTGCAAAAAAAAACTGGAGCAACTGAACTGTTTTGTCCGACCGAAAGCGGAAAACAGGAAAATATGTGCCACGTCGAGCGCAACACATGGGCGAAAACAAGGGGAGGGGGTGCGATGCCCGCGGTGATGCAATCCATCCACCGATTTCCGTAACCCGGCCCGTCTTCCCTGCTGTCCGCGACCCATCTTCCTTTCCCTTTTTCCCCGCACGAACGCCCAAATATGGAGCATATTTTTGGACAGTTTTTTGCTTCTCACACAACCAATAAGAAACGACTTACGGAACGGGGTGCGGAAAACTGCAAGGAAGTGGACGGGTAGAGAAACTCTTGCTTGACTTGGTTTGAGATGTTTCTGCGTGGGACAAAGTTTTCTGCAAAGTCGATAAATTAGAAGAGATCCTTCCTTGAGCACCCACACCACACAAACAACCCCACCCTGAGCGATAATGCCGAGGGACGAAATATGGAATTTAAAAGTAGTGAGTAACACGAGTGGCGCGAGGTGTAGCGGGTATCTGGGAAGGAAGAACGAAGGAAGGTACAGACCGGGTAGCACTGTAAATGGATCTGGCCAACCTTTTCGTCCGAAAAATCTCGAATCTTGTCGAAAACGATAAACGTTCACCATTGTTCTCCTCGGGTTTCAGTACCATCCCACGTACGGCGGGCTACTACTGCTACTACTACTACAATAAATCGCGGACTAGATGCCTTTCAAAACTGTTGGTTTCGGCCGGGGCCAGAAGGGACATAGCTGCTGTCGAATTTAGTGCCACCCTTTTCAAACTGTCCACCCTCCGGGGGTCCATAAATAATTCGATACCGGTCGTTACGGGGCGATGGTGGCTATTTTCTGTACTTAATTGAAACATGCGCTTCAGGTCTTCAGGAGAGCCAACCCGGGATGGCTGGGGAATATGAAAGGTCGTCCGAAAAAGAGTTGTGGGTGCTTTCATTAACTGGCTTTTAGGAACTATACGCATAACAAAGCTTCAAATAAGTTGCCTTCAACAAACAAACAATGGATGTTATTCCACGAAAATCCCTTACAACCCATTTTCTCTCGCAGTTTATGGTATTGGACATGACTTAAATAACGACAGGCAATGTACGTTCTCAACATTGCAATCTACAAAAACGGCCGGTGTACAAAAACACATGTAGGGATTAAATTTTTATATTTCTTCCGATTCCTATTGTATGCCTGCCGCCGCCATAAACTGTTTTTCATAGCATCTATTTTCATGCACCGATGCCAGTGGGTGAAAAAAGCTGGTCTATCCCGCTGCTTACCCTTCCGTGGCCCCAACATTCCGATGATGCCGATATTTAAATATCAATAAAATATGCAAATAATTATCTCCGGGCAATCTACCGATACCGGCTGGCATTATGTCGTATAGAGTGTTTTCTATTGATTTTGCTCGTGCCTAACGTGTGGCAGAGTGAAAGAGAGAGAGAAAAAGCAAGTAAATTGGCCGGTTGATAGACGAAGCATGCTGTGCCGATCAACACCTTGCCTTTTGTACGATGGTAGCAGATGGTCTAGAGCGCTATTCAATTGGTTAGATAAAGAAGCTATTGGCAATTCGTTACACTCAAGGCGTCATTCAGTACAAACTCTATTAGCCGGTTTTCTTAAAGCAAGAGTCAATATAGCTAAATATCATTATGTGTGTGAAATATCTAGAGTCTGTGTTTTATTTCCACAACAAAAGCGTTTGTGAGAAAAAATACATTACATCGATTGTGTATTCTTTCCTCTAAACGGTCTTCAAGCTTTTCTAATTATAACCACAGTGACAGGGTTAAGCTCTTAAAGATACGGTTTTGGTTTTCAATTAAAAACAACAAACCCTAAACCACTCTCCTTACACTCTCCACCAATAAAGTATCTTTTGCAACTGCGCAGCTGGTAGCTGCAAGCTCCAAAACCGAACCCTGAATTGAATTGATTAATTCAGCACCAATCGATCGGTTTTCATTGGTCCTTCATAAATCACATGCCGTTCGATTACTCTCCACTGCTAGTCTCTTACTTCTTCCCAACCTTTTGCAGATCCCAAGCGGCTGGAATAGAAAATTATTAATTTCTCCACTTCAATGTCTACCAGCTAGGATACGCCTTACGTCACAAGCAAAATAGTCTACGAGAAAGGATACAACAACGAAACCGGCTGCCGACGCGACTCGACTCGACTCGGCTCGACTTGAAAAGAAAATGGAAATTTGCCAACGCAAAAATCGTCACGTCGCGGCATAAATACTGGCACGGATTGAAACCAACCCGTGCTGACTCCGCCCGAGACCGAGAATAAATGGGTCCTGTCTTGCAAAGCCGAGTTTTTCTTCTTCTTATTCTTCGATTCCGATTTACCTGTCTGGTCGGCGGCTGTTAGAAAACGCCCCACGGTTTGCTTCCAGCCCATTCAGTTTGCTTATCTTTTGCGTCTGATCAGCACATTTAGGAAAATTGTTTCGGCCCACCTACTGCCGTCGTTTGAAGCACTCCGTCTCAAACCGTCTTAAGCAAGCGGCTTTTTGTCGTCAAAACAATTTATATAACAATCAACTCTTTCGTGCCAACTTCTAACAGTTGTCTGAAGGCCCATGCCTTGTGATTCTGTTTCTTTCTTCTTGAGAAACGCAACAACGTGTTTGCCAGATATAAAGCGTTGATGATTACAAACTAAGACTTTTTTTTGTGTTTCATATGTTTGCACGTCTGAAACTATACTATCTAAAACATTTGCTACTTATATACCGTATTATTCTAGCTTCAATATCTAAACAATGTTGTTATTCTTCCTCTTAATTTCAGAATGCCCACCCGCGATGGATGGCATGGAGCGTTTTGCCTGTCCTACACCAGATCGGCAAGGCCGGTACCGATGTATAGACGATCATGTACTATGCGACGGTTTCATCGACTGTCCTGAAGGCGAGGATGAGGACAGGCAAGCCTGTATGTTCTACAAAACGGTAAGATGACACAATGTATAGATACGGAATATTTTACTTATCCTAATTTAAATTAAAAAACCCAATGCTCAATATCTCATTGAAAACACCCATAAGAATACACGGATGGTGGAATTTTATTAGAAAAATCTTTGTAACACACTCATTAAATTATCTGGCACCAGGCGCCTCCACCTATATTCTCATTTTGTATTTATTGGAGGCGCCTGGTGTTTAATGAAAAACGAAGCAAGACATGAAATATATGATTTTAAAGTAAAATTAATGACATAAAATAAAAAATAAATACATTAAAATTAAAAGCACACTTACCAGCTGCACAGCAGTAGCAATAAATCCATCACCATTTCATAGTACCATTCACAACTATTGTTTTGTGCTAACCAATCATACATTTCTGCTCCTTCCTTACAGACGAAAGCACATCTCGACGTATTAGCGGACGCCTTATTGAGATGGGCTCGAGGCCGTTAAGTTGTACATTTCACACAGCTCCCGACAGCATCGCTGTACTAGTGCTAGTTCGAGAACATAGAAAACAGTTGAAAAGTGGTTGACAAGCAAAGTAGAGAGAGTGGTTGAAAAACAAGAAAGAGATAAAGAGGAAAAGAGAGAAAGATGGAGAAAGAAAACTGAGAAACAAAAACATTCAAATACACGACATAAAAAAACGTTATTTTACAACAACAAAAGCAAACACATGGCCCCTACCAAAGTCGAGTCCAACGATGAAAGCTAACAACGTAAGCAAGTGGATGCAGCAATAACTGTACTTCAAATCATTAAACACAGCAATGCGTGAAAGAGGAGGAAATGCAAAGACGTTGTAAAAATAGAAATGAAGTATTCTGTACATATGATTAAGCAAAGGCAAAGACAAACTTGCGACAAGAAAGACGAAAAGCAACTCAAAACGCGATGCTGTGTTAACTTCATTCACTGTGCTGGACACTTTGATACAGGCTGGACGAAAATACCGCATTCCAACACAGCAACAACAGAACAAAACGAAAATGTCAAAACTCAAAAAGCAGATGATCTTACTATATATATATACATAGATCTATATACAAACATATATTTACCAACTAAGCCCTAGCTTGTAAGCAACGACACGAATGAGTAGGCGACAGCAACAAGGATATTCCGTACGTCATATGATGAGTGTGGAGCAGTGCGACAGATATGAATGTGAGAATCGAGATCGTGAATGTGAGCGAATCAAATTCGAAGTGAAGGCTGTTGATCATACGAATGCAACTGGATTGGAAGGGCACCGAGATGGGGAATGGGTTGGATGAGTGTACATTTGCAGTGAACTGTTATACGATTGTCTGTGGATGTGTGAATGTGTGCTGAAGAGGTATGTGAAACATGATGATACGAAAGCCAATCCCTAGATAAAATGTCAAGATTTAAATACAAGCCGAATAGAAGAACAAGCACACAGCGATGAAGGGTAGAAACTGAAAGGATATGTAAGTTGATAAACGAAAACTACAACTTTCCCACATAAAACAAGCAAACAGTCACCAACACACACATATACACACTCACACACTCAAATCCGATCGTAACATATAGTTAAGTAAGTGTATGAAATGAATGTACATTTTTTCTTCTAAATTGTAAATCAAAATCAAACACAAACTGTAAAACGATCCCCCTTCTTTCCAAAATCACAAATCTAAACTACTCTACTTTCACAAACCCTTTCTTTCTAGGTCAAAACAATCAAATTTTCTTTTTTCCCAACTCCAAAATGCCATCTTTTATCGAAACAAACACCTGGCTAATGGTTCCACTAAACGTGTAGCACCAAAGCTTAAACGAGTCAACAATACCTTAACAACTGGAAAATGTTTAACAACCAGCACAACATTTTCTTTTTATTCCACGAATGTTCAAAAAACCATGCAACATCATTTATGGAATGCACACTTTTCTCTACATCATTCCCGTTTTGAAGTAACATAAACACACACAAACCACAACATCACACACACAAACATTGAGGAGGAAAACTATTCTCATGGACAAGGCAGCTATATTGTATAGATAAGTGAGCAGTTTAAGCAAATAACAAACACAAAACTCTTTAGATCCTTAAATGCTAAATATCGATGCGTAATGAAGGACTAAGCAAACGGTGCAGCTACAAGCCCCCGACGAGCAGGAGTCACAGTAGACCTAACAATAGGCAACACACAAGCCGATCGGCTATCAAGACGGCTTGCCGAGTGGACGATTTGATGATTTAATCACCGAAGCCATAGGAAAACCCACAGCCACTAGCCGGGGTCGGGGCGATGGGCACAAAGCGAACCAAAATAACAAAAAACAAAAACATGACAAAAATGACTGATAATATCAATATCTCTAATCGACCATCCACGCGACAGTAAATTAAAGGGCGCACGCACACAGCAACCATTCGTGTAAGCCCAGCGTGAAGTAGAGAGAAATTGTGGAGCGAAAAAACGCGGTGACATGTGTGGACAGATGTCAGTCGAAGGTGTACTTGGAGTTTTTTGTTTTACATTCTTATGTTGAGTTTATAACTTTATTCTGAGCCATGGAGTAGACATACTTCTTTTATATTCTTTGTGTATTTATGATATTTTCAAACATCTTTTTAAGATTTTCAAGTTTTTTAATAAAAAATGATTTTTTTAAAATCTTGTATCATATTTCAACTTTACCTTATTTAACCAGGTTGCGTACTGATATGTTTTAGAGTCGTTTCAGGGCGTTTCGTAGGTGGCAGTGCAATTGATTAGATTAAGCCGAATGGTCGAATGTGTGTGTGTAAATCAGCGAGTAGCATTCAACTAAAGTTAAGGTTAGAGTTCGTCAAAAAATAACAGAACATACCGGTCAACATCAATCACTCACCAAAGGCCATCACAAGCCATGTGTCACAAGCGTGAGCATGAAGCGAGCAAAGGGCTTTTTGTTGATTAATTTTATTTCCAGTACCCGCATGTACAATGAGCCTACCAGTATACCAGTATCCTATTAGTTTGGTTAAACGCGCCGGTGCAGAAAGCCACCTCGAGCGGGGTAACGTTTTACCCCCTTTTGCGAGTAACGCCTATCACGTACCACACATACCAAAACGCACAGCGATACAGCAGCAGAACATTCCCCACGTGTCCCTCACGTATGTACATAGCCACACTCTTATTTTCAATAGCAAAGCCCAAAGGACGCTACAAAATCTCGCTCATCAACAGCATTACTTATAAATGTCTATTTGCACAATATTATCTACAAACAACAAATATTAAACAGTAAATATTGATGATACACTGAGAACACAACAAAACACGCGAGAGATGCAAATGGCCGAGTCGAACAGACCCGGGTCAAGATATACACAAAACTAAGCGAAACAGGATCAAGAACAGTGGGAACGATAGGAGGAAATAGAAGAAAATCCAACAGACAAACATCTTTCTCTCTCTATACTACAACCAGAGTTCAAATCGAGTCAGGTTTGAGTGCAGTTCAGGCGTGTTGTCTGCGTTGTCATAATGCGAACCATCTCAAGGCCCTGCATTGATTCCCCATCTTCAAGGAAATGTTCAGCAACTCCGCTGTGATCAGCAACACTTCACGACGCGTCATCACAACTGCTGACCAGACAAAAAAGCAAATGTTGCAGTGCCCAACAAACCCAACACAAAATGGTGTACAGTGAATCGACTGTGAAAGCTCTAAAATGGCTGCGACCGAAGTGCTTACGGTTCGGCGATGCGTTACCGCACTCAACCAAAGTGTTAGTGATCGGCGACGAAACACTCAGTGATTCAACGAAGAAAAGGAGAAAAACTAATTTACAACCAAAAAAAAAACTTCGATTTTGAAGCTAGAGGTGATACACTGTTACATATGCAAGTGGACAAAATTTAGAGCAAGCAGGCAGA
Source organism: Anopheles stephensi (assembly GCF_013141755.1). NCBI lineage: Eukaryota > Metazoa > Arthropoda > Insecta > Diptera > Culicidae > Anopheles > Anopheles stephensi. The sequence continues at coordinate 33,318,269 of NC_050202.1, read as the reverse complement.
AAGCAAAGAGCAACCAGAAACGTAAAATGATTTAACGGTCCTTTCACTTTAGAAAACATTCTTTTCCGACGACAAGAAGGAGTTATTGTAGCATGTGTCATTGAAACAGAAAGTATTATTAATTTAAAAGCTAGAAAAAAAACTTTTGTTTACAGACAAAAATGCGTTAAAACATGCAAACACACAAATTAAAAAGCATAGCAAAAACACAAAGTCTGTTCCTATAATGTGTCTTATAGAAAAGCAAGCAAAAAAATACAAAAAGCTCTCCCACAAACAAACACATACAGACACTGGATCGCTCATCATTCCACCCCCCATACCCACCATACCTGTTCCGGCAAAAACCATTCCAATCACACTCATACGCCTGCACTGAATGTTCATTTGTTACTGTTTTCCTTTTATTTCCCCCCCGTTTTTTTCTCTTAACCTTATCTATCTTTCACGTTGCAAAATTCCATTGTTTGTTGCTGTTATCGATGTTGTTACTGTTGGTTGCATGAACGAAATGAAACGAAACGGAACGAGAAAGAGAAAAACAAACATGGAAGTTATAAGGTAAGAATGAGGATGAAAGTGTGGCTCAAGTAAAGCAGCTTTTCCGTTGATTCATTCGAATGTTCTTCAAAAGAACTTGTCAATTGATGGCACAGCATGGTTAGCATTGTGCTCCGTAACGCTACGTTTCAACAACCCAATCGGTCAATTGGTCGTTCCCTTCTGAGCTATTTCACAGGTCTAAAGTAGGCAATGCAGATAAGCCACGCAAAGGGTTATCGAACCCGACGAAAAATCGCACGGAAGGGTCGCATACATGTGGCAGCAAACATCTCGAGCCTCACGTTGTACAAGAGATGAGAAAGTGTGTTCATTGCTTGGGAGCCCATAGCCTTCGATTCTATTACTTTTTTAGGTTTTAATAAGGTGCTTAATCTTGAAGTGCTCTGTACTTTACGGGGACGAATTGGCAAACTAGTTTCTGTTACGCATTAGTATCACGGAACAAAGAGAGAAACAAAACACGAGAGTGAGAGAGAGAGAGAGTACTCTAGCAATAGCAAAGTTCCTATTGCTAAACTACGACACTCTCTGCACCTCACGAAGATTGGGAGGGGGAGGGGGGTTCTCCTGTTCGAGAGCAATGGTAAATGTTTAAGCAAACAAAACAAGTAAATTATAATGAAAAGACTGACTTAGTAGAGCCGCAGTTGAACGCGTACACACTAACTAAAACAAGATGAAGAGGAAGAGGAAGAAGAGTAACATGAGGAAAAAAACGTAGCTAGCCAGAGTATAAAACAATATTCTACTTAACAATGGGTGTTTTTTAAAGCTCATCACTATTAAGTATTAGTAAACCGCCAACCGATTTCAGCGCGCGCGTTCTGCCGGCAAACGGAACGCCCGTCTACCACACGCTACACGCTTCCGAGCCTGGCGCTCACTTTCAATAGTCGGATTGCCGTACGCCGCGTACCTCCCGTTTAATGGACGCTCTGGAAGCGTTCCGATCCGTTCCGATATCCGTGTTGGTGTATGTGAGAGCGCAGTGTGAGAAGAGTCATACAATCTTGTCAGCTTAAGAAACGCGAATCGCTTGCTCTCACACTGCACTTCAATCAAGAGAAGAAAAGAGAGAAACATAGCAATAATCTTTTTGATCTTATCTTTCGCATTTCGGTTAAGTTAAGCGAAACGATTCCACATTAGTTTGTTCGTAATTTCTCGAACTTTAAGGGCCTCGACAGTAGTGATGGAAGATTTGGGACTCGGGAGGTGCGAAGATCTAATCCCTTAAAAGATTCAAATCGGATTGGGATCCGATGAAGATACCATTAGGATTTAATTGGGATGCCATTGAAATTTTCCAGTCCGGGAATCCAGTGGGATTCAATCGGGATTCCACTAGGATTCGTTTGGGATTCTATTGGGATTCGATGAAGATTTGATTGAGTTTTGATCAGGATTTGATAGGGATCGGATAAGAGTGCAGGCATCACTACTCGACGGAGGAAGCCATTGCCGAAAGTCTGCCAAAGGATTACTCACGACGATGGGACGTTAGAGTACGTTACAGTTGGCACCTTTTGATGGTTCGATCGGCCCACTGTTTGAAGAACAATACGAGAGTCATAATTGTGTGTTTTAAAGCGAATGAAAACATCAACAACCAGCCGCTCTCGATTGAAACACATGTTTCTCGTGCCTTTTTTTTTTCTTTCGTTCAACATCATGGGCTCCCAATCAATGAATGTGTACACACTGGCAAAAAAACAAACAAAGCGCCACCAAAAGACTAGACACGAAAGAAAGCCTCCCAAAAACAAAACAGTCGGCATAAAAGATAAAAAAAACAAGCAGAAAAACACGGGACAAAAAACAAAACGAAATAGAGCGACGCTCGTTAAAACCACCAAACTGCAAATGCGTGGAAAAAGCCGTCACAAACAGTGGAGGGACCCACTCTCTGCTCGGTCGTTTTTGAATGGAAATATTTGTTATTTAGTGCGGTACGATACGCTACTGGTATCAGCCAAAAGTGCTCGCGCGAAAAAGGGTATGCGAAACTAAAAACAAAAATCGCGTTAAATGTTTAACGGTAGGCAACCACAACCACAAAAAAACGGTAAAGAGCATTCAGCGAAAGTAGCTCACGGTTGAGGGAAAGCAAGAAAGCAACAAAAACCAAAGGCAACCTACAATCATCGATACTTAAGAGTAGCCCTCTCTTTTTAGGTGTCAAACTAGAAGCAACATTTAAAAAGCAAAATCAAAACGAAAAAAAAACGTTGAAACACACACTGTAAAAGCCTGAATGTTAATTCAAACAGATGTTATTTGCAAACAAAATGGATGACGTTGCGAGTGTGTGTGTGTGTGTGTTTGTTTATGTGCATCATAAACAACAGCAAAATCGAAAAGGCCTAAGCAAACAAAACCAACACACGTTGCACATATACGAGGCTTATCAATGTAGAGACACTGACCCAAAACCAAACACACCCACACACACAACTCGCAAAACAGTGTTACAAGTGAAAAGAGAACAAAAAGCAGCAGCAAAACAAAATTTGAGGCAACAAGGGCGCAGGCGAAGATGAAGCAACAAAACAAACAAAGGTTTGTTTTGCGATAGGGATTAAGCCACCGAAAGCGGGTGGTAAATAGCGAAGGGACAGGCAATGCAACTGGAAAAACATATAAACTAATTTAGATATAATAAATATATTAAAATAAAAATACGAAAAAAAACGAACATTACTTTGATGGTTTGATTTTGTTCACCTTTTGTCCTTTGTTTTCTTTAGTTTCGAGAAGGAAAACTCACACTCTACCGTCGATTCCGCACTTGGGGGTTTCGTGTGTAGCCGAAAAGAGAAAGAGGAGTGCGAGGCAAGGAGCGCGGCAAGGTGTAAATTATGGTTTTGTTTTTTGCGGAGCCCAACTAACTTACCAATACCAATAGTAGCAACGCGTACAGTAGTAGCAACTGGGAGTCATCTCAGTAGCACAATGTTTGATGCCACGCAACCGCCATCTAATGCACCTCTGTTTACTTTCTGACCCAGTTTTCTATCACGCACCACCACCACCACCACCACCGCACCGCATGCCTTCTAACCACAAGCACGATGCATATGTTTATAATGTTTCACCTTCACCTTCACTACCATTACTTCCACCAATCACAATCACAGTATCTGACAATGGAAGCGCTTGTTGGCGACCTTTCTCGAGCGAAAAGGAACTTCTTGGAGGGAGCGAAACGAAACAAAAACGGCACATAGTTGCTGAATAAAACACAGAAGAAGCTTTGCATCGAGATTTATGCATCGCATTTAAGACAACAGTAACGCAAGATACATACTACAGATGTTCTAAACAGAATCTAGCTTAGTTAACATCCATTAGGCTAATGGTGCACTGGGAGCACACTGCATATAAGCATGGTCCTCTTATAACCTCAAATGTGATCCCGTTAAATGGAAGAACAAAAAATTTTGTGCCAGTTACTTGGTGAGCGATCCGATCCGGCAAGGAATGTGCTCTGATACGAGCACGAACACGGTGTTTACTACAATCGATGCTGGTAAGTGAAATAACTTTTTTACACTGAAATTTATTGATGTATCGAAATAAATTACGTATCAGGCGCTTCAACCACTTCGTGGTCTTAGAATTCGATAGGAATCCTCCAAAATGGCTAGGATCAAGAGTCGTCATTTGCATATCCATAGCCATAAATCTCTCTTACGCCGCTAGGAAATGCTCCAGGTCCTTGCTCCCAGCAGATCGGAGGTGCTGTAAATGACATATAGAAGTCCTGCTACGTCCATAGTGATAAGCATTTCCGGTTGAAGTTCAACACCACTGAACGCATCCCTATTTCCACCCAATAGCTGGGTAAATTTTTAAACGATGTCAAAGCTATGATACCTGTCACCTGTTTGGCCGCTCGTTTGATCCTTTGGTAGCTTCTGCTAAATATGAGATCCTCAAATCAATGATGTCCATGTCATCTGAATAAGCCAAGATCTGGATAGGCATTTAGAAGATGGTCCCCCGAGTTTCCACCACCATGTCTCAGATGAACTTCTCTAGCTTCACGTTCAAGCTTATCCCCCTGGCGCAGGATCCTTCACATGACAGCTGATGGTCATTGTCATTCTTACAATTTAGGCTAATCCAGTTAATATCGACACAAGTTTTCACCTTCGCAACATTTTCAACATCTTCTTCTTCTGGGCTTACTTGGCCTGATGGGTCACGCCGGTCATCCAATTGCTTACAATACATCAGAATACCACGTGGTTGGTTGGGTGGTCAGGCCACCCTGGTAGAAGCCCTGTTGCCATATACGAAAATAAAATCATTTAAGAGATGCTAGAATTGTAATTACTGCTTCCGATATCCGATATTTTTGACACGTTTTCATATAGGGCTCTTGGCGTTTATTTTCGTAAAATCGTTGTTTCACTCGAAAGTGTACTTCGTCCAGACCAGCTTTGATACATGCTGAAGAGGAGGTAGGAGAGAACCTACCAGTGTTTGTAACCATTAGCTGATTCTGTTATAAATAAAACTACACTTTAAAAGCACTCCAACCAAACAACCAAAACTTAGTGTTCGGTTACTCTAAGGTTAGGCCAAGGTAAATTTAAATTTTCAGGAAGCCTAATCAATTCCCTTATCGATCACAAAAATTAACACGCAGACACTAAAAATAGTTATCAAAACTACTTAAACAAAATGGGGTGAACACGTTCCTTCAAAAGAATTTCATCGAAGGAAATTTATTTTTACCGCTTGACGGCGTATTGTTACCACCGCATGTGATGACTATGCATAAGACATCGATTAAGCAGTTTCTTCTCCTTCAGTTTTGGCTATACGACTTCGAGAAGTCTCGATCTACCATTGCCTAACTTGATTTTACCCGTAGCTGGATAAACAGTCCATTTGAGATGACGATAAGGCTGGGATGGGATACTCAATCGTGGCATGTGAAGATCGTTGTCCTTATCGCCAGTTCATGGCCACCAGATCCCACCAGTTTCTCTCTGCTTCAAAGCTACAAAGCTGTTTCATTTCATACTTCAAGTTTAGGTTATGTGTTTAAGTATAACGATGTTTTAAACATTTTGCCCTTAACATCTTAAACAAACCAAACAATACGACAAAAACAAATGCTTTCCCGTACTTCACTCCGACGGTCGATCGAAACATTCGAATCATCGACCACCATTCGGATCAAACTACGATCTGTGGTTGATGTTTGCACTTCACAATAGTGTCTAATCCGCCATAATCCTGTGGGATCACTCAAAAGGTCAATCGATGGCGTCAACGAATGCCTTTATATGATGGCATGTTGGGTGTGTTCTGTTGGTCAAAGTTGCTGCTGCTACTCAAACAATGCGGCATTAATTACAAGCCACGAGAAACTGTCCAACTTTCTAATCCGGCTTCTGTTTGTAGAAAGTTCTGTGCCGGATTGTAACACGTTAAAAAATTCTTTGCAACTTTGGCTGCTAAGCGATTGGTTTGTGTTTCTGCTAGTTTGCTTTTGCTAGAAATGTTTTGCTTGCAGTTTAATACGATATAGTGAGCTATTTCACACACAAAACCACTAATCACCACTAAACTCTTATCAAATAGGGTAAAGTTTTGTCTACCTTTTCTTACCGGGTTTATTGCTGCAACACTCAATTACAATGTGTAGTAAATAAACATTCACGATGAACACATCAACTCCTGCGTTTTCCTCACTCAAAGACACGTTTATCCTTCATCATTGCTTCCGAAGAAAACGGCTCGCGTGCCAGACCAAGATTAAGTGAAATGTGATGCCCCTTCCCACTTGTGTATTTATGTTTTACAGAGAATTGGTTTGGATATTGTTTTCTCAGAACATTAGCGTTTCAACGTTATCGTATCGGGTTGAAACACAACATTTCAATGCGGTTAGAAGTGTTTGGTAGCGAAGAATGGATATTTGAGCATTTTATCTGCTCGGAAGGCTCGTGCTACCATTCTAGGGGAGTTTGAAGGCGCCAACGCCAAGCTCACATAATATCCCTAACGAATGTTCTTTCGGTTGTGCGTTCACTGTAAAACCCTTAACCGCTGTCAACCCATAAATGACGTCAACAGGTTTAATTGATTCAATTAGTTGGCTCAAACTCACCCACCCTTCTTCTCGACGCACAAAAAGCACATACACCACCGAAACCCGCCATGCTCTGGAGCATCCTATCGCTGGCGACCGTTCCTTGGTACCCGCAAAGGTTGAGAGCAACTGCTTTAATTTACCTCCGTTTGCCACACCAAACCACACATATTTTGCGTTGCAAACATTTCAACCAACCTGAGCACTTTGCAGCCATCGTGTCTTGCCATCGTCCTCGTCCGCTCGCCTTCGATACTCCTATCGACCGAAGCATTTTAGTTGAGGTGCAAAGAAAAATCGTAGTAAAGGTATGACTTCCTCCAGCGGACGGTGGAACGCTCCGAACTAACGCACGGCGAGGCGTAATGATGGGAGCGTGTTGAAGCGAAACAACCCATTTCAGTGGTCTAAAAATAGCGCCAAAACTTACCCGTCTGCCACCGTCTTGCCTTGTGCTTTTGTTGCGCAGCAGAACGATTACAGGGTTCGCAACTTTAATGGACCGTCAATGGTACAAATCTGATTTGTCTAAAGATTTTGAACATAAACTTGGCTATTGCTCTTAATGTTGTGTCTTATCACAACACAACATTAAGAGCAATAGCCATATTATTATGTAGTGATCGCTATGGCCCCTCACCAGCTCCAGCGACCTTGACCATCGATTTAACTAAGATATGCCATGAATGGCAAGTGCGTATCTTACTAATAAAAATATCACTACGATATTTTTTTATATTTACGACGTCAGTTACGATATGGAACTGTCACTCTCTACTCAAGACAGACAAGAGGTTAAATATCCAAGGATTTAGAACTGAAGGAGCAAAATTAGGAAGGACTAAACGTACTTTGTCAGAAATATTCATGTCTTTTATGCTTAATGTGTCAATGACTTTTTATTCTCTCGGCCTGTGTGTATTACTTAAGCTTGATATTTTCACATGATTTTGAATTATTTGAAGGCTTAATGTTATTTAAATTAACTGTTGAAAGTCTTTTGTATCATAGTTTTTGATGTATAGTTTTATATTATACATCAAGAACGGCCTAGAGTTGTAGAGAAGTTCGAAGCCTGTTTAATATGGTCATACTATCAAAATTCTTAGGGCTGATTGACAACTTCTTCTTTCTTGGCCTAACGACCTCTTAGGGCTTGCCTGCTATTTCTGTCTTACTAGACTAATTGATGCCCCATAGTTGGATAGGCAGTCTTCCCTATGTGGGAACGGTTCAGAAGAGATCGGAACCCCGGTTCTGCCGTGTGAAGACTGGACCCGCTGTCGCATCTGCAACCAGGCCGCTATTCACTTGTTCTGATTCTGATTTTTGACTGATTCAGGATAATAGATATTTATTCCAATGTCTTTCAGCTGTTGAAAACGTAGTAAAAAATCTCTAAAACATGTTATAAACACCCAACTACCGCTAATCTTATCACATGTGTCCGCGCTAACGATCGAACCCTGTAAGACCTGACAGCAAATTTTGTCCGAGAAAGTTAGCTCGTCCGGCCGTTGGATCTCACACAGCTAAAAGTAATGAAAAGAGCGATTGTACCGTGGATGTACGGAATTGTTGGATTCCGGTTGGCTCGGAAAGGCACGTACGAGATTTCCCACAACTGCAATCACACGCAATCACACACATACACACCCACAGGCGCCTGTACACGGCTGGTACGCCTCTGATACGCCATTCACGCGAGCGCAGCAAAAAGCACAAAGCAGCCAACCATTTCGATTAATCTTTAACTAAGCTTTCCCCGGGCGCGTCCTTTTGTTGCTCCGCTGCTCGCTGCCAAACCTCTTCACCTTGTTCGGCTGGCTCGGTAAGCTAACTTTACGGCTCCGTGCCTTCATACGGCAAAAGGGTCTCCCTTGACTTGACTTTCGTTGACGAATAGAGACTGATGCGACCATCTATTTCGATGAGTAGCAAACCAGACATTGAAGAATAACCTAAGGCAAAGGGAATTTACAAACCTATTTCTGGCATTGCAAAGGGCCACCGCTTGGCTCAGCCATGTTTAAGCAGATCCTAGACGAGCGAATTGGACACGATTTCTTGCACCGTGGCTTTCGAATGGGTCACGATTGTTGAGTTGATAAAAAGTGTTTTATATCTATCCTTCCCGAATCCTTACGGTGAGCCACGCCACGGCACACTAGTGGAGCTCCGGTGCCATTGCCTGACGGTGAGCTCCCATTTTTATAACTTTGCATGCGCCCGAAAGCTATAAATATCGCTGAGCTATATTTACCAACATAACTATCGAATGATTATTTTTATTTTGCATTCACCCGCCCGCTAATAAGTGTTATCAATTTTGTTTGATGTAGATTTTCTCGAAATTTCTCGAGGGAAGCTTTCGGGCACCGGGTATCAATTTGGTGCCGGCCTGGAGTGCGCACCAAAATAAGAAAATAAAAGCTCGCCCCCCCCTCCCAATACGTTGGTCCCCGATAAGACGCACAGCAATCGAGAGTGCCTTCCATCCTTCCGAGCGTTCGTTGAAAGTGACCCTCCCGACTCCTGACGTCAGTGGAGTCGAGCAAAAGGGTCGCGGCTGCCCCGATCTAGATGCCGGTATCCTGGCGTACAATTTTACCGATGGCTGCCATTTAAAAAGTCTTCAGAAATGGTAGCGCTACCAAATGAACTTCCAGCACGCGATAGTTCTATCCGACTGCAGATAATCGCAATTACGCTCGACGCACGCACTTGCCCACCCGAACCAGATCCTATGGAACAGACTCCCGGTCGTCGTCGTCGTTCCACCCAAACTGAGGAGAAGTTATCCAATAGACTGAACTCCCTTCCTTAAAAAAAAGGTCCACACAAACTTTGCTCCACGGCTGACCACTTTGAAAGCGAACGAACTAACGAACGTTTAGCGGAGAACAAAGAACTACAAAACAAGCGCACGAAAGGCTTCCTTTTGATGAGGCGAAACTGCATTCTCACGTTAGCAGTCAGGTTTTGGACGCTACTGTCAAAACTTTAGCACAAGGTTCACACAATCTGGTGAACATCAAAGAGGTTAACTGGTCTGTGGTGTTGCTGGAGCACTAGACACGTGTTCATTTTTTAACCTTACTTTGCCGTGCTGTACTTTGTGTGGGGTGAGCTTTAACTGAGGATTCGTTTTTGTTACATACAGATAGCAGACGAAAAAAAAAAATCAGTCTTGCTAAACTTTTGAAAAATAATCATTCAGCAACTGACCATGGTAAGCTTGCAAAGTTACTATATCCAAGGCAAATTTCGTCCAATCAGCGTACTAAGTTTGTTGACCAAATCGTTCATGGTCAAACGATAAAATTATTAACAATGACCGGCTCAAACCGGACTGGTTTGTAATGGTTTGGTCAATACTCTTCGTCTTATTCACGTCACGTGTCTGTCTTACTAGACTTATTGATACATCGTACATGAGAAGTCTTTACTACGGGGGAATGGGGCGGTCTGGATGAGATATGAACCCCAGTCCTGACGTGTGAAGAAAGGCGCCGTTTGACGCCTCTACCACCGGGCCGTCTCAAATCGTGATCAGCCCTCAAAAACAACTTTATGATCGTGCAATAAATTTTCTTTTCTTTTCACGGATTCCCAGTTTCTAAAAGTTTTGTTATTAATTTATGAACATCAGCGCTATATAGTCCCGAAAATAATACTTGTTTTTATCAGAAATTGATATTTATGAATAGGCGTTGATGGCCAGTGATATTCTAGACAAAAAATAACTTCTAAGCAGTGTTCTAGACCCAATTGATAATAGGACACGGCTTCTGTCAACGCCATCTAGAAAAATGGAAGCTAATGCAAAAGGTGCATTGCGCTACGTGCACGGATGTCAAGCAGATGCCTTAACATGTATTGTACCATGAAGTCTGCCCACTGAAGTGACCGTGGACAATATAACAATATTAATATGTTCCATTCATAGGATTTGACAAGGTGTAAATTGACATTTATTCCTTTCATGAATGGATGGATGGGCCAAGGGATGGGCCCCGTTGGTCTCTGTGTGCAGATTTACCTCAAAGAAAAAAATACTGTTCTGTAGAATCGAATAATGTTGTGCTCTTATTCAATCCCATATTTATTTCTTTTATATTATGCACGATATTTATTGCCGAAACACATTACAAAGAAGCGCTTTGAACGTTCTCTAAAAGTATAAAAATTATCTCTTCTAAAATCGCCTCTCTAACAGTTTTTGAATTTCTCCTCTAAGTTAAAGCTATCATAACCAACGTTAAATTTGGACTTCTTACATTTTCACATAAACATCCATTTACACTTAATAAATGCAACACAACTGCGATACCCCTAAACTTCTACTTCATTCCAATCGATCAATGCATGACCATCTCGGTGGGAATAAAATGCACTCGGGGAGTAACTACCACGAATGACCCTAAAATGAGGCACCGCTATCGACACGGCCATCACTACACTACATCAACCTGTGCACACTCGAACGGTACGAAATTCTCATTAATGTTTCGCGCATCAGCTAACGCGCTTTTCCCTTAAGTACGCCGAAAGTTTCACCGCGCGAATGCTCGTTCCATTCTTTCTACCACAAGCCACCTGTGGAGCCAAATCGCAACTCAGCTACGTATCGTGTGCCCGATACAGGTATCCTGGAAAATGTGCTACATCATCATCGCTACTGTTTAATATGTCCCCGGCGGCTCATTTTCGAAGGCGAACGCACTAGCATAAACAAGCTCATTTTCCATTTCCATACAACACCACCCTGGAACAAATACACACACACACACACGTGCAAGTGAACAAATAAATACAGATATAGAAAGAGGCAGAGAGACAGAGCTAGATGGAAAAGTGAAAGTCACACCGGGCAATCCATACAAAACCCAAGCCCAAGCCTGCGAGGCTACACGTGGGCACCGGGCGAACATTAAAACTTGTGCACGCGAAAGCCTAGGAGGCTAAAGGCTTTCCGCTTAGCTTACAGACGGTTCAAGAAAAGGCCGAGACGCAACGCCGTGGAACCGGGTAAAATTTGACAGAAAATTTACGACCTTTGTGATTCGGGCTGCCAACGATCTCGACGTCATCTGCGTGTCTTTAGCGCAAAATAAACCGCCACCTTCTCCCTTCGCGCCCTTCTTCCAGTCCTTCCCCACAGACCCGGGAGAATACACCGCTAAAGGTCACCAGCGTTACCACCACACCGGTCACGTCCGATGTCATTCTCGGAAGCTACTGGTTTTGATCCACTAGTCAATATTTTATGACACAAAAACTAACAACCTAACATAAGTAAGTGACAGTAAGGGCCTTTTGTAGTGGATCTGAGTGGATTTAAAATTTCAATTGGAACACCAGCACAAAAAAAACGGGAACGGCCACTATCTCTATCACTTCCTTTTTGCAGATTAAGGCGCTAGAGGCTTTTGTCCTATTTTTGTCTGCTCGTAAAGAGTGCGTCCCGAAATGATTTCCTTTAGCTTAATCCAACAAAACGCCTGCTTACGCCTCCGAAATGTGATGACTTGGCCAACTAATCGGCTCACATGCCAGTGGACCTTGAAGCTAATCAGCCAGTTGGACCTTTTTTTTCCCCACCGCCGTCCATTTTTCGAAAAACCCTAGACTGGGCACGCGACTAGAATGTTAATGTGGTGTTCGAATTGAGACGAAAATAAGGGAACCGTTCTGTGCCTTCGTTCGCTCTCGTCATCTCGCTTGAGTCTGCTTTCAAATAGCACAGTCCCATCGGATTCTGTGTAACGTGCCTGACATGGCGAACGCGTGCTATGAAATTCCGACAACGCGACTGCTGCTCACACACACACACACACACACACACACACTAGTGGCCGTATATTTCCGTCACACACCAGCATCGAATGACGTGGAAAACGGGGTGTCGTATATGCCTTGTTTTCTGGGTTTTTTTCAGTTTCGTTCTTCCATTATTTTCCCTCAAGGTTATGGGAATGGCTCGTTTCTTTGTTCTATGGTCGACTTTTGGCTTTTTTCCCCCGCTTTGGTTTTCTTTGTTTTGTTTTGTTTTTTTTTCCTTTTTCAAGAGTTAAGAATGTTCTCTGCCCGTCTCGAGCGTCTTCGTATCAAACTTTTGAATGGAAAGTAATGGCAGCGAAGGGCATTCCGGAGCGCAAACACTTTCGATGGCAATAACGGGATGGACCTTTCTTTCCCCGGGGTGGTGCAGCGCAAAGTGAGCATGTCGCTTTTGCTAATCCGACCCGCGAGCAAATCAATTATTAACACCCAAGACCCAGAGCCAGTTCACACTTTCAGCGTGGCGATAAATTGATTAAAGTTGCTTTTGTTAAGTTTGCTGCAAACAGACGACACGAGCTGCACGGTGAACGGTGGTAGGTAGGTCGGTAGGAGTGTTTTTTAATAATTCAGAGTGATTGTTTCGGTACACCTTTTTCCAGGAAAGATTGCTGTTGCTTATTTAGCTGAGTAAACACCGCGGGTCCGTTGTACTTGTAGCAATTTTTCTGGTTCGAAAATAGAAGGCGATCATTTTTTTTGTTTTCTTTTTGTATCATTTTCCTCAATTAGTAGAATGGTATATAAATGCCGGTTACGTACTTACACGAAATGAAAGATTCTTCATTCGACTTGTAGTACTTGATTATTTTAATGCAAGCTGAGCTTACATTACAGTCTAATATTTCCTTCAAAATCCAACAGAGTAACATTATAATAAATGAGTGACGCGATTTGGTGAATTGATCAGTCTCAGTTAAAGTTTTCGAGTCATAATCATTTTTAATCTTATATAAAACCCTTAGATTCATATGCAGAATTCTTTGGATAAAATTTAAATTCGTGTAATGCTCACAAGCTATAGGAGACTAAAGGGTCATGAGTGCTTTAACTACGAGAACACGTGCGTGGACGAGACTATGGACCTGAATATCTTTTGATAAACTTCTTTCTTTAGTATATTGAGCCTTTAGAATTAGATTTAGACTGAGATGATATCTTCGACTTCAAGACCTTTGGTAAACGAGCCCCTTTTTGAAAGATGAGCCTTGTACTCATCTTTTCGTAAAGACAAGAAAGTCTTTTTATGAAACCCTTTCGACTTCGAGTTTACTTGATGTTTTAAAAAGTGGTTGGAGAAAACTTATGCACAACAGGGAGTCTTGTTCGTAGATAAGACATTCATGACTATGAGGTCTCCCTGATAAATAACACCAACATTTGCTGGTCTCTTGAAAACGAAGAGTTCTCTAGACGATCTCATTTGTAAGGCATATCTGCTTTGATGATTAGAACTTACATGATGGTCTAATTTATTCTGCTTCTTTGGCTCTACAACCTTGAATAGTCTTGGCCTTTGGGTTTCCATAGCTATCAAGCCAAGCTATCAGCAGTTAGATAGTCAGAAGGGAGGCAGTCTAGGTGGGATTTGATCCTCGGTCTTGCTGTATGAAGACCGACAGCGTTATCGTCTCGGTCACCGGACCACCTCTCTCTCTCTCTGTCTCTCTCTCTGTCTCTCTCTGTCTCTCTCTCTTGCTCTCACTCTCTTTCTTTTTGGCTTAACGACCTCTTAGGTCACACCTGCCGTTTCTGGTTTACTAGACTTATTGATACCGCAAAGTTGGAAAGTCAGTCCTCCTTAGAGGGAAACGGCTCAGATGGGATTTGAACCCCGGTCCTGCCGTGTGAAGAACGGCGTCGTTGTTGCATCTTCTACCGGGCCGCTCCATGGCCGAACTAGATTTTGCTAACCGTCACATAGCAAATTGCAAAGTTCCTCAGCCGAATTGTAAATTTCCCTCAACTGAACACTGCATTCAATTATGTCTAGCGTTGTGCAACTTTCCACAACAGGATTGCAAGATTCTATTATCCAAATGAAAAGTCCACCAAGTGACTCAAAAGATGCATCACGTGATTCGAAACCCTTTTAGTGGAAGCAATCTCTCGCTTGTACCGTTAACATCTCATATCCAACATGCAGAAGCCCAGCCAGTAGTAATACGGCCGGACCATTCTAGTAGAATAAAAAAAGGCCGAGCTAATGAGCTTTGCAAAAATAATGCCAACAACAAGCAGATTGAGAAGTTCCACGACAACGAAGAAGTTAGGGCAAGAAAAAATACTACACCAATTATGTTTAAAGCCACAAAATATACTTCGTCTCAAAACCACGTGCTTTTACATATTTACTATGACTACAAGCATTTTTACACAAATATCATTTTTTATTACTGCAAACATCTACACATATTGTAAACCATAGAGCTATTTTTTGTGTTGGAACCAAGACATCACAATAAATTTAAGACTGTTTAAAATGTCATGATGCCTTATTCAAACTATTTGAAATTTATGTTAGTAAGTTCAAAAAAGGCTACTTTAAATTGCAACGAATCTAATGGAATATGGTTAAATTGCTACCACAGCACTGCGTTAGTACTCCATTGCAAACTAACAAAGAAAAAAAGATCTAATCTTATAGCTCTATGCTAGAACCCAACGAACATAGCATTGAAACATAAGAATGAAACAAATGACATTGTCCCGCACCAACGTTCCTAAACCCTGTCTTACTGTCTGCCGTCCATTGAACAGGACAGTTCACATAAAACGCCAAAGCTCATCATCGAAATTATCTAACCGTGTGGCCGGTACCGGTACAATAAATACCGGTGCCAAGATGATCGGATTTTCGGTCATACCGCTTGGTGCTCGGGAATGTTTATACGCTCGCAAGACACACGCACCAACTGCTTACCCTGCCGGATGAAGCTGAAGCTAAATTGTACACATACCACCACCATTCGCCTCCAGGACATTCGCCTTACCGACCAAGATGCGAAAGCAAAACACGGGACAAGCAAGACAATCCAACTGCCGTTCTGACAACAGCACGGGCAAGCAAGGGCACGAAAAAGAAGGAACGAACACGACCATCCATTTCGTGTCTGGTGTTCACCCACAGGCGCACCGGAAATGAGGATATGAAAATCTCAATGAATAACACAAACGTCTTCATCTGCAGGCTTTTCGTTGCCTTTCCAGCGCACCCATCCGAACACCGGTCCTGGCCAACTCCCAACACAATACGGGCGGCCAGCGAAGGGTTTGTGCAGGTTTCGTAGTGATGTTTTTCTTTCTAAAATCTTCACCGTCTCACCCAGCACGTCCAAGGACGCGAGAGCCTCATCCCAGGGCCCGCAACTGAAGTGTTCCTGGGGAGAGCTTTCGGGAGACTGTGTGAAACAACGTGTGGGAGAGGACGTTCCACACACACACATAAGATCGTTTGAGGAAAAGTGGAAAGCTCATTCACCAAAACCGAAAGCGCTTTTCCCGGTGCCCGGTGCGCTGAGAGCTTCAAACCCCCGGCTACACTCACACACTGTCCGCCATCGTGTGCATGCCCTCTCTTTCTTACGGCTTGCTCTCCTGTGCTCGTTTTCTCTCGGCAAAACCTGACGGGTAGAATAAAATAATTTACATGACGTCATATTGACGTCATCGCGCAACAAACTTCGCACGGTACAAAATAGAGCCGGTGGTGGTTCCTGACATAAATTTATGGCCATTATGGATTGTCTTGCCAGTTTACTGGCAAGCCTCGTCTCACTCTATCTTGCGGTGTCCTTTTGCCTTACCTTCTCGCTCACACACTGTTGACCGTTTTCCGACCCTGCTGTAGCCACACGGCAGGCTACTTGAAGTACTGAAGCAGGAATCTACCTACCGAGCAGGTAGGTTTATCAACAAGAAAGAAGAAGACGATGACGAGTACTGAACAATACACACTCACACACGCGAGACATCAAACAAAGAGGGAAACAAGAAAATTCGAGGCGAAAGTAACTTGGCCAGTTCCGAAGTTTTCTACAACAAAGCGTCCGGTTTCGTAACAAAGCAGACCGACCACAGCTACGAGGCAGGCTGGTGGAGGATGATTTTATTTCATTCTGAAATAGCCTTAAACCAATTTCATCTCAATTTTCGTACAATTGTCCATTTTTGGACACTTATGGATTCCTGTACAACGGAAACGAAATTGTAAAACATTGTAAATACAGCACGCTTGCAGCTGGATTACTCGGGGAAACTGTTGCCCATTGAGCGAACGAACGAAACAGCGTGCAGTACAGTGTCTTCACATGCTCGCACCGAACGAGGAAACGTTAACGAACAACTTCACGCCTTCACATTTCCAACTTTGGTATTTTTTATTCATGATCCACCGTTGTTGCTGCGTATACATAAAAACCGAAAAACCCGGCCCTTCTACCGAGGCGGCTTATCTGGCCCCCTTTGCAGACCCAGCCCAAAACTTCCATCAACAGCGACCAAATTTATGAACGAAAACCTCCTTCCACACGGAGGTTCATGAAAAACAACAGGCCTTCAGGACTAACACCGTGTATGTATGTGTGCTTTTTTATGTATGTTCCTTTTCCCGAGGCAGCAGAAAGCAAGAGAGGGATGGAGAGAAGGAAAGAGAGAGAGATGATGATGATGATCGCAATTGATGTAGCGAAAGGTTTGACGTTCGCCCACACGCTTTTTCGAAGGGAACTTTTCGAGTGCCCGGAGTACCGACCCGGTACACCGCATTAGAGGCTCGAAGCACGGGGAAAACCTTCCATGATCTTACTGTCGGCCACGGGGAATGGTTTCATTCATCGCAATGTTGAGCCTCCGAACTCGACCGCAGAGCAGCCACTGTACCTTGCCTTTCGTAAGCGGCCCGCACCACACACACACACACGCTTCGTTTGAGAAAGTGCCTGTGAAAAGCCCAATCAGGTGGCGTGAGCGTAAGCGAACCGTTACGAAGGGATAATTTTCGATGGCTCTATGCTTGTCGGCAGAATGTTCTCAATCAATGTTGGCTACCATTCACGGTTTGTTGGACACACAACCGGGCACGGCGGCACTGCTCGTACCTGGAGGCAAACTGTACATGCTGGTTTTGAACTTTGGTCCAAACAATCATCGAGAGGGTTTGGTTTTTAATGTGTTTATTCGGTTGTGCTTGAGCCATCTTATTGGGATGGGGCGTGGAGGAATGGTTTTATTTTGTTTCAGAAATTGGATACGTGCAATTGAAAATTATCATTGTTCTTGGTTTCTTTCTTAGAATTTTATAGAATTGTGTTTGAGGATTTCTGAGCATTTTATTTTCTAAATTAGCCTGAATAAGTTGCCCTTTTAGCAGAGGACGAAGTGAACGATCACCAGAGCCAAGTGATAGGATTTTTTTCACGTAGTATCTTTCAAGTATCTTTTTCACGAAGGACGCCCTGGCTGTATTTCTACTCTTCAAAATGGCTTAGCTACCAAAAAAAAAACTTGTCTTTCAAAAAACCTCATCGTGCGGCTAAAAGAACTTGTTACTCATTGGTGCCTGCCTTCCAAGGAACCTGATCGTAAAGGATACCTCGTCGTCCATATAATCCTCGCAGTCAAAAAGGGTGCATCGACCAAGCCTCAACTCCTAAAAGCTCTTGTAGTCCAATTAGCCTACCTTTGTAATAAAGTTCTTGTTTATTAAGCGGCGTCTATAATGATGGAAGCCCGTCTCTACTAAGCAAATCAGATGGGCAGAAGAATCTAGAATCTTGTTTGTCGTCAAAAGAACTGTTTTCCCAGTGACCACGTCGTCGAGCGGGTCAACTCCAAGAGGTTTATCTTTGTTTTACAGGCCTCGTCTATGAAGAGACGTACAATTCGAAAGGACCCAGTGTCTACAAAGTATATCAGGTAACCGAAGCCTAATTTACTTAGTCGTCCAAGAAACTACTTTTTCTAAAACATCATTTTGATGAGAGAGCTTCTTTCTAGGCGCATTATGGAAGAGAGATTTTGCAGTCGAAAAAGATTCTCTCAGCTCAGTAGCTGAGACCTCGTAGTTTAAAAGAATTACTTTTGACTTAAAGACCTCTATGAAGAGACATGCAATTCAAAGAGAATCAGTTTCTACAAAGTAGTTAAGATTAGATGAAGCCTGTTCTACTAAGTCGTCAAGGAAAGTACATCTTTCCAAGAGACCTCAACTAACAGAGATCTTAGAGTGCAAATCGAAGTGACTCCATCTCTTAAATAAAGATAAATAAGTAGAAGTCTGTACTATTTTGTCGTCGAAGGAGCTATTTTTCCTAAATACTACGAAGTTGAAGATGCGTCATCGTCTACTCCTCTACTAAGATGATACTACCTCCTGATTGGCGAAAGCTCTTCGTCTTGTTGCCAGGTGATAGTCGAATAACATTAAGCAGAGTATAGTAGCTCTAAGTCAAAGCTCTTGTCATAAGCGTACTGTCTCCTCTAAGACATGCGACATTGTCATTCAGTATCAAATAATGTCGTTACATTGTCGCTTCATTTTACATTCTTTCTTTGTCTCTAACACACACTACCACCTTATTCTTTCCACAGCCATCTCTTACTGAAAATGAATGTTAATCTGCGTGCCCTTTGATTTTATTCCTTGCCAGGCAGCTTCCTGCGGGGTTTGTCTGATTGTCGCCTTTTACGTGCCCCGTTATTATCGTGATGAGCTTCCGGTGCTGTGTACTGATTTGCAATTTACCGAAACACAAATAGAACTCATTATCAATTCCATGCGTTTGACGCACGCATACGATTTTGTGTTGATCTTTGTACCTTTCGCGCAAAATACAAATGTTTCTTCCTCTTCTTCCTTGGCCCTACAACCTCGAACGATCTCGGCCTGCCACTTTTGGCTTCTTGTGACTTGATTGTTAACGCGTAGCTGGATGGCGTTCCTGATGAGATTTGAACACCGATCCTGCCGAGCGAAAATCATCGCAGGTATCGACTCGGCCCCCGGCCCACAAATATAATATAAAGAAACGTTTTACTTTGTACCCTCAAACTACATAATAAAACAAAACTACATTCATCACAAAGCCCCGTTTTTGCAAAAATTGTGATAAATTTAGTCAAATTACTTCACAATTTGTTTCGACAACAGTCCATTGTTTCACTCACTCTAGCATCTCTAGCACTGTGTTACTTTTCCGGCCCCAAACTTTTCCCTGCCAACCAGTGAAATCGGATGTGGAAGGTTGAACAAAACCACCTGGCACACACCGAAACCAAAACCATTTCTCACACTGGCTGCATAATTCAGTGATTTTTCACACCACTCATCCGTGCACAATAATACCTGCCAACAAACCAACCGTAACAAGCTGACGATCCTCGGCAAAAGATCTGTGGCGCAATAAAAAAAGACCCACTGCCGCACTTTTTGCAAACCATTTATGAATATCTCTCGGTTTTTTTCCTGCTGAATTCTACTTGGCTTGTTTCTATGTCGGGTGGATGGAACTGCCTTGTTGGCAAGGTACACAGGTAAACCTAATTGTCGAACGGTGTGCATGAATGCTGCTGGGGAAAAGTTTCAAAAGCGGATATTACTTTTTTAGCTCATTGGCTGTGTAGAAAGAAGTCAATTTGACGGTAAGAAATGACCAACTAGAACAGCTTTTAGCTAAGCAATTGGTGGGACTTGATAACCGTAACAGCAAGTCATCCAAACGTACAAATCATCAGTAATTTGAACCTAAATGTGATTACATTTTCAACGAGCGTAATTTGAACCACTCAATGCGGTTTCTAATTTACTTACAATAATGTTTCAATGCGAAACAGCAGATCATTTTCATTTAGCCACAGTATTACATTACACAGTGATGAGAAAATTGCACGAAACAAGCTGATTCGTGGAATTTACGAACATAAAAGCTCAAATAACTGAACCAACCAGTTCAACTGCCTCAATACAGTTGCTAGAAGTCAGACATGGAACCTTTATTGTCTTAATTATATTTTATTTATAGTTTTAGGATGACGGCTTGACGCCGTATTGTCATATTATCTTAATTTTTTTATTTTTTTAATCGCTTCTTGTTTCTTATGTTTTCTCGTTGGTCATTAATCATCCTCAGGTTTTGTTGATCCAAACCCTGTTTTATTGCATCCAAAAACTCAACCTTCTCTTTAAGACCTTCACTTAAAGCCACCTCCTAATGCAAATACGTATCGTGCGTATACCGCCGCTCCCAAAGATCAAAGTTGTTTAAATATTGAAACAATTGAATAGTCCTCCAGCCGCTATTCCAGGCTCTGTACTGTACTGATCTGCTCTGCTCTCTGCCCTCCTTGAACGCTTCGAGCAAAGCCCGGATAGAATAAATTCAATTTAGGATACATCTATCCACAAAACACGCCCAACACAAACTGTGTTGTTGCCGTGCCGAGTGTCGACCTTTACTTCTTTATCTTGAGCCCGCTCTCTTTCGCCTGCCCGTAACTATCGCCAAACCTGCTCACCACACGCTACGCCCCACAGGCACGCGAACAGAGATGGCCGAGAGGAGGGCCAAGGCATTTCCTCACACAGTTTGACGTGTATTGCACTTGGCCCTGACTTTGCCGTTTGGCTTCGAGCGCAATCAAACCAAGCCCTCCAGCAGCCCACCGGAAGATGGATGAAACGACGCCCGCCCGCTCGCCGAAGAAACATAAAACAATCTTCAAAAACTCGAACTCGTCCGCGTGCTCTCCTCGACCTCCTCGGCGTCCAAAGGCGCGAGGCCACGCGACCGTTCCGCGAAATTGAACATCAATCATTTTACTTTGATTTCAACCAACCAACGTGATTTCTGTGCGAAGATGCCCTCCGGTGCCTTAAGATGCCGGTCGATTTGCTAGATGAAAGGTGGCGAAAACGGTGAACCGTGTTCTGTCGTTGTGACTGCACATTTGCCCTGTCCAGCTTCAGCCCCATTCCTGCCCGAACCGCTGCTTTTGCGTTTTGAGGATGAAACGTCATTCGAGCCGAGTGAGCAATCGTCAATCAGTCGTTGTGTGGCTTTTTTTTTTTGCTCCCTAAAAATGTATTTTTGGCTCATTTGCTTGGCGCAAACGAGAACCGGGTCGGGCGCAACTAACCCTCCTTCCCATCTCTTAGTCTCCTGGACGGTCCTGTCCGATTGTGAAAGTTTCATAATTGCTATCGCGAGGCAATTTGCGGGATCGAAAAACTTTTCCCAGGCAAATGGAAATAAATCTCTTCCGGAGAGCTGTTCTTTTCTTTTACATTCCACCGAGACGATCGCGTGAAGCTACCTTCTAGCAAAGGGGAACACAGCTGACGTTGGTAGGGTGTCGTGGCGTCATATTTTAGGAATCTGTCAAAAATTACGTACTTCCGGTAGAATCACCATCAGCTGCCGCGGTTGTACAACGATTTGTGGAGACTATCATGGCCTCAGGCCATAAATGGAGTACTTTGCTTACTGATGCTGAACGACATCCAAATCATTATATTCGATTTTGATGAAGGAAACTCTCTGCAGTGAGAGTCCTCCTCTCTTTCTCTCTCTCTCATCAAACCGTACATTTTCACGGTGAAAGAGAAAGCGACCACCGGAAAGAAAGAGAAACAAAAATACGTACCCTCCCGTCATAAGGATGTTGAGTTGGGATTCGACCTTCTTCGGCGGGGTTTTTGGGTCGCCATCACCATAAAGACACTCCACCAAATCGACCATAAACATAATCCATACCCGTAACAAGATTTGCGTGTTCGAACCGATAACAATATCCTTTTTGGTATTCATCCTCCCTCACGCTGCTCACCTTCCGCTGAATCCCCCACTCAAACCACGGGGTGGAGATCGAAGCGGCAAACAGCTTAAGCAGCGGCTGACAAACTCCCGTTTGCATCGTTTGCACAATGAAAAGGTCAACAGTTTTCTTTGGCTGGTCGCGGATGCGCTGATAGAGTTGAGCCCGTAGCCTGACAACCTTCGTCATTCCGCCAAGCAGAATACCGTACCCTGAACCTCCCTGGACCGTCTCTCGCCTTCCATTTTTGACTCGTGAGTCACCTCATCGTGAGTTCAACTTCCGATACAGTAATGTTCTCCTTTCTTGTTTGCTGCTTCTCGTACGATGGAACGAAACGATGAAGGATGTTAGGCCGAACACTGAACCTGTTCCGATCAACGAAACCATCATCGAAAAGATGGTCCTCGAGTGAGGAGAGTTTTCTGAGAAGGGGGAAGCAACAGTCAGCGGCAGGATGCCCAATCAGAAGCCTATGCAAACTTTCGCTCAAGTAAAGCTCTTTCTTTTTTCCTTCTTTTATTTCCTTTGAAGTGCTTATAGATCTGGCGAAATACGAAGACCAGAAAAAACGCATTCACACACACAAAAAAAAACTTCCAAAACTAGTCACACGGCCCTTTCCGCATCGCGAAGCCCAAATCCGACGCGCGTTGACGTCGTACATGATCGATAAAAGTAACAAATTATTGTTGCCGGTTGGTTTCCCGACCGGCGTACTACAAGCAGTATGTTGATTCGAACCGTAGCCTTTCGATCTTCGCTCTCGAACTTTGCCCGTTCGAACTGCCCGATTAGGCAAACTGTCTCCAGCAGCTGGAACGGGAAGCGGCAACACTACTCGAGCTGCGCGAACTTTTTAAATGGGAAAACATCCTTGAGCAATTGGTCCCGAGTGCTGCGAGACACTCGGGTCTGCATACACACATCGGAAAACACACGTCCGCACCGAGGAAAGGTCAAATTTTTTACCCCTTTGGATGTTTTTTCTTTCTTTTATTTGTCTTTACCGTGTTCGCGCCGTTCGTTCCAAATACTGTGCGCTGTACCGAAATTTCGAAAAAAAGCGCTCCTAGACACCGTCAGCAGTGTGTCGTTTGCGAAGCATTATTAACTTTGCTCTAACTTGTTGACAAGTTTGGCAGCTTCCGAGGTCCTTAAGGGGAAGAGATAAAAGAAGCGCGTTTGGTGAGAGAAAGAGAGAGAGAGAGAGAGAGAGTGAGACCAACCATAACTTTATCAGCTACGCGGCTGCTTCGTTTGCTTCGTTCTTAGCGTACAACGGTCGCGTCTACACCGGGAACCGGGTTTAGGGCTAACTTTTTCGTGTGTCAAGTTTGTTGAGTGAAAATGTGATTGCTAAGGTGTACCCGTGCTGGGTACACCTCGTGTCTTGCATTCCCCACCCAACATGTGCCAGCATGATGTAGCAAGAAGCTGACAGACTCATAATTTCATAATTTCCCAACGATCCTAACGAAACGAACGAAATCAACATTAACCGGTCGACGAAAGCTCGGGCTAAGACAAAGCCGCGAGATTCATTATCCTTCACGGTAAGCAGCGTCTTCTTCGGTACACTTTTTCTAGTTTGGGGAACGTTTGTTTGTCATATGACTGAAAGCTATCTGAGGCGTAAAGCACTACAAAATCACCCTCCATTTATTACTCTCCCTCTTCTTGGCGTGGTCTCTTCGGAAGGTGACAAAGAACGAAAGTTCTTTAGGAAAAAAGTTCGCCTTTGTTAAGTCTCCTATTTTCGTTGACACTGCGGTCCTCGGAGAACGCGGTTCGCCTAGTGTATTGACATTTTTTCTCGTTATTGCTATTCAGATATTCGATAGCTAGAACAAAAGCGAACGCGGTTTAGGAAGAATGACGTGAAACAATCGTCTAGATTCCTTGTCGAAAATTCTAGAGCAAACTGAACCAACAGCAGGGCTATTTGAACAATATGATAAGATAATCCTCATAATAGATAAAGGCTTTGCATAAGAATTTGACTAGCTTAAATCGTTGTTCTGGTAATCTTGAAACAAATAAAAAGTAATAGTTAAAACTTACCAGATTGTCAGGCGCTACAATCGCTTCACGATTTTTGCCAGCTACAACGATCCTCGATACCGTTCACGGTCTAGCGCCAGTGGTCTGCACAATCCGTTATCACGGCCGTTCCGGTGGACGCTTCTAGGCCATCACTCCATCTAAGTTTTGGCCTACCATACCTCACCTATCTATGAAAACAGCCTATAAGGACTTTACAGGTTGCGTCGTCCGGTGTCAATCTCATGGCACCCAACTTAGATCGGCTTCTTCGAGGATAAAGCAGGACCCGTTCCCCAAGGTTAATCTTCGTTAGTCTATTTACTTTTTTTCGGGAGATTATTTCCCAAAATCGGTGTTGGATTTTTTTCTGAGCACCAAGACACGGCGAACCTATGCGTATTGCTGGCCAGAACCTTAGACGGAATATTCCCGAGGCTCGACTATGCCAATTATGGTTTATAATGCAAGTAAAGTTTATAAACAAAATTGTGATCTTATATACAAAAAAAGCTGAAATTAAAGGGGAAGGTGCGAAACCCTACTTCTGATAGTGTATTTACGTATTGGATGCTTGATCTTCGCTTAGGACTTATTGCTTTTTTGCTTAACTTATCGCGCTTAGACGTATGATGGTTTCCATGTTGGCCCTTTTGTCTATCCATCTAGCCATGTGGCCTCTCTCTCTCTCTCTCTCTCTCTCTCTCTCTCTCTCTCTCTTGTTAACCTATCGACATCTTAGGTCAGGTAGTGCTGGCCATTTCTGACATTCTAGATTTAATGATACCACGTAGTTGGAAAGTCAGTGCTCACAACAAGGAAACGGTCCGGATGGGATTTGAGCTCCGGTCCTGCCGTGTGAATTCCGGTGCCTTTGTCGCCGATATTTTTCTTGCCCCCCTTCTTCTACCTTATACAAATAAAATATTGGTCTTTAGGATCGCTCATCGTTCAGCCTAAGATCAATCAGCTAAGATCATTACTGTGTATCTTAGTCCATACAATCCTTACTAACCACAGTGTTTGATTTCTTTTTTCCACACACAATTTAATCAAAATGTTGTAGTTCAAGTAAACATTGTCATGCACAACAAAGCATCCGCCCCGTTACGCCCATCAACAAAACGCTGATTCATTTGATTGTACACCTTTATGGTACAGGTGCAATCGACCAATGTCGCTATAAAAGCGATACAGTCATTGTCAGTTTTAGATTGAACACATCTAATAAAGCTCCACCGAAAGCTCCACATTGTTGCAGGAACGCTGCAGCACTGTGTCCTCAATCCGTTCAAACGGCAAAGCGCGTAAAAGATGCTTCCTTACAATACCCACAGCTTGATATAACGCTTGTACGTCCTCGCCAGTAACTGTCAATTGACCCAATTTTAAGATGCTAACCTTACGGCCAATGGCTTGCTGTGCCACACGGTCTTAAAATAGACATGCACCGACCTTTCCGGAGTTGGCCTCCCAATCGACGGAGCACTACGTCACGGTTTGTCCCATTCGCCCACCAACATCAGTGACAAACCGATCGATCATGACAGGATTAGGCCGAACGAACGATTAAAAATACCACAGTCGTAAACTGGTTACGGTCGTGTCATAATTTCTTCCAGCCAAAACACTTTCACTGGAAACGTTTTTGTAGAAATTAATGCGATTAAATTTTAATGGGCCGCTCAAAACATAAAACTAACATTGACATGATTATGGGCGATAGTACTAGATGAATTTCGGGAAAAAACGTCACATTCGGGCCTCACCCCCGGAGAACCGACTTCCCGAATGGCCATGAAAAGAGGGCTCGTGCACTGTTTCAACCGGCCCGACCCGTTAGGAACTGGTTCAGGAAATGCTCTACTATGGTGTTGGCAGCCGGAAAACGGTAACGGAAATGCCGTTCAAGCTGTTGCACACCCATTTTGGATGGTACTGCCGTGGCTACAAAGCACACAAGTGAACACAAATACACGCAAACACGAGCTCATACACACATACCTACACACACACACACACAAAGGGCCAAGCACGAGCTCAGAAATATCATGGGAAGCTATAAATGCTCAGGTGGTAATTTTAACCTCCGTGGAAACCGGGAAAACCTGGCGTACCTGGCGTGGTGGGGCAGGAAGTCGTTTCCGATATGTTTTCTTACCATTCGTCGCTCCGTCACCTCCGTACCTACCGCTTTATTACTGCTCATTAAATGAGGCGTAATGGTGGAGGATGTATTTGAAATATCATAAAACATTATTATGTGCCAACATTTCTGTCGGTGGACAGGATACAGCTTTGTGGCCGTGTACTTTGTGTGTGATTTTTATTTTGTTTTTCATCTTCAATTACAACAGTCTTGCAGAACAGAAATGACAAAATGACATTTTGCAGTTCAGAATTTTTTATTTTCATTCTTCACAACTTTGTACCATATCATTTTTTCATTTTCACTTCGAGCGCTTTCGCGAGAAAAATAAAGTTCCAATTGCCATTTGTGTTCATTGTGAGTGATAAATAGCACCTCATGAAGATAAGTGAATAGAAAAGTTAATGGCAGATTCTACAGTGGGATATTAATCAGATTCAAGCCCAGCCATATCTCACAATGAAATGATAATAATCAGAGCGTCCAACATATCATTCACTGAAAGCTGTGGATAAGTACAACAGGATAGTAGTTTAACTGCACAACCCGAATATGTGAATATGTATCGTCAATGTAGATCTCTTCCTCTCTCCTAGGCTATTAATGTTGTTGGCCTGTTTTGACTGGTCAATAAAGGGCAGTAATTTCTTCTTCTTTGGCACTAGAAACTCCAAAGGTCTTGTCCTACAATGCAGCAGATGGCAGATGTTAGTCAAATATTTTTAATAACAATAATCATTTTGATTGAGCACTACGGCCAGGCCGTCCGTAATGAATAAAAATAAATCATCGAAAAAAAACCTACTTATCCAAAATCCTATTTTAAGGCATAATATAGTCAGGCAAATAAAAACCCCAAAACCCAACGTTCTCCAACTCAATCGAGCCGGTAACACGACGGACTAGTAACGATGATGGATAGTGCAGAAATGCAGAATGTCTAATTCATTTTTGATGTGAAAAGTTAGCGCATGGAAACGTGTACATCGTTTCCGAAGCAAAATGAAAGCCACCACCATCGTAAGAAGCATCATACGCACGTCAAAGATGCCATCAAAGGACGAAAGAAACGCGTTGGATACCGTAGTCTTAAAGCAAGTAAACAAACAAACCAGCACCCACACACAAAAACGATGGATGGATAGGTGGCATCATCATCATCGGTTTGATAGCGAAAACGAACTTGAGTGTAGTAGGTCGTTGTTTTTGCGTGGTGGCAGCACCCCAAAACCTTCGCGCGTTTGATTGGCAGCTGTTGAGGGTATGTTCGCACATACCCTTGTGTGCGGTAAGTGGCATGCTTTGGTGAACGAAAACCCACCACAAATGCCATTTCAAATGTGTGTTTACCATATGAGGATTCGAGGCTTTCTCACCCTTCCTCATTCGATACAAACAAAGCCGATATTTTAAGGCCAATGAAAACCGTTCTGACAGGTGCAGTGCTTCTATCAATCTGTTACGCTTTCGAACGGCATTCGTTTAAATGTGCCGTTGAAAACAATAAAACAGCAACGTATCATCGTATCATCGATCCGAATGGATGCAGATTGGCAAACGGAAACCTCGCTTATCACAACGATAAAGAGCTGTCAATGATCCAAACGGAAGGGTTATGAATTGTGCATAATGGATGGATTGGAAGTGAGCCACATATATCAATGCGCGGCCATGGTCAGGTGCACCGTAAATGGTAGTGATTCTTATTGCATTCGAAATGCGTATGGGGGCACGCTTTGGAGGCACAGAAACGACCATGCAAAAAAGTAGTTTGATTATAAGTTTGCATTGAACCAAGCTACAAATGGAAAAACAAAGTTTCGGTTTTATGAGTTGCAAATTGGTATTGAATACATTTCTTTATTATAATTCAACATCAATAGTTATTTCTGGGCGCGGTTTGATGTTTAAAAACCTTTCAAGTCTTTTCATTATTGAAATTAATTGCAAAGAAGCTCAGTTTTCCAATACATTTCCTGGAACTTGGTATACAGACCAGGTGAAGGCTATATACCTTCACCTACGGCTGCATCTGATAGACGACGGTTTTTCTTCTTCTTAACCTGCTCAAAGTAGAGTACATCTATAAGACAAGGCCAGGTTGGCCTTGCTCAGCTGGTGCTGTGCTTCTGATGGATTGCATCACCTCAGGCTGGTGTTTCCACAATCGTGCTTGCGAAGTCCCTCGTCACATCAGCCTGTCTCAGACAACTTGTGTAGAGTCTTGAGGTGGGCTGACAGCGCAGCTTATTCGTTGCGAAAAAATTTTGACGTAACTTAACCATAACCAGGAAATATTCTGAATTGAGGTTTGCTTCACTGTAGATCCGCCCAACGATAATATCTGAGAAGTGCCTGAAATCGATGAGATTGGGCCAATTTCATCGTTATATTCATAAATTCATATATCTGTTGTAGTGATCTCCAGATGCATGCTGTCGATTGGCATGTACTTGGACGAGGCGAAGTTTATTAGGCTTAACCCATTGTCGTTTGCCCTCTGGTGGGCACAGGAACTTCCGTCAGCTAAGAATTCATTAGACTCAGCTTCCCTCCACACTGACGGGGTCAATAATCTTTCTAAGTATCCTCCTTCCCATAGGTAGTCATCAGTTATTACCTGTATCTGTTGTTGCCGGTGGAGCGGTCCTGTGGCCCAGTCAACAGCGGTGCCGGTCTTCAAACGGTAGGACCGGTGTTCAAATGCCATCCAGACCGCCTCCCGGACTGGCATGCGCAAGGCTGACTACTTTGCTACGGGTAAAATAAAGTCACAGAAAGCCAGAAATGGCAGGCCGAGACCTCTTGAGGTTGTAGTGCCAAGGAAGAAGAAGATTTTTTTGACGGTGACCCTAGATAATTGAAATTTACAAGATTCTGTAGATCTGATGAGATTTAAATTGCTTCCAAATAAATCATTAGCTTGGGCATCACACCATGGACACAGGGGGTCAAACATGGTTCTGATTTTGGTGTTGTTAATCTCCTCCTAGGACCGAGGATCAAATCCCATCCGGACTGCCTGCCCGTACGTTGGACAGATAATTCAGCTAAGGGTGAAATCAAGTCCCAGGAAGCTAGATATAGCAGGCCGAGACCTTTCGAGGTTATAGGGCCAAGGAAGAAGAAAACATTCTTACCCAAGGTTTTCTGTCACTTACTCGATTCTTTGGTAAACTTTTGCACCCAGTGGTGGGGCAAGATATTTGTAGGCCCCGAGCGGAATGGCAGTTGAAGCCCCTCTAATTGTGATATAAGAGAGAAACAACAGGATTTCAATCACCACTGAGGCCCCCTTAACATACGAGGTCCCCCCTAACAAAACCCTGAGCGACCGCTCCTTCCGCTCCTAGGTTCATCCGCCACTGTTTTCACCATATGGGTGCCTCAAACAAAACTATATCAACAGCTTATGCCAGAATCTGCATTGACTTATAGACAACGATCTTGTAAATTTTCCACCTTCGAATCTCGATTAGTCCTCTAGAGCCCTAGATTGAAATGAGTAAAAGCAAGCTTATCTTACTGGCATCTCCCGAGGTGGTTATGAACTGTCATGAGAATTTTCATTCACCATTACTCATCATGTGATGTTGAACAGTTTCGTTCCAACAATCAGAATACTCAAACAGACCTTTTCATCCCAATGTTAATTAAATTAACTTCAAGAGAAAAGCTTATTGGTCTCAACAACCGGGAACCACCAAACGGGAAGACGTCGAACGAGTATCTGCAAAACTTTCAAACTCGCGCCCATGTTGTGTTTAGCTGAACATTTTGTTAACATATTTTGCTGAAACCCCATACGATCGCCCACATTTGTCTCAAACGCTTGCCACTCAAATTTTTTAACCAATTCTCACATCTTGAAGCGGTAGCTTCTGGAACCATTTTTCCTTCGCAGTTCTCTGCCGTCCCATCGTAACCTCCAGCCGCATCATATCTCTAGCGAAAAATGCGAAACTAATCCACACACGTACGCTCCATAAACGTCCACTGCAATTACAACTTTTGAAACTCATAAAACGCAAACCCCTTACCAACGCAGGTACTGCGAACTAGAGTTCTGACCGGGCGGGAAAAGCGAGCTTTCTACGGAATTCCATTTGCTGACGCAATACGCGCACCACCATCAGCCACACCAGCGCTAGGCACGGTATCAGAAGCTATCACGCAAGCTGGCAAAAGGAAGCTCTCCTGTACCTTCTACCTTCGACGCCATGCCATTGTGTCGAAGTTGCGTTTTCCTTCTTTTTTTATTCATTTTGATCGGTTTTGGGTCAATAAAACGCTCGCTGCTAAACCATTTAACCCAAACCCGATGGAGCTTGGCGTTTTTGTGTTGGCGTGTTCGACGATCTTCGGAAAAGCGAGGGTCATTAATTTCACAAAACAATCACCTTCCCTTCCGTTGGTTTAATGATTCTTATCGGCATCGCTGCACGATAGATAACCTCACAAGATGATGCTTAACGCCTTTCGGAGGGGAACGCCACCGAACGGTCCAATAGTTGTGTTACTTCATTTGCTTTTATTTATCATTTGCAATTACAATGGTTTGTCCCAAATAAGAGTTTCAAGAGCTTTGAAGAGTAAAGATTCAAAATAAAAGGGACAGAACCTACTGGAACAACCAGCAAGGCAAACAACATCTATCAAAAACAACTGGAAAAGCGTGAGGAAAATTCATCATAACCTAAGTTCACGACACTCACCCACTCGGGCGTGTGTTGCGGTATGTGTGTGTATTGCACCTGTTGCTGCTAGCAAGCCAAGCTCTGCTCTAAACACAGTTCGCTCCCCATTTTATTGGCCGGCAAGGGAAAACAAAAACCCAATCCCCGAGAGTTAACAATCGTTATCCTTGCCGGGGAATGTTAATAAGCGCCGAAGGGTTTGTACGTGGTGCGCAGGTGGCGCGGAGCAGGAAACAAGCATTGGCTGTAGATCGCATCGCACCGACAGGAATGGGTCGTGATGGTCGTGCATCAGTGCACCAACGTTCTTCGTGCTAGAGGCTCTGTTCGTGCTGGGAAATCATAAAACAAAAAGACAAACACTTGCGAACCGTACGACAAGCTAACGATGCACACGATGATCGGCAAGTGGCTTCCAGACGTACCGTCGCTCACGTTTTAGGATGAAGTAACTCGCTTTCTCTTCTTATGATAAAGGTACTTCATCCCCTTCAAAGTCAGTCACTCTGTAAGGCCCGCTGTAACCCGTTTTGTTTGATAATTTATTGAATGGTACACTCGATCGGAAATCACTTATAATTATAAGCGAATCAATCTCGACCCTTGCCGACACTTTTCGATTCTGTCCATCGATGAGTGATTTGACGTTTAACCAACGAGCAACAAAGGTTTTTGTCCCCCATCTCGCTTTCCTTTTCTCTGGTGGGGCCACTGACTGACGACATGGCTGGATAGGGTACAATAAATCATTTCACGCTCCATCCATCCATCCATCCATGTATCCATCCATCGGCCATGTCAACCCACAGTTCAGCAGGCTTTGGGCTTGAGTTTGAGCGTGTTTGTTCTTCATCAGAAAAAAAACCCACACGGAATATTGCTTTTTGGTCTATCTCTCTCTCTCTCTCTCTCTAACTCATTCCCTCGTGGAGCTGATGATTGCAATAAAAAGCGAATGAGAAATGATATTTCTACGTCGTCACCGGTTCGATTCTGGCGTGCTAAAAATAGAACACAAACAATGCAGGACCAAC
The DNA here is from genome assembly GCF_013141755.1 of Anopheles stephensi. NCBI lineage: Eukaryota > Metazoa > Arthropoda > Insecta > Diptera > Culicidae > Anopheles > Anopheles stephensi. Next base: position 33,286,016 of record NC_050202.1, on the reverse strand, counting down.
CAAAAAAAAAAACCCCACCACCGGAACAAGGCAATTCTTGTTAACTAGCGATGTTATCATGAAAAAAAGAATCGTCCGAAAAAGGAAAGTATAACGCAGTGTCCTTCAGGCAACATTTTTACACACTTCCAAGCTCATACTGTCCGCCACGCTTTGATTTTGAACACCCATGTTCCAAGAAGAAAAACTCCTGGCTGGCGTGATAAGCTTTTAAGCAAATCCCAAAGGAAAGGACCGCTCTCTACGCACTACTACTGTCCTCGAACAACACCATCGAAAAGTATCATGCTTATTGTTTCGCTTTTGTTTCGCTGCCGTCCTCACTCACTTCACAGGCGAAGGTCACTGCTGGTGAAGTGCAAATAGAATTATCAAACCTTCTGCGTGTCCCACAATTTCCCACACCCACGCCGTAGGACGTAATCTAGCGCATCACCACTGCCGGCAAAATGGCCAAAAAAAACTCTCTCCGGAGTAATTGATGCACAACAGCAGCTGAACTTGATAAAACAATGTGCCAAAACTTGTGGCACAGCATCATGGGACAAATTCGAGGAAATGTAATTCAATTACCTTTTGTCCATTTACTGTCCGACTTCCATCTGTCGTGCCCGGGCGAGTAATTGTTCACCTTTCGGGTGACATTTTTATCTCGGTGCTCGTCTTCCCCACTTTGGAAATATAATTTTTCATTCGGGCCGTGTGAAGCTATTTTTGATGTAACTTTTTGCGATCAAAAATATGTTTATTGCTGGATTGAGGCAGATGTTCAGATAGTAATATTCTTTAAATTTACAATACTTTTTTGAGTCGTTTGTTTTCATTTGTAATTAGCAAAACAACGAAAAAAAAAATATTGGACTGCAAAGTTCATACAATCACTGAAGGGAAAACATATTTTAAAATCATCCAAATATTTATCTAGTGCAGAAATAGTTTTAAAATATGACCATAGATGGTAAAGGATTTCTGAGACGCTTCTTCTTCTGCTTCTTCGTCTAGGGTAAACGTCCTGAAAGGTCGTGAATGCCATCTAATGGCTTGCTAGACTTAATGGCCATTCGGTCCGGTATCGGGGCGGTCCGGTGGCCGAGGCGATAATGGCACCGATCTTCACACGGCTGGATCGAGGTTCAAATAGAAAGCCAGAAATTTGCAGGCCGAGACCTTTCGAGATTGTAGTGCCAAGGAAGAAGAGAAGACTTAATGTTACAACGTATTTGAATAGTTAGTCCATCCGGGAGAACGATCCCGATGAGATTTGATTGGCAGTCCTGTCGTGTGAAGAACGGCACTGCTAGGGGCTCCACTCAAGGGAGCCAGGGGTCGTTTCGACCTATGGACCACCCAAATTCTTGGCCAATATGTCATGAGATCATAGCTTATGGAACACATCAAGGCTGGTATAAAATTTCATCTAGAGTAATCTTCAACTCGAAAGGCCTGGATAATTCACTGAAGATCAGTTTAATATAAAATAATCAAGCAATGTCCGACCAAAACCAACTCAAGTCTTAAGGAAATGCTGAAGATGAAATGCATAGCAAATAGTAAAAAGCACTTCAAAGACTTCTCTGTCCAGTATCAATCTCATATTGTGATCACCGCAATTTTCAAGTAAAATTTCATTGTAATGGTGATGAGGGCTACGTGCATTTGGCTTGACAAGAATCCCCCTTTTTTTACTGATTTGACTATTTGACCAGCATGGCTTAAAATAGACTATGCCATAGGTTGAAAGTATTGGTTTTATAAAACAGTAAAATATTTATTGATCACTACAAAAAAGCCCACCAAGTCCATCATCACATTCATTGCAGTTGGTCTCAAGGTTTTGCGTATTACAGTCCAATGACCTTTCGTCTAATTTTCTACCATCTGGTTCTAGCATCATGATCTTCCTTGTAAAACGACCAATTGCAATTAATTAATTGTGACTTTTAACCTTTCCGACCCACAAAAACCATTCCATCAAAGGTGGATCCCAGTGTCTAGTTGACACATTTTCTGTGTCTTGTTTTTCCAGTCTATTCCAGTACATGGGCCAAACAGAAACCTTCCAACTACCATTTTTTACCTCAGCATTACTATTGCCCCAACTCGAAGTACAACATCAATCAGCAAACCTAATGATTTATTTATTTGAGCTGATTCAATGAGCTGAGACAAACACCCGGTACACATGTCCTAAATAAACAGACCCCGCCTCCCGCAGAACAGCAACCTATCGCACGTCAGGGTGCGAACGTGAAACGAGCACACGGGACAACCGTTGCGGGTGATTTTTGCTCACAGCTAGGACTGGTTCTGGTGGGCTGTATTTCTAATTTCTTAACACCACCAGATGGACAGATGGCGCAAATCGCATCGCAAAGCATAGATCTACCAATTTCGACAGTCCGTGTCCTAGTTTGCTGCATAAACTCAATCAAATTGTCATATCCCTAACCGTGACCGTGTCACCGTCTTTTGCCTGCCTCCAGAATCCTAAGGTCTGCGGAGCATTTCGTCGACCCAAGCAGCAAATCATTCATCCCAAGCATCCGCCTACCTTTTTTCCGAATTTATTTCATGCTTCGAAATCTTGTCATGGTTCGAAGGCTGATGCCTACCGTGCTATGATAGATTGGTGTGGAAGCTGAAGAAAAAGTGAGAGCAACGACAAAAAAAGGCAACTCCACAACATCAACCCAAAACAAGAACTCGCACTCAATTCAACCAGACAATACGAGGAAAATTTCTAAATCAAACAAAAATCAGTTTGATGTGATGTCTGTTTTCTCTCTCTTTCTTTATCTTCAAAATTTACATCCATGCTTCAGATGGCTTACCCTATGGCCTTGCTGAGCATTCGAAAACGTTCCGAAATTCTCCGATCAATATGCTTTACTTCTCAAAGGGTTCAATTTTATTTGCGGACTGCGTTCCTTATGCGAATTCAAGGAAATTTGTCGAACCGGAAAAACCCGTCTCAACCGAACACTTGATTTGCGGTACGGTGAGAAAGAAGCGTATGTGCTCAACCTGCGCTCACGCTGATATTTTTGATCAATTTTTCACCTTAAAAAAAGAAGAAACGCCCTTCTTTTGTGTTGTTCTCGGTTTAGCAACACTCATGTTAAATTCATTTTATGCACCAGTACTTTCATATTATCACTCGCACATTTTCTGTGGAATTAAGATGCAGTTTAATGATATTCAAATTGCACACATGGTGAAGCACGGTACGGGTTTGTTACGATTGCAACAGTGCTTGCACCACACAATGTACTTTCAGTCGCATAAATGGCAAAACTCAGCTGCGGTTAAACGATAGCGTAATTATTGTGTTGCATAATGCTTTATCAGTTGCCATTTGGATGTCAAATGTTGCTGTTTTCATTTGGGATAACTGTGCCGGGTAGCTCTGCTTCGTTCCAGTTGTTTGACATTATTCACTGCAAAAAGCTTTTAATGAGCTCATTTAAATGTAGTTCAACTTGCATGCATCACATCAAAAACAAGCATGGGTAAAATCCCATTTAAATTGGGTTCCTCGTGTTACAGCCAAATGTCAAATGAGAAATATTTAGGTTCGTCAACATACTAATTATGGAAAAGCAAAACGGCCATGCCGTTCTTTATGAATAAAAAAATATGGAAATTCTTAAAAATATGAAGAATGAAAACCTGAATAATCTTTCAACTACTTCATTTTATTTAATTTTTGAATTTATTTAAATTTTATTTAGAACTAGAATCCTACGATAATAAGTCTTCAATATAATGTCAGACCTCAGGTAACTTTCCGTTCAAACAAGGATGGGAATCTGGTCTGTTACCATTCAGAGATCCTCTTGCAATATGCTCTATATTTTGTGCTATTATTAAACGATCTGTTAAACGACCAGCTAAGGGCTTCACAAGCAGATTACACTATGCTATTGAACCTAGCACAGCGGAAACACGAAAAGGCATCCGCCCGCTCAAAATGAGCACGAGGCACCTTTGGAATGGTGGACGAATTGATCTAGAATAGCCATGAAGTATTTTATTTTTATTTATTTATTTATTAATTAATGATGACGGACCGATGCCGTTTTGTCACCACCGCATGTGGAGAATGTGATTTAAATTCACGAAAAAAAAACAATGAAACAAAATTAACAAAATTAACTAGGCATTTCCTCCAAGTTATTTACCATATCCCGGGCATGCTCGGTTGTGCAAGGAAAATGGGTGGTTGTTATCCATTTCCATTGTTTTTGTGTGTAACAATGAAGTACTCGAATAGGAAATTCGAAAGGTTTGGGATGGCATTGATGTTTTGAGATTGTGATTGTGAAAGATGATTATCTATCATGATAATCATCTTTAAATGATCGTAAGCTAGAGTTCGATGATCACAGGGATTTGCAAGCTTTCCAGGCTTCTAGGAAATCAATGGCCAACATCGCATGTCAGGTAAAGGTGTATGGTAAAGCTTTCCGGACCCTTTGCTACCATCAAGGTCCCAACAAGATTGGCTTAAATGTCTTCTCTTCAACCTGATGACAGGGAGGGCCTCCTGTGGCAAGGAAGTGTAAACATTGGGGACCACCTTCAATAATTCCATCCAGAATCTGGCATACGCTAATGACTCAGGCATTGTTGGTTTAAGGCTCTCCTATGCATCAGAGGCTTACAACTGATCAAACAACCTGCATTAAGCCTGGACTGGTTGGAGACTAATATGTCGAAACCCAAAATAAAAAAGGCATAACCAACGACGATGGCAAGAAAGGCCAATTTACGCAAGGATTGTATGTACTGTTGGATCACTGTACATTTGAAGACGTCTAAAATTTCTCCCATCTGCGGTCAGAGCTTAGCATCCATAATAGCATACTAAGGTAATTCACGCAAGGGTCCTGCCTGTCAATCGGTCTTACTACAGGTTGCGGATACTTCTCCACTCAAAAGATCTGTTACAAAATATGAACCAAATGTTGTACTAAATTATAACAACGCCATGAAGATCAATAAGTAAATTTGGGAATTTTCTAATAAAAAAAGCTTTAAAGAATAAGGCAGTCTCCCATCTCCAAAACTTATTTTAAAATAATCCGTTAATCCTGTTCAAACAACGCCTCAAAATATGTTTACGCTATAAAATGCAATGTGATCTTAAGTACCATTAAAACAATTGTACCAATCGTGCTGTTGTTCATCTCACAACAGTATTCAATAATCAGATGCACTTAAAGCCGGCAAAACGAACCAAAACCAAACGGGTTCCTGAATCCCCAATCGTGAAGTGCAATTCACACGCATCTAAAGATAATGCCCTCTCGAAAAACCACTCCAACAGCCACTTAAACAATGTCGTTTCGCGACCACCAAAATGGGAAAATCATCAAACAACCGGTCGCTTTTTATGGGCACATCAATAAATCGACACCAATCAGCACCGTTGCCGGACATTGGTTCGACCACGGGGAGGATGATAAGACTCGACGTTGATTATACTTTTTGTGTGTGTGTGTGTTTTTTTTTTTTCATGCTTTTCCGTCGGTCTGTGTTCGCTGGCAAGCTGCTGCTTCCGTGAGCGCATTGAAAACGGCCAACGGCCACCTACGAAACGAACCCGCTCGAGACCCCTTAACGAGCGTCATTAAACGTTCCGAACATGTCGGTCGCATTTTTCGTTGCCTTTCGCTTGCAACACTCACACACGCACACGATCATTCGGTAATGAAGGATGGAAGAAAAATAAACATACCGCTCCACACGTTCGATCCCGTACTGAAACACACTCAAACAAATGGGGTTGTGGTTGTGCGAAATTAATATCATTCTCTTGCCCTAAATACAAGCCAGTCTTTTGTCGTGCGCTCTAATACAGTTCACACTGCGTGCGGCACACCAGCAAACAAGAACGCGGCCCGTCGATCAGTTCCGCTTCCGTCCGAAAATAGTCCCACAGCACCCGGTTGTAACCGGTTTGTAAAATGTAGGAATTTAATTAAATCCTTACGTACACCGTTCCGGCCGGCACCATGGTTGCCGGCACTAAAGGTTGGTGGGAACAAGCACGTCACCACTTTCATCGCGTAATGATTGTTTATTCAATTCCGCTTCGAACGCCATCGACCGAGCACCAAAATGTTGTCGAGGCTTGACCTTAATGGTTTACCATCATTAGCCCAGTCCGAGCGCCAGTTGACCGGGGGAACTAATTTTGGAATTATAATTTTATATTTTAGGAGCTTTCGGCCCTTTTCCGTGGTGCTGTCTAATCGCCGCATGGTACCCGCTTGCTAGCGAGCCTCTGTAGTGGAGCAAGAAAAACTGTGACTGTGGCTGTGTTTTCAATTAAATCTCATAATTAGGGAGAAAACAACCACAGTGGGGTTGCTTGCTGTGGGTACGGCGAACCATCGTTTACAACAAGTTTTTCAACCAACGTTGGGTTATTGTCCGCCAAATAACCATTTGTCGCTCGTACAAGCGTGACGGGATGTATGAACATGCTTTTCGGTATTTTTGTTATTTTGTTTTAATGGCTAACGTCGCACTACGATACCATCGCAGGGTTGTACTGGCAGCCAGGCGACTTCTATCGTCTTCAATTTCTATGAACAATTTAATCGGATCCCGCTGTGAAGGTAAACGAATCTGTCAAAAATGCATGATAAACCGTTAGGATGGTTTGGTTAATGGTCCTATCACTTTCGAAAAAGATGCTCTACGTGAGGGGTGTCACTAACTGTGGTCATCCAAAATCTAAAAAAAAAATATGTCTTGATTATTTATTTTATTTTATTTTATTTATTGAGTATTACGGTCCGATGCCGTATTGTCACCACCGCATGTGGTGACTGTGAATTATATTCACGCAGAAAAAACAATTAACAAAATTAACTAGGCATTTCCTCCTAGTTATTTGCCATATCCCGGGCATGCTCGGTTGAATATGTCTTGATTGCTGAACATCTAAATAATGGAAACATTCATATGCTAGATACCGGCTCGTCATTTTTCTACAGTTTAACAGTTGATGTTGGTGTGTGTGTTGGTTGATCATCGCGCCAAACGAATTTCATCGACTACCGTTTATGTTTTTAAGAACCGTTTATGTTCTTAAAATTAAACACTCTCTGTCGGTATGCCCTGAAGCTAGCTACTGAACACCACGAGATCATCCATTCCTTCGTATTGAGCCACAGAAACGAAGCTCACTGGCCTAAAACAGAGCTGAAGATTCACCTGCCTTGGTAAATCCTGGTGATTTGAGAATCAGTGATCAGGTTTACTTAAGACTTCCATATGGCATAATTAAATACTAGATTTTACAGAATACCAAAAGTTAAGTGTTCCTATGAGTAGATAAACCTATGTCCCGATTGGCTCCTCACACAAGCCTAGATTTAGGATAGTAAAAGATAGGTAACCGTCGCGATAAGCTTATAATTGCTAGTGAATTTTATTATCCTTTTACACTTACAATATTTAACTGTATGGGAGAGAATATTAACATGATGTATGCATATGTTAGTAGGATTCTGCATGGGAAGCTGTGCATTTTGTGGTCTACACGTTTGTTAGAATTAAATAATTATCGTCTATACAGAGATAACGTATAGACGTCCTTTGTATTCAGTTTGGTACTGAAGTTTATTGGTAATAGTCAAGAATGTGCGCTAGCTTGTGGCAATAATCTATGGAACCCTTATGGTCTTCGTGTTTTAAATAAACAAAGTTAGGTCTAATTCCTAGATTATGGAGCGTCTGTGTCTTAACCAATGGTTTATTACTCGCACAAACCCTAATCTGGCGTGCATCGTCTTTTTAAGGACCCGCATCGTCCTATCATGGTGAGTCTGAGAGCTTTATAGTCTTGATCGGTTCTAGCCATAAACAAAATTTTAAACATGAAAAATAAAAAATACAGCTGAACTAATGTTTAAAATAGTGTATGGTCTATCCATTAAAACATTAATTCTAGGTTTGATTTTCTACACTGAGGAACTCTAGACCTGCTTTTTGTGGCTTTCTGTTACTTGATATTATCCAAAGCGAGAAAGTCAGTCCTGCGTACGGTCATATTAATTACATCTCCCATGAATTCTATAACAGCTTTATACAAATATCACAAAGCAAATTGCACACTCAGACACTAATTACCGTGTTGAATAGTACAGCATCAATGTATTTGAATCAACTACAAACACTATTGCGCTGTTGTAAACCAATTCCCATTATACTTAGTGCTATCGCGTTGTTTCAAACTGTTGTGTTAAAATTTATTGGTTAAAATTATTTACCAACACCCACTGCGCTATGCGTTAGACTATGATTGCATTTGCAAATCATCGTTCACTTTGCCACCGTGGCGCTTCCCAGCAAAACAATTCGACAATCGTCAACTGATTGAAATGATGCTCCCTTCCTCGAAGGTCCGTTATCTCTCCCTCCATAAAATCTGAAAATGATAGCTGCTATGAGATGATAAAATATCATCACTCTATCCGCTCGTCATATTCCGGTCACGAGCTAACAGGGCTGCGGTTGCAAATACAAATTACAGCCAAATAATTAATCACCACGCATAAATACATGAATCAACTGGCAGCTGCACCAGCTGCCACCGATGGTCGATGGTGATGATGAGGGTGGTGAGACTTATACCAACCGTCTCCAATTACGGGGAATGGGTAAATTACCCTGTTGGAATGTGGACGCCTCAATGTTGTTGTCGACCCGTACCGCACTCTAAGCTCAAACACTAAAAGCATCAGGTTTAACAAACTTACAAATTCCACCTGGATGTCATTATGAATCCGATACATTTCTAGGATCGGAAATAGCGGAGCGAGAGAAAGAGCGAGCACGACAGGGACAGAGAGTGAATCGTGCGTGGTGTATTTAATTAAGAAACCTCAGTCACACTAATTCACGGTTTTAACTTGCTAATGCCGTGGTGAGATGCCATCCGGTGGCGGACGATGGGGACTGAAAAGCGGGATGGGGTTAAAAAATGGGTTCTGACATTCGCAAAAATTAAGCTCCATTTTGGCCATGGAACGGAACGAAACGTAGCAAATTCCGCCGTAGCTACTGTCAACGTGCTAGTGGCCACCGGGTGAATGTGCCACACACCGCCACATCCGATTGGCCTTTCCAACGTAATCCCTTGGCTCATTTCCACGCCTGTCAGGTAACATCGGAAGCTGGCACGGGTGTCTTGGGAAGGGAGCCAAGCGGCTCAATTACAGTACTTGATTGACGTCAGCCAAATTTTCGCAACAGCAGCACCACTTTTGAGCGCCACCGCAAAAAGTTTCTGATTACCTCAGGAAACGCCGTTTGGGGAACCGGCTGAAGCTAAGGAAGGTGTTTTTTAACCAACCACTGTTCGCTTGCCTCGCTCGGATGGGGGGGGGGAACCCATAAATGGCGTCGGAATTAATGTGAGCATTGCAGAATGTTGCAAAAGGCCTACCCTAGGCTTGATCATGGGCTAACGAAACGATTCAACTTTGATTTCGTTTTCTGCCGAAACGGCTACCTGTCGGTTCAATGGTTGGGAATCATTTCATTTCATCCATATGAATGTTTCGGAATGGAAAATTTTGAATTCATCCCAATCGGGTAGAAAGTCCTTCTGTGACCTATGGCACAATATTGCACGCTGGGAAAAAATTATTTGTATTTTGGTAAAACATTGTAAATTTAATTAGGTTTTAGCTTTACTGTATCTTTTAATTTTTTGTTTGGTGATAAATGACGAATTTATTATTATTGTTTTTTTTTGGGAGTTTATCAGGCTGATGTAAAATATGACAGATACCTGATGAAATTGTAATTTTGCTATCTGAAGTCAACAAGAGTTATTTATTTTTTGTCTCTTTTGCCTAGGCTTTTAGTTGAAAAATCTAGAAAACTCAACAAACTTGTTTTGTTCGATTAACCCCAAAACATCCCTGTGTGCGTCAGGTTGGATCTTACATTGGATAAAGTTAATCATTCTATTGCCACTTGGCGCGGGGGCTTATGCAGCGATTCGTGGCACACACGTGGCAAAGCAAATCACGATGTTCGCATACCCACGTAACCTACCTATCCATACGAATCACAATCGCAATTTTCCAAGGTTCGATGGCTAAATGTGAAGTGCGTGTGTGTGTTTGTGTGACGAACTTTGTCAGCTATTTCCACCCGGAGCCTCTCTGATGGAGGCGCCCAGTCCCTGACAGTGAGCAGCTGGCTACCGTACCGCATACCAGATTCATCCGAAGTGGCGTGTCGGTGCGTACTTGTCGTTACGAGAAACACACACACACACACACGTGCTGTGCTCATGCTGGTGGCACTAATGGATGAACCACGACCCCGTGTGGGCTTCGGCTAGGCCATGAGAATGACACGTCACGAGATGGAATGCTGTTGTAATAGTTATGCTTACTGTTCAACGGAAAACAGCCGGCAGCGTCTAGAAATCGTTTAATGAAAACGATTACGCTGAAAACGGTAAACCACACATGACTTCTATTGATCCTCTCTTGTCTTGCCAGCGCCCGTCGAGTGCGCTTTCAAGGGGCCGGGAAGCAAAAACGGTGCACCACAATTACCAAACGTTTCACGTTCAATTGAAACGCACCCACGGAGCCTGGCGTTGGCTTTATCTTTTCCCCCTTATCCGATCAGGACCGGTTTGGGTAGAAGGTAGAAGGCCGAATCCTGAATTCTACGTGCCATCGGGGGTGAACACGTCGCCGAGCTCCTACACAGTCAATATTTTACTAAGCTTCCAAGAAACTTCGTTTGCTACCATGTGTATACACTTTTTGTATTCGATAAGGCGCCTCCGTAGGCATCGTGTTTAGCCGTGACGTTGCCTTATCCATTGAAATTCAGCATGTGTTTAAATGTCAGTTGAATATGTTTATTACTTTATGCTAGCGAATGTGATGCTTTCTTTACTAACTCCCTTTCTTTTCTCCTTTCTTTTCTTTCAGGTTATTCCAGTCTTCATGCTCGGTTCCATATGAAATCCCAATGTTACCAAACTTTTAAGGTGCATAATCCGTTCTTTCATAATTATACTATACACAGGTGAGCTTCCCTTTCATGCTCGCGGAATTTTCCATCAAGTGCCATATCATCTCGTTTTGGAAAATCTCCAGTTCTGGAACTATAAGTCCCGTCTCGAACCATCCCATTGGCAAGATGTGGGTTTTGTTTTCTAAGTTCTTTTTATAGTATCCTTCCAGCAGTCCACCCATATAAAAGAAAAATTCCATCTGCAAAAAGCGAGTCCTGCACCACAAAAAAAAAACGAGGGTTCAACTGTTATCACAACCTGACGTTGGTTTGACAACGAAGGACAGTTTCTCGTAAACCCCTTAGCATTCATTTTGTTTTTCAAGTGGGTTCAACAAACTCTTCTACAGGATTTGAATTGTAGCTTTTATTTGCACTCCCTACACAAGCGGGTAGGTTTTCCCTCCCTTTTTTTTAGTTTCGTTCAGCGTTGCCAAGGAGCGCACATGAGCAAAATAAACCCAATTTTGATTGGGTTCTGGAAGCGTTATCCTTTCACACTCCCACAGACAGGTGGAATTGTACCCTCTGATGGTCTGATGTTTCAAAACACATTGCGGTTTCCATGGGTGTGTAATCAAATAGGTAAAAATCGTTAGCTGCAAAAAAGATTATCCCCCTTTTTGCTATCTATTGCAATCAAGCGAAGGTTAAGCGTAACAAATTTTATCCGCTCTGTTACGTTCGTTGTTTTTTTAGCTCGCATTAGGATTGGCCTTTTAGTCTTTGTTTTCTGTTTCTATCTATCGTTTTTGTCTTTTGTTTTTGTTTTTAGTTTTCGTCTTTTGTGTTTAGTTTTTGTCTTTTGTTTTTGGCCATTGTTTTTTTTCTTCTCTTATTTATGTTTTCTTATTTGGTATTTTTTTAAATTTGTTATGTCTTTTGTTGAATGTTTTTGTTTTTGTCTTTTGTTAATACTATTTTTGTTGTTTTTCATTCATGAAGAAAAAAAATTTTAATTATACTTGAGTGTAAACTTTTCTTATTGTCCATATACATTTCAAAAAAATGAAATGATCTACTTAAACTTTTAACTTTCCATTCAAGTCTACTTGCTTTCCTAGTATCTCTTTATAAATAATTATTTTTTTATGTTTTTCCTTCGTTTTATTAAATATGAGACATTTACACAATCTAAAGCATACTTTGAATCACAAGCTACCGAGTAAGCGTGAACTCTCACCACATCAAAGTGAATGATATCCAAGCGTGGCCGAACGCTCTTGCTCACGGGAGCTATCGGTGATAACTGAAGCTTATGCGAGCTACTGATGAGTTAGCACTTGATTTCTAAGGGTTCAGGGATGTGTAACGATTTGGCTCAGGGTACCATTTCCTTTTCAAATAAGCTTGATCCAGATCAAGAGTGGAAGGTTAATTGCATTAACCTTTCCACTCACAAAATTCATGGAAATGCTACACTGTCTGCCAGCTAGCTCCCCAACTCCAGCTAGCTCCCCAATAGTCCGCGAAAGCTTTAGCAAACGAGCTATGTTACTGGTAGCACCGTGAGCAAGATTCAGCTCGTAAGCATATCCATCAATACACACTCTCACCAAAATCAAATCACTAAACACACTCACGCTCAACTCGTGTAAGTTATTTGATACAAGAGATTCTTATTCAGTCAAATTTATTTCATATTTCAATATTAAGGTAGTTAAGATACATTTGTTGATTATCAATGATTACTCTTTTATTTATTTTGAACGTTATTTTTACGACAGTTTCATCTGTTCTTATGCTTGGTTTATATTTTATCTTTATTATATTTTAATTTTATCTTATACTATTCCATCGTTTTAATAAGGCTCAACTCAAACCTTCTGCTCGCTGCAAACCTTTTTTGAATGAAGTTTAGCAATTGGAATAATCTAACTAATTTAAGAATTCCTTTGCGCATTTCCTCTCCACCTCTCAGTAGTAGTATTTCTTCCAGGACTAGTTCTGTCTGCTAAAATATTGCCAATTCCTCTTAATTGACTTGTGTCATCTTTTTTTTCGGGCTGTCTAAAAATTGTTCTGTTTGAATGAGCTGTCAGACTCTCTGAGCGATGGTCACAACGATGGCATTGGAATATAAGCTTCAATTTTTTCCCAGAGTTTCCGCTACATTTGAAGTGTCTTCTTGAAGGACCATCTACCTCTTGATTGACCTTTATTTAACCATCAGTAACAATACACTGCATATTCTAATCAGTCGTCAGAATATTCCTCTGAATGGGTTGCGAATGGACCCTCAATACAGCCTTATGACGACCGGCACCGCTATAGCATTTGTCACCTCACTATCTTCGTTCGGAAAATCCAAAATTCATAAAATCCAGATTGGAAAATCTTTGCGTTAAGGAGATTATTTATAGCACTTTGCATCATAATGAGATGTACTTGAAGTGTTTGCCGAATAGCACTTTAATGTCTCTAATTTTTGTTTGGCAATTTACGTGTAATAAATTAAGCTGGTATTAACTGAAACAAATTTAAATTTTTGTTCAAGCTGATGTTAATTTTCTAGGGGTAAAGCATTCATTTATGTCGCTCAGAATAAAATAAAATATAAATATGTTGCTTTTTTGCTTGTCCACAAACGTTGCTTTTCCGATCTTGATAAAATAGGAAATGAACACTGGAAAACAATGAATCCCAGTAATGCACGTGGGTTGGCATTTGATAATATCAGTTTCACCAGCCATAAACAAGACATAAACAAAACCCATTACCCATAAACACCCAATCTACTGTTCGAATTGGATGTTTGGTGTAGATCTTGTACACCCAAACCATTACCAACCCATCACTAACCATTGTTCACGTACATCGCTCAAAGGCATGCTAAACACTAATTCAATTAAGCACCTTGGCCCGCTGAGCACAGTTTTGTTAACATCAGACGATGCCTTTCTTTAAAGTGGCTGCTGAAAATGATCGGCTGGTAAAAAGTTTTCCTTTTGTCCTTTAAAGCACAAAGCAGCAAGCTCGCGGTACCAAGGGTATGAGGAAACTTTTCAATTGCGTTACTTTATCTTCAATAATCGCAGCTAGGGAAGAATGGATCCTTAAAAGCATTATCATAATGCAAACGATATAAATGAAATCGATAAACTAATTTCTCGTACATCAAAACTATGATAACAAATCCGGAACATAACTTTGAAACTCCGATTGCAATGGTTATAAGCTGGCCATTGTGAAGCCGCCGCTCATAACCGTTAATTACTCGATGGCTTTTCTTGTGTAAAGTGGAAATTAAAAGCAGCCACCGAAGCCAATCCAAAAGTGCACACCTACCTGCTCTAATTAAAACTTTTCAAATTGGATTCCTTTAATTGCTCGGCAACATTACGTGGGCTTCCATAGTTCATGGTTCAGGCTGCTGTACAAATTAATTGCGGCTTCGAGCCGCTTGTATTTCTTTGGCTCTGTATTTTTTTTAAACTAGCGCTTTACAAAATGTGTGAAAATGCTGTACAATAAGTCTCTAGTTTATCTTTATCAAATTCTGTATCAAGTTTAATCGCAAGCCTTTTCGATTTTGAACACACACCGACATGCAAGTGGGTGTTTTTCCTGCCCCGAACCGATCCGGCTCGTACCTTTTTACGAAGTTTCATTATTTGCATTAATGACCAGCTAAACGCCGGGAACGGACGAATGTACAGGGACGAACGTTCGACGAAGAGATTTGCTATCGGACTTAATCCCATTACTTCCACAAACTAAACCCTTAATCATAGCTCGGGTTCGTACATTCAAAGTCGAAAGGGTGAGGTTTCCCACTCGTTAAATCGTAACTTCGCAAGCGATCCCACCGTGAGGTGTTGTCGTTAATGTTTAATTTGCTTTTCTATTTGATTTGTCTCAGTGATTGTTCCTAGGGAGTTTTGTTTGATTATTTTATCATTGAATTGCTAAGCTTTTACGTAATGATTTTAAACGATTTTTGAAGCACGTACGTCTGCAGCAGGGTATTCAATTTCCATCCTCATCATTACGTTGTATAATATTCAATATTGTCTTACCTTTTATAGAGTGTTTTTTAGTCCATAAAACAAGTGTCTGCACTGTTGAAAACACTGTACGTATATTACTGAATGACAGTTTGAAACTAGCGACTAATGACGGAAAACGAACACAAAACACTCGATTAACCCTAAACTTTCCTTAATCTTCACGTGATACCAATAAAGAATGAGCAAAAATTTTGATGATGATACAAAATTTTTTTCTTTATTTTAGGAGCTTTTTCAACTAATTTTTTCAGCCATAAATATAGGTACCAGGCAGGATAAAACTTCTAAGCATCGGCAAACTTCGAACGATAGCTATACTTCTCCGATGCACACTTATCCAACACGCAAACGTAATACGCATATGTGTTTCGCTTCTAGCCGATCAAACGATCACATTATACGTAGCCATTTGTATATGTAGATACTCATCAAAACCAATATTTATGAAGAAGAAAAAATATAGCAAAAAATTACAAAAAAAAGTACAAAATAAGTGTGTAAAAAATAAACCAAAAAACATTAGAATGTGTGCATTAAACCATTTACTCAACCATATAAAGCAGACGAGAGTGGGCGAGGGATATATTTAATATTTAACACATAACGTCAATTGTACTATTAGCGTTAGAGAGTGTGTGTTTGTGGTAGAGAATGCTTACTGGAGCACAAGCAACAACAACAAAAAAATAGAAATTCTCTCGCAATTTGTGGCATGATAATGGACAGTTTGTTCAGTCGCATATTGAAACGTTTGTCTCCGGACAAAAGCAGGAACTTTGGGCTAAAAAGGTTTACTGGAACAGACTGTCTCCGATGGATGTGTTTGCGGACGAGAGTATTTCAGCTCCCAGCAAACGTACCTTTCTTTGAGCGCAGGCACGCAGGTAGCTAGGTCCACCACGTTATGTGACTGTGGTGCAATCCACAGACCACCAGCAGGATGGATGGTTTGCCCCGTTTGCCAGCTTTTCTGAGAGGACGTATATTTTGATATTGGCTTTGAAAATTGATTCATACCACTTTACTGTAAGCAAGATGTATTGGTGATGAGGAGTGAGTAGGTTTTGGATGATCTTTGGACGCCGGGCGCCACATTTGACGCACAACGAGTGTAAAATTGGAAAATGTCGTAAGTATTAAGGTTTGATGTCTACTAGGGAAAGTAGTGATTTGTGACAAGTTCTGGTGTCAAGCTGTGCTTTATAGAGTGTACAACGACACTGCCGCACAAATCGTATTTGTACTTGGCTAGTGGTAGAAATTCATCATTGACCAATTAAGATCCGTGCTGACGTGTCGACTGTCAATCTCCGGAGTCGGTGAAGCAGGAGCAGAGCACGGAGTAATTAAATTATTTACAACCATTTGTAGAGCTGCATAAGGATAAGGATGAGAAATGTGCATGGAGTTGGAGAAGAAGAGCTATCGTTGAAAACTGGTACGAGCCATCACGAAGCTCCGGTTGGAACCAAATAATACGGTAGCTTGGCGATACGCTCGTACACATAGCAGTTGTAGTGTATTTTTGTCCTGCCGTTGGATTGGTGCCTAACCAACTGGTGAATAATTCAATTGTGAAAAACTATCAAATGTATGAAAGCCGTTTGAGCGAGCTACTATGCTCGCCTTTTACGTGTACTTGGTATACACAAACAGCTGGCAAACGGTTATCATCCTCCCCTCGGTGGAGTATCATCCACCACACACACAAACGCGCCCATACCACATGCTCAATATTTATGTGATAATGTTTTCGACCCCTCAACATCATAAATGCGTCTTGCCTTGAGTGGATCGGTGGAAGTGGAGCGATCGGTATCGTGCACACAACCTCATCCCTCTCTATTGGCAAGCGTCTGGTACACAACACAGCCCTGACACTTTCCCCCTTTCGAAGCATAGCTAACCGTGCGTCTGGCATAGTTTTGTTGAAGACAGAAAGTGCACAACAGCGTACAACAACAGTTGTGAAAATAAGGCACAAGCACAAGATCATGTAACGGCCAGATGCAGCTTGGCTATGCTTCAACATTCGAAAGGGTCAGAGACATCGAAAACTTGTCAAGAGCCACGAATATGATGGGCATGTGAGGGGGTGGACTGTGATGGAGTGGAGGGGGAGGATGCATTTGCACCGTTTACGTGTAACGGCTTAGCGTACGTTTAGCGTATGAGCAATTGAGTTAACGATGGACTTTTTTTTGCTAATCTCAAAAGGCTTGCTTTTATAGACTTAAAATTTTGTTAAAAAAAATTTTTCTTTCAAACCAGAACCTCGACAGGTTTTGGCCTGTTACTTTGGGCTTTCTGTGACTTGTTTTACCCATACCCGGGTAGTCAGTATTACGTTCGGAGGAAGGGTCCGGATAGGATTAGATCCCCGGCCCAGGCACGTCAAGACCAGTGGTACTGTCGCCTCGATCACCAGACCCTCGTCAAGTTCAGTGCCGAAATTGTTTAAAAACCAACTCATACAATACTCAACATTGGTATCAAGTCGCGATTGGAATAAATGACCAAACATAATGACAAAAAAAAAAAATACTGACAGTGACATTTCAACCATAATCCAAACATTCATCAGATCTAATATCGTTTCTTTTCTTCGTTCTGCAGTTTCTATAATTATAGTAAAGCACACCAATATCCTTGAGCAAATGCTTATTAACATGATAAACTAAAGCTCCATTTGCTTTGTCCACGTGCACATTTCCAAACACCTCCAGAAAATTAGCAACCATTCGCCTCTGTGGGCCGACTGCAACGTTATACTAAAGGGTGGTTATGTTTTGCAATGTATATATTTCTACTATACCTAGGAGCCACGCACACATAAACAAAAACCTG
This sequence comes from Anopheles stephensi, assembly GCF_013141755.1. NCBI lineage: Eukaryota > Metazoa > Arthropoda > Insecta > Diptera > Culicidae > Anopheles > Anopheles stephensi. Next base: position 33,268,095 of record NC_050202.1, on the reverse strand, counting down.
ATCAAATGTCGGTTAAAACTTATCGTAAATGGACAATAAACTACAGAGGGTGTCAGATTTCTTGAAGCCTCACAGAAAATGGGACAGAAAAATTTCACCGGAAAATGGCAGAATGTTTAGTATTTCTTCAAATTCAAATTCTTCAAACTATATTCAAGTGTTTTTCAAGGAAGTTTGTGTTACAGAGTATTACGTTATCTGGTTCCTGTAATAATATTTCGAAATTCGATGTTCAAATGGAAGATATGCTTCATCCCTTGTTTTTTTATTGCTTTTTTTGCTTCACTCGAACGAATGATTCATATGTCGGTATATTTTGTAAAAAATTACAAATTTGTATTTCCCACTAAAATACCTGACCAGTGGAGGACCGTTTCGATTAATAGAGTCTTCTTCTTCTTCGTCTTCCTTGGCCTAACAACTTTTTAGGTCATGCCTGGCTTTTTTGACCTACTGGATTTAATGAAACGACGTAGTTCGACAGTCAGTCTTCACTACGAGGGAACGGTCCGGATAAGATTTGAACTGTTGCCGGTCCTGTCATATGAAGACCGGTACCACTGTCGCTTCACCACCGGACCGCCCAGGTTTAAAAAAAAAAGAATCACACATTGTTATACACACTTCGATATTTGCCAAAAAGTTATTAAATAAATCACTGTTCAATTGATACATTCTTCATGCAGCATCCAACATTGAATCTTTAAGTTAAATTTGAAGAAATGGCGATGAAGCAACTCTGTCCGATTGTCCATTTATCTCACGAGAATCTGACATTCAGCAGTCTTGGTTCCACTTGCGGCCATATAACAACCAACTATTATCAACTTTTTGCTTACCTGTAGGCGTACCGGGTGTGTGAAGAAAAAAAAAAAGATTGTGACACAAAAACTACAAATAACCACCCTCCTAGAACGTTGCCCACGTCTAAAAAGCCTAACCATTGGTTGCGATTTATAGAGGTTTGGATGTGTGTGTGCTATGCTTCAATAGTACTGTTTGGTTGATGCAAAACTTTCCTACCCACGATGATGATATGGGTAAAACTGCTACAGCCTCGGAAAGCTAAAACACTCAGCCCGTGTGTGTGTGTGTGTGTTTGTGTAATTGTTTCCTTTCACTCCATTTACCTTGACACTCGGAACGATGCAACCCACAGCGCCATTTCTTGCACTTCTTGGTACACAGAGAACACGTGTGCAGTCATGGGGCTTTCCACCTGCCAATAAAACCCGATCCGTTCGTCCGATGTCTCCCGGCTCGTCCGGAATGTCACCTCAACCACACCCCGGCCTTGCTGTTGCCGGATGCCGTTGGATAACTTTCATAAACTTATCATTCATAAATGATTCATGATCTGCTTATGCACACGTTCTCCTTAAGCTTCGGGACGGACCGAAGGTGCACTAAACTTTCCTTTCCTTGGCCACTTCACCCATTTTGGGACATACAAACGGAGCGAGAGAAAGAGAGAGAGAGACGGCTTTATACGCAGCAAGCTAGGCAAGCTGTCAGGTTTGTTTGCTTCTCAACTTTCCACACCATCTATATAGTTTATTCACCGGAATGCTTTTCCATCGAGCGAAAGAGGTTTTCTATTTTCCACTTCACCCATCAGAGACACTCACGTACACACACACACACACATCGCCACCACTATGCCGACTGCAGACGTACGTTATGAGCTTCCCTGATCATGATCATGATGTGTTTTTTCTTCGTTGTGCTTTGCGTTATTTTATTTGTTTTCCACGGCAACTTCCTCGTGCACCGAGCAACTGACACAGCATGCCGGGAGTTGATTGCCGCTGGTCAAAGGTTTGTAGCTAAACTTAAAGCGATACTCTAAACTCCTAACCGTTCGTGCATGTACGTGTGTGTGTGGGTTTTGTACTTTTTTCTCCCTAAGCCACTCATACTTAGCACCGAGCAGCGTACCAGCAGACAGACGGACGTTTCTGACAAGTTTCAAACCAGTTTTGCTATTTATTCCACCGCGATAGGGGAAAATATTTTGCACAATCATCGTTCATGCGCTATTTCATGGAGGTTTGTTTTTTTTTTCGCTTGTGTGCAATTTTATTTAAAGCTTATAAAAGGCAACGACTACAGAATTATTCAAGCGTATGATGTTCAAACGTAGAACGTCTGTAGTTCTATAGTCAATATTCGTTTGGTTTTTAGTTTGTTTATCATGTTATACTTCCCAAAATAATAAGATTTCTTCAACACGACAACACCCAATAGATATCCTGCATTGAATCTCTACAAGTTGTATCGATTTACTCACGTGGCACTCCGACCGATTTGCGATTTTGGGCTGCTGCAGAAGTCCTCGAAATTGTCAGCGGTTTAGCGCTGAATCGTTCAACAATCCATCAGAATCAGACCATTTTGATGAACTCATCGACTCCATCACCTCAGCTCAACTAGCGTCCACTATGTGGACGATGTACAATAGTGAGGTCCGTCTTGTAGCGAATGCTTCATTGGTCTTCCACACATATGGGGCCAAAAAGCCTTCACTTGAGCATCTTCCACTCGAGCTGAGCTAAAAGGTTTCGTCAGTTTTGGGTCCACAGTCCATGTCTCATTAGCGTATGTTAGTACTGGAACGGTAAATACTCTATTCAGTCGAAACTTCGTCCGCCGTGACTGGCGTTATGGATGGAGCAGTTTTCTCGGGTTGTTGGAAGCCAGCACTATTGCGCGGATCTCAACATCTATGTTGTGATCGGTGCTGACTTTCAACCCCAGATAGGAGAAGTTTTGAATCACTTCAAAGGTACGGCCCGTTATCGGTACATCACCCCTAAGTATATCAGTTTTTTGTTATCAACTCTTCTATCATTTTTGGCGTTCGGTGTTGGCAACCGTTTTATACGCATCGAGTAAATCAAAATGTAATACTCGCACTGATACAGAATGCCAAACATGGCAGCAGACACACATAATTAGTATCAAAAGCATATCTAAGCTCTCCCAAAATACAATTCTATCAATGCAGCCAAACCAAACCAAGCTTAAGCAGTAGTTCACACAAATTCATCTAATTACACACATTTCTCCTCAATACCACCGGATGAGATAATGCATTTATAACGAACCAACCCACCAGTGCAATCAAACTAACTATCCGCATCAAAAGACAAAGGCAAACCGTGGTCAAATGATATGGCCATTCCCCTACCCTTTCCGAACAACAAACAGCTCCCGCCTATGGATAATCAGCAGTTCAATCAATCAGTAAGCCCACAATGTCACACCCAATTAAAATGTAGATCCATTTTGCGCTTTTTCGTGTTGTTATCAATCATGGCGTGTTTCTGTGTGCAACAACAACGGCACAAAAAAACCCCTCCGGCACACCACGAAGAAAACCGCCATATTGTCGCGCGTCATTCGGCAGCCTATTCATGACCTTCAACCTTGAGAGAGTGAGGGTATAATTCATCCAGTTTAAAATCATACCTCCGGTGAACGGCACCCACCAAAACCCTGCCCTCCCAGGTGATAATCCTCGCCGAAATAGGTCTGCCGACTAATTTCACAAAGCTCTCAATTTTCACCACCTCGTCAGACGGCTCATGGCCGCTCTGCCTGCACAACCAACCGTCAGATAATCATGCGATCTACCGGTGGTTAGCAGAGGGTAAGGATTTGCGGGTGGACGGCGGTTGGGTGGATTTAATTTCCCATCCAAATAATCTCATTATCGTTATTGTTCGCGCTGCCATCTAAAACACCATTAAAACACACACACGCGCCCTCTACTCGTTCCAACCCCCCCACGCTGAACAGGTATTAGCACCATGCCCTTTGCCGAACGTTCACGAGATCATGGTACTTTCTTTCAACCATGGCGCTAGAGAGAGCGATAAAAATGCGGGAAGAACACGGAGAAAAGAGGCCAAATAGACAGGACCGATAAGATTCGTTACTCAGAAATGGCTGCCTACGAAGAGAACGTCAGGCTTCATCCTGGCCCTGGCTTCACCCTGCCAGATGATGAAGATTAAAGGAGTTATACGTACCCGGTCTTCTCGGAAGGTGGAAGAGAGAGAGAGAGAGAGAGCGTGTGTGGTGGAGCGTTCGGGAGCAGCCACAAGCAACCGGCCACAAAATCGGATCAGCTTGGCCCGGGTGAAGCACGTGTGCTATTTTTAGATTTCATTCATCAAATTTCAATGCACCTACACCTGAAGTGTGCAGAGTGCGCCCGTTTCCTGTTCGTGTGTTCTCTTTCACGAGTCTCCGCTGCCGTGAAGGGGCGCCAGTGCTGTCGCTTCTCGGCTTACCAAACGAATGACACAAACGGTCGGTCATTCGAGTAGCTCCCAGCTAGCATAAGCACACATTCTTCTTTCTTCGGTATGTTGAGCACGACAAAGATTGATGTCATCGCTAGCCAGTCGGCCAGCCAGCCAGCCTGCCAGCCAGTCCACCACCGCCATCAAACAAAAGGTGTGCAGACATAAAAAGTAAAGAAATATATCCCCCCGTACAGGTGGCACTGTACTCTGCGCATGGGATGAAGTTCGGCTCATCCACCTCGAGGATAGACGAATGTTCTATCTTTATTTGAGTTTTTTTTTCGTTTTGGCAGGAAGCCCAATAGCTTTGTTTAACTGTTTCATTTTGATTACAAACCTTCAAATAGATCCTACGTTTTTGGCTGTTCATTCTTCTTCTATTTGGCCTCACTCTCTCTCCCTCTCAGCCTTTCGACTTTCTGCAAATTCTTCACCTGTGACTCTGACACAGCAAGAAGTCAACACGGAGGACATCAAACGAGCAGTAGGATAGGTGTGGCTTTGTTTGGATGCCATAAGCATCAGAGCGTGTAAAGTGTTGAAGGGCTATGTTCTATTGTTAGGCCTTTCGTTCGCATCTCGTCAGGGCTCAGAAGATCATCTCTTCTGCAATTCTGCAAACGAGATAGGCTTCGTTCTTGTTTTTTTCTCTCTCTCTCCTTCAAAGCGGAGGCGTGAAATGAAGCAAAAGCGAAGTTTGCGTATGTACGAAAAACCGGTGACATTTCCACCTACACACGGACGATGGGACCGAGTCACGTCAGGGTTGTTAAAATACAATTGCTCCCTTATACAGCCGCCCGGCCGGCAGAGTAAGTACCTCAACACTTTTACGCTCCGGTGCTCGCGGTGTGAAAAGAGATGCTAATTTTAACATTTTTGTTGCTATTTTTCGCGCCAAGTATGAAAATCGACTTTTTCTTCTAACGTGGTGAAAGATTTTAAAGCTATTATTGAAGCTTCAGGTAATTTTTTTTTTTATTCATAAAGAACGGCCTGGCCGTATTGCTGAAGCTTCAGGTAATTATGATACAAACTTTTTGCTAGCGCATGTCGATGGAGACGCCTGGTGCCTCACGCTTACTAACTGGCTGGCGTTCTTTACGCCAGTTAGTTACCCGTGCTTTCATTCCCTGCACAGGGGCGTGTTCGGGTGTGCAATCGTTGTTTTGCTGTCCGACAATACGCTTATACCTACGTCATGAGTTAAGGTACGATGATACTGCAGAAACCACCAGCAAGCACTACCTACATCAATGGGCTTTCTCAAGCGGAATAAAGCTGGTGAATGTAAACAGAGCAGAGCTTGAGTTCTGCTGCGGTAAAGCCTTTGCTTGTCAGCATGGATTAGCACGGTACGATTGCTGTACTGATTGCTTGTGTTTCAGGCTGCATGTGACGATTGGGATGTGTCCCTCTGATTTTTTACTCAAGGTACACGGTAAAAATAGGGACAGCAATTGTTGCATGCAGAATGAACTTCCCCTTAGGCTCTCTCACTCACTTCTTTAACTGGCTCAAGCTTTAGCTCGTCCATTGTGAGTGGAAAATTTCCGATAATCATTCAAAAGCAACTGAATGGTTTGTTTCCATCGATTAAAATAACAGGCGCTTCAGCTTCATTTTCTCGCTTTAGTATCATGGATCATTGTTCTATCCACAGCGAAGCCAAATGCAGAAGCTTGTTAGGCACAGCATTATTTACTTTACCAAATTCAAACCAAATTCGTCATAGAAAAAACGTATAATAAATTAAACTCGATGGTGTTTAGAGGAAAGGAATTCAGACAATTCTCATCCCATTATAAATTTGCTCCAGTAGTTGCTCTTTAAGAACCATTCCCTTTAATTTCATTTTCCCCGAATTTAAGACATTCTTTACGCAACACACGAATCATGGTGGTTAAAAACACTTAAAACACAGCACATTACCTAATGATAAAGTACTTGAGCAGCGAAAAAAAGCCGCAACACACAACTTCCTCGGGATCAAGTTTCTTTTGTACGCAACTTACAGCTTCCTCCGAAACAACACAAGTTCGTTTGACGTGAGGTCGCTCAACTCTGGTTTAAGATTCCTATTATGCGTCCCAGTTCTTGGCAGCCAGGATTTTTTTGTTTTTTTGCCGTCCGACTACCAGCCCAATTGTGTGTTAGTTAGCATTCAGGGTTTACGAGAAGGCCGTTGTTAAAGTTTGAAGCAAATGACCCAGCTTATGGCTAATACTTCTCGATTAAACCAACCGTACAGTGCGTCGTGTTGTTTCGTCGTGTTACCAGTTAAATCAAGACGCATGATGAATGTGAGCGATTGGGTATTATTTATCTTCCTGCAAACACACCGTCACACTGGGTTTTGATAGCTACATGGACGATGAGCGGGCAGAACAATTGAATCACTCACGCTTGTTTTGTGTTACGAGCGCATTAAAGCAGAATTTATTATGCTCCTACCATGAGTGCGAACCGTTGCCATCTGTCAAGCTCAATAAATAAACCCAATAAGCACCTTGTTAATGAAGTGTATGTGTGTCACATGTTGGCCACACGACGCACAAGCTATCTAAAGGTTTTACTAGCTAGGATCCCATTTACAAGTAAAGTAGAAGCATTTTTATTTTAATCATTTCCACAAGCTGACCATCTGATAAAAAGCTTATTTTAAAGAAAAAATTCTGTTGAGCATGTGTTTTGTTAGCTCTAACTTAAAAAAATGACTTTAAATCGAATGGTACAATTTTTGCTCCTATTCCTGTATGATTCTTCACTCAACGACGGCCTCTATTGCTCCTCCATTATCTCTATTACTTGTAATTATACAGCCATTAGTTTGCTGACCCATGCAGCAAACTGTGTCACTGTTGAAAGCCGCAAACAATGAACACCTCACGACCGTATATCTCTTATTGTTTAATTGCTATTCCTCCGGTAACAGTTGCATTCGTACACGGAGTTTATGCATCCATTCTTTTTATTTATCAAGTTAGAATTTAAAGCTACTATATTTTCTATCAAGAAATGATAAAAGTCCTCCTCGTTTACGTTAATGTTTTATTCAAAGGATAACTTTACTTGGTGGTAGAGGGTATAGCGCCGTCTTTCTTCGCAAGGCAAGACTAGACTTCAAATCCCATCCAGGCCGTACTCTTGCAGTGAGTCCTGGGAACACAACTACAAAATAGTTCAAACGTCAATTGACAAGAATATACGATATTACTCATAAAAAATAAGTCCTTTCAAGACATGAAAAGCCAGCTTACATCTCTCTCTCTCCTAGATGCCATTCCAGACTATTCAATCTTCCCCATCAGCCGGAATAGTTCCATCCAGCGTATTCACGAGCAAAGATTTAACAAACCCATAATGGTTTTGACTTCTCCATTCAGAACCATTCCACCTGAAGGCGAACAACAAAAGCGTCTGCCCTTGAACCTTGCCACTCTTGCCGCGATTCCAAGATTTACCTTTCACGCTTGCAAAAGTCAACACCAATTGCGCCACGACACCCACGGATAGCACGCTTTCCTATTCATTGGAATTGTTTTCCACCGCCACCAGCTTGAGCGCACATTTGGGTGAAATGTTCTCCCAAGACCAAGAAAACGGCGGCCCTTGCGTGCAAAATTGATTCTCACCCGGGCTGAGGCCTTTTGTTGCCTAGCCTAGCGTTCTCTAGCCTTGCATGTGTTGAGGCAATGCTGTAGCTGTTTCGGTGTTTGCTTCTTCGGGGGGGAAGGGGGGGGGGGGAATAAAACTCCACAAACGAGTCACTGAGTGATGTCTGGTAAGGCTTTTGCTGCTTCTTCTTCGCTGCTTCTCCTGTAGCCTGCTGGACCAGTACAGGAGAAATTGAAATTAATCAAATTGTAATTAAAACACAAGTCATCTACCCACGGCATTCTAGCGACCGGATGGATTGGACGATGCGTGCGCTGGCCGGATCGGGATGCCGATGCATAGTGCCCGTCCCTGAAATGACATTTAATTTACCTTGTTAAGCTAACTTTTATCGCCTCGGGGAGGAGTTCTAACAAGGTGTGCAGCAATTTGTAGTGTAAACAAAAGTTTTGTAATGGCCTTTACGATACACTCCGATACAACCGCATAACGATCAATCATCATCTTGCACTAGCTGTTCAATACGAGCCCATACCTTAAAGAGTTTAAACATTTAAACGCTTTAAAGTGAAAATAAAACTCTGAAAGCTTGCTGGTACAACAACAAACAAACCCATTGCTTTTCGGGGGTGCAAAATGTCACACCTAATTCATTTTTAAACACACAAACACCCGTATTTTGCCTTTGCCAACTCCTCCGATGGACTTCGATGCTAAAGCTAATACCCCGACGGGTGTTTTATTGCAAAAATTCCTGCTCAAAAAATGCTGACGTGAAAGTCAGTCGTCAGTCGACTGCTTGCGCGGAAAACAATCACCGAGCACGAACGAAATGATATTTTCATGATTTGCGCCGAGAAAACTGAAACGCCAATCTGTTTCCACCGCACTGCCGAACGAACTCAGCTGACCCAGCAGACCCCCCCCCAGACCCGTTAGGGATGACTGTGATTTATGACCCTCGGGGGAATAACAAAAGCGTCACACACACACACACACACAAGCACAGATGTGTGCACATCTTTCATGGGATTCCGTGGGACTCGTCAGCGACATATCTAGAAGGTGGTGGCTTTGCAGTTTTCACCTGTTGCTTAAGCGTTCCGACGTTTGAAAGGAATGGAAGAAGCATTACCTTTTCCCGCCCTATCCCATCCGTCCAGCGCACGGTGTTTAACTGCCATTTTGCAGTTTTCCAACAGAAGTTTGACTTTTTTTTTTGTTCCTGTCGGACAAATACTAACATCCGAGTCAGGCGTACATAAAATCTTGGATGCCCTTTCTGACATCAGGTGCTTTGGCACGGAAGCTATTTTTAAGTTCCCTTCAACCAAAAAAAAAGGTTTTATCTAATAATGCTCACTAATGCAATCCTCCGTAGGATTCTCCTTTTACTGTTGCCATTCCCTTTGTGACAGCGCAAGAATTTGATCGCGGGCTACGCATTTGGAAAACTACCCTTCAATTGCCTTTTATTACCGCTCTTGGTGAAGTTTCTTGTGTGTGAGTGGATAATATTTCTGGCTTAATAAATTTAAGCTTTTTCTTTGTTTTTGACAAATATTAAAACTTTATTTATCAGGTTTTTTTAGTTTTGCTCTTCTGAGCTGTCACATTTTTCTTTATCTTACTTAACACATCTACTCATTCGACTACTCAGCTCGTGTTGTATTTGTGGCGAAATATCGGTTCCTGACCGGTTCGAATGATGCTTCTATCTCTCTGAAGACCATCCCCGTCTGGCTAACACACTTTGGTCACTTTGGAAGTGAAAATAATGAAATAAAGAGAACCTAAATTGATTTATTCGATTCCGGCTCCGATAAACGACATCGAGACGGTGGCGTTGCTTTCGCTTCGGTTAGTTAGAAATAGCTGAAGTAGCGGTAGGAATGTTTCGATGACCGTTTGGCGCTAACTTTTGATGTATGTTTCGATAATCTTATTGAGAAGAAGCGAGCCAGCGTGGCTGCTTCTTGACTAGGCAACTGGTTTAAGGTGCCAGATACGAAGAACCAAGTTTCAACTTAACTTCACGCGATTATGGTTAAAGATAATGCTTGGTCATGGTGATGTTAAAATAATTCCTCTTTATGATTCTGTCGTTGCTACCTTCGGCTTAGTAATGATTATTTACCGGCCTAGAGATATTCCATAGGAGGTCTTCATAATAATCGGTCTTAGTCTGCAGCAGTCGTCAGCTATACCACGCTTTTCTGACGAAGGCATTGCATCGCAGTTTTGACCCAACACACAGCCTCTTTTTCCATAAGATTTGTCAGTATAGGTCACCCAATGTCTTTCGCTTGACATAATCAGCCCAGGAAATCACAGCGAGGATTCGAATCTCCTAATGAGGAGAAGAATCCGAGTTCGAGTCCCGACCTTCACGAATATCAAATCCTAAGCGAATCAGACATTTGCGATCGAATCCGAATCTTTCTAAGGATTGGATATTCGGATCTTCTGTGTCCCGTATCTCGCAACACTACACTGGAGCCTGACGAGCCTTATTTGATTTAAAAATACTCACACTAGGCTCTTAAAAAATGCAGTACAATAACTTGTTACTATTGTCACAATTTTTGTATATTTGAACATTTGTACTCCTGCTACTAGCTACCAGAGTGGCTCGGTGGTAAAGGCCAAAACGGCGTCGGTCTTCACATGGTAGGACCGGGGTTATAATCCCATCCAAACTGGCCATCCCAAGTGAGGACTGACTAAACAACTACGTGGCCGTGCCAGAAATGGCACGCTTGACCTAGGCGGTCGTTAGGCCAAAGAAGAAAAAAATCCAGCCTCTACACCTGTTCGCATCTCTAAATTTCTTTTACATAGGCCCGAGCGAGTTTAGTGTCACAGGAACAGAATAGTTCTTTCTTAACCCTGGATTTAACAAATTTACGACAGCAATACGCATTTATCCACCCATTTATTTGTAACAGGTTCCAATTCGGAAATTGCTTCAATTGCCTTTACAAAGCCCCGAAAGCTATTGTTGCGTAAAGCCAAACGCCACTCCAGGAAATCTCCACAAAACATTAGCCAGTTCGATACTTTACGGTCACTAAATTGGCCTGTGAGGGTGAGGGGGTTTGGGTGAACAAGCAAAAAGATCCCAAAAATTATTACACTCTGAAAAAACCCCCCTGGAAATCCAATCTCACCTAAAAAAGGCCGAAGCTCATCGTAAAATCGAACACATTATTTGGCGCTTAAGATGTCCGCCATTTCGTGTAGCTCGGAGGTAAGCGCTACTGCCAAAATCACTTCCAAATCCCGTATCTTGCGCGTCATGGGCTGTGAACTTTTATTGGGACCAGTTTTTTTTTCTTCCCGCTGCGTGTGAGCGTGTATCTGTCTTTTCCATCACCCCGGCCAGGAATGGCGATTGTTCGTTTCTTCGAAAGTAAAACGTTCCCAGTAGCGATGCGATGTTCATCCTGAGAGATGAAAATATTAAACCATTTTACAGCAAAATTAGATTAAACCTCGACCATTCGGTCCCCCCATCCCCGGTCACACACACACACACACATACACTTTCTAGTGTCGGTGGAAAATTGTCGGGAAATGTATTTTTGACGCTCGAGATAACTCGACACGAGATCGTTCCATCGCTATCCGCAACTGCCAGACAACGAATTCGTTTTTTTTCGTTTCGTTTCTCCTCGAGCGGATCGCGAAAAGGGTTCCGTTTCGGTTTGGAACAACGGTCCAAAGGGGGTTGTGTATGTGTGTGTGTGTGTGTTGGCGGTGAACCGATTCGCAAAGTTTGGAAAGCAAGCAAGACGCCGAGATATTTTCCTTTTTAACGCGAATGATAAATAATGGGAAAGCAGATATCCCCACGAGACGGCCACTATTGCCTCTCGTTAGCGGAGATTCTCGTCGGCCAGCGGATCAAAATGCCAACGAACGGATAATGGAGCTGGAGTTGTGCTTTTGATACTCTTTTTTTGTAGCCTCCACTGCTACTTTCCGCCCCATAGCTACATTCAACAAGCATCCCGTGGCACGTGGCACTTACCATGGCGCTTCTTTAACACAAATTAGTCCATCCTTTTAGGGGAACGAGCGTAGAAGGTTTGTCATCAATTTAGGGCGCAGGCTTGCGGCTCAGAAAAACAACAACCAACCAAAAGAAGGCCGACTGTAAGATGCGCGAGGCTGAGCATAAAAATATTGTTCAAACCAATTTTTTTGGGCTACCGCTGTTTCAAGGGCACACACATAAGTTATGGTAACTTTGGTGGAAAAACAAACGGGAAGAGCTAGCATCATCCTCAATCTGTCCGAGTTCCGGGTTCACAGCCCAGGCCGGCTGGCTGAGCAAGCAAAAACTCGAAACCCGCATGGCAATATAGCATAGAGGCACATACATACCATTCATAAAATTCAATTTGTTGCACCTAATTAGGATGGGATTGAGAAGAAGGAAACCGGCACGCATCGTCGGAAAAAATGGTCCGAACCCCCCTGGTCTTGGGGATTTTTTACTTAACCGTAGAGCGAAGAAGAGAGATAGAGAGGTGGCGTCCAAAACGAAAAGGAGAGCGAGAGAGACAGGATTAAATCACAAAATCATTCCCTTCTTCCTATTACGATCCGTTGGCCGGTGAAGGAAAGGTTAACCTTTCGGAAAGATTTTCCCAAACCAAAAACCGGAAGGTCGCTCCGGTGATGAAAATGCATGCCGTTTTTTGCCATCCCATCCTGAGCCCCTCTGGATAAGGGTAGTTTCCCATCAGCTGCTCGTAAAAAATCGCACCGAAAGGTCCCGTTTGCATTTTTTATAGCACAATGAAACACGTAGCCGCGTTCGGATGGTTTCTGCCCGTGGTTCGGCAAACCCCCAGGCAAACCCAACCACAAGGTCACTCTTTTACAAAAAAGGTATCCCTTCCATATCATACCACCCAGTTTACCGCAAACTACCACCAGATCGCGCCAAGTGATAGGCGGAGGTATTATCCATGTTGGATGACAGATTTCCCCGTCTTCGTTCGGCGGAAGATCTTAAGAAGATTGTCTGTCTCGTGCACCTCGCCACCGGTTCCGGTAAAGATTTGCCCAAAGTCCATTAAAAATTGATCCACTTCCGGGTATCGGGACATCGCGACCTGTCAAGCCACATCCACCGTGCACGAGGCTGATTTTTGGCGGACACCAGCTACGCAGACGATTCCGGAGGAAGCTCACCATTCATAAGAAGATAAACATTGTTCTGTTCCCTGCCCCAGCCTAGTTGAGGGACACTGTCATTTGCTTGAAATCTTTTCTTGCAGTTGGATTTGGTTCGAAGGAATTTTGAGGAATTTTGATTTCGTGTGGGCAGGAGTATAATTAAAAAAAAATAAAGCTTGTATTTCATGTTTTCGCGGTATTTATGATATTTCGATGGTTATGGTTATGATACTTGTTCCCTTAGACCAAGCTTAATCGGATATTCCTTTTAAGCTAGAGACTCCCGCAACAGTTTGCCCGTTACAAGCTTACAAGTTGTTTGTAAATTACGTTACGTATTCTCTCGATGCGGCCTTTTATGTTACCTCCTTTCGCTCATCTCGTAATTCCCTTCAGAGCAAAGGTATTGGTCTAGGGAGCTCAAATAATCAAACTTCTAAATGCCACGCAGTGCGTTGATGTCAAACTTCGTCCCACACAGTTGAGTACATTCTGACCAAAAAAACGCACACACAACACCCTCCTGGGTTGCTTCAGTCGGGGGTCCGACAATATCCGCTGACGCCATGAACGTTGTCGTTGGTTGCGTGGAATCGAATTACACAGCAACCCCCCCGTGGACGTAACGCAGGGTGCGGTCAAACCGACGACTAATAGTTTTCGTCCTTCACAGGGCTTGGCCAAAACAGACAGGAAAGTGTAGCACACCCCCAGCCCCGAGTTGCTTCCCCTTTTCGGCACGCCTTCGGCCCTCGGCATCTAACGTCATCAACGCAAAACTTTATACCACCACGCGAAGGCGTTTATTTATCGCTCGCTTACATCCCACTGACGCTATCGCGTCCTTTGCCTGCGCTTATAAAACAACGATCAAACAACGGCTCCTCGATCGGGTGCAGGGACGCGGTGAGGATTGGGGGACATGTGGGCTGGTCGTAATGGGACGTAATGACGTCACTACTGTGACGCCTTCATTAGACGTGAATTATCCAGTGCTTCGGTGTCCTGGTCGTTTGCCGCTTAGATTATAGTGGCACCGGGCAGCCAACCCTTCTGAGCTGATTCCCCCGCTGTTGAATTCGTAAATCGAACTTTCCAGCCCATTGATCCCGGGGGCCGGTGAAATACTCCCCCGTGAAGACACTGTAGTTGTTCCCCTGCTGGGACTTTCACAGCGCTGGTCTTCCCTGATGCTTCCCACACGGCAGCCAGGGTGACAGTTTAGCGACGAAAATATGTTTTATGGACCGTACCATAACTGATGGTCTGTGAACGAGGGAACGAAACCGGGCGTTCAATATTTATCACCGTACGTCATCCACGTCTGGTCCGGTGCAGTTGTCCAGCATTTGGCACCATTTATTTGGGGTGATAAATATGAGGCGATAACGTCGCGCTATCGGCTCGGGTTGACACAGTATAATGCATTTTTTTTCTTTTCGGAGTATCCAAAACGCCGATTGGATCGTTCATATGTAGAAGGTCACATGTTTTATGGGGCATGTGTTACAATTGTGTATGCGTGAAATATCTCACTAGTCATTATATTGATGGATTTATGAAGTGAGACACCTTCAACGCATAGGTTAGAGCATGTATCACAACAAGAGCAACCATTAACAGATAAAGACATTTTTTTTTTCCTAATACCATACAGAATCATTCAACTCCATCCCACAATAAGCGCTAAGCTTCGTAGAGACACAGTGGTTTAGTTCACTTTTAATTATTGTTCTATTTTTCCGAATCCGAAAACTCCGAGATAACAAGGTGTGTTTGCATATTTTAATGCAATTAATATTATGTTCATAACCAGAATGACACTAAAAATAACACAGAAGAATTTTATAGCAAAGGAGTCTAACACAAAACTACACAAAACAGTAGTACAAGAAACAATACACTGAAGAAAAGTAATAACAAAGATAAGAAAGGATGAAAAAGAAAAACAAACACCCAAAGTATCATGAAAGATGAAAAAATTGAAAAAGAAAATCCAAAACTTATAAAATTAGCACAAAAGCTAAAGAGTTGAAAAAGAGATAAACAAAACAAGGAAATGTAACAACAACGATAAAAGTATGAAAAGGAACAAAAACAAAAAACTATGAAAAGTAACAACAAAGATAAAAAAGATATGAAAAGAAATGAAAATCTGTGACAAGTAGCTACAAATGAAAAATACGGTGAAAAAGAAAAACAAAACTAGAAGAAAACAAAGCAAACTCACCTAAAAAAAGCATCGAGAATATAAACGAGAAAATCAAATTAAGGGACGATGTATGGAACAAAAGTAAAAAACCACAATCACAAGATCGATTGAAAAGCAAACAACAAAAATGCTAACAAGCTCATTATGAATGAAAAAACAAACAACCCAAACCAAACCAACAAAACAAAAAAAAACGAAAAGCTTACTATAACGCACTTTTTCTTAAGTGTTGTGATGCACCACCAGAAAGCACCATTAACAATTGCACTTAAATATTTAGCCACGTAAGTAAACCACCAAACCAGCAACTGATATTTGCACTTTACCAAAAAAAAACATACAAACAAACCAAGAGACAGCTAAAGCCGTAACGCCTAGCGAGTTCATATATCGCTGAGCTGAGCCCCCGATGGCAGTGGGAAGCAGGGCAATAGTTTTATCGACGTGAGTACGTGTACATTTGCCAAGTTTAGAATATCTTTTTTATTCCTCTTATATTCACGATAAAGCACATGGGGCGATGTGAAATGAACTGGCAGGTGGCGCTGAACAACTCAACACTAATCAGCACTCAGCGTGTGAAGTGAAAAAAAAAACAGCAGAAAACCAAAGAAAAGTTTCACGCACACACACACGATGGGCGAACCGAAAGTGAGTGGTGTGAATAACGAAAAGAAAAAAAAATGGAAAACGGAAAAAGGGGCGATAACATAAAACAGATAACGAAAGCAGTGAAAGAATATTCAAACAAGAAAAGAGAAGAAAAGAAACAAACAAACGATCGTAACCAAAAGCCTAAAACATAGCATTAACCAGGTGAAAACAATTCATTTTAACGAGCCTAAACAAAAAAACAAAGAGCGGACAAACTCAAGCTCAGCCCCCACCCCAAAAAGGCAGATGGGGGGGGGGGGGAGGGGACGAAAGAAACAAGGTTGAACGTGATAAAACGATGAAAAAAGACTTGCTGTAAATAATCATTTAGTCACTTAAAACCCGATATCTCGGAGCTCGGATATCGTTTAACGCATTTGCTGCTGCTGCTGCATATGGGCAGGAGGATCAAAAGGCGACGCAGTAAAACTCTAAAACGAACGACCGTGGAGAACATGATTCCTAAAACCGATCCAGCGCGGAAAATAATGGTATAAACGTGTAAACTATATATATATATATGCCCATAAACAAATTAAACCAAATATTACACTACAAAACCTCCCACACAAAACCGCGATGGTGAATTAGGGTGGAATATTCCAACCCAAAACACTTGTCAAATTCAACGTTTAAGTCCCCCCAAGAAAAAAAAAGTCAATGCTCTAATGATCTTTAAAAAAAACACATTTAAACTTTGCCTGCAAAATGCAACTATCGAGCTACTCAACAAACAAAACAAAAAACTACTGCACAAAAGACGGGAGAAATACAAACCGCGTTTTCCACTACTTCGTTCGCGTAATACAACAAATTAAAACAAACACACACGAACACACACACAAAACGGTAACATGACAATCGACACCGGCCAATGTGAATGAGCTGAAATACATTAAACCAATAAAAAAAGATATTCACAACAACAAAAAAAACCCCAACCCGTTCCACCACAAATGAGCACCGAACCCTTGTGACAAAGGATGGACCGACTGTTAAGGTCAGCGAAACCAAAGGAAGCGATCGGAAGCTAGTTCCAATTACTACGCATGCCGTGCAACATTCAAAACCAATCGATAGCGATACAAACACAAGCGAAAAGAAAAACCAACAAACCAACGCTAGAACTATTCATTCCGTTATAAAACAAAAAACAAGTAAAATAACCCCAGCACGAGGTGGAGCAAAGGTGACGCAGCTAACTGTGACTGTTTAGAGCAATTAGAGCTGGAAAATTCAAATAGGAAACGATGCAAACAAAGCATAACCACACACTAGTTAATACAGAACAACCACAACAACAAAAAAAGGCCAGCCCAACCCACTTTATCGATGTGTGTTATACAGGAACAGTGTAAGAATGTGCGATAAAAATGAAGGAAATATCGTCTCTTTTTTATTTTCTTTCACTTCAAAGTCATGCGAAAATATTAGAACACAACTGTAAAACAATCTGCACCTTGAGTTTACTCTTTCGCGCAACAAGCCAACCAAAAGCAACACAAACAATAAAGAAAAGTGTTACAAATAACAAAGCAAAACTTGCAGTCAAAGGTAACAATTAAACAGAAACAACAAGTGCAAGAGAAAAGAAGAAAAAACTGCACCACCACTGGCTAGAGCTGGTGGCAAAAGTTGTGTGTCTCAACTGCACTATCAAAAAGGAAAGCAAAGTGTGCAACAGTGCAAAAAGGCAAACTACGACCGTACGACACACGCTAGAAAGAAGCAGCAACAAAAAGTAAACAAACAAACAAGGAACTTTACCTACGCCTACCATTCGCACAACGGTGTAAAGGCAAAATTGTTTATTCGCACGTCATAGAAATCGGCACAAAAACACACTCTCAGACACAAAAAAACCCCCAGTGAAGCAGTTGACAAAAGCAAACAATACAAAATATTACACAGCAAGCAGAGCAGTTATAAAGGGAAACATTGGCTAATTCAAACAACAACAAAAGCGGGAAAAACAAAACAAAAGAGATAAAAGAACAAACAAACTTGTATAATACTTCACCAAACAACAGTGAAAGGGAAACGGAAGAGTAAAAGAGAAAAAGTAAGAAGAAACAAGCAAACACACAGAGCGAGTGAATGAAAGCAGAGCAGATGCGGAGGAAGCAAAAGGAAAAAAAAAACGAAACAAAACAAACTCAAACACACACACACACACGAACAGACGAAAAACGAAAGCTCTTATTATACTGGATATTAAACAAATGGAAAACAAAAGATTATATACATCGTAAAATATATTATATATATACATATACTTAAAACATATAATGTATGTGAAATAAATGCCTCAGTCAGTATGAACAAAAGTTGATCGTTCGGGGCTTTCTTGTGCTTTCCAATATAGATAAATATCACACCAACAATTCCTGTGGTTGTGTCTAGTGATGGGAATAATTAATCCCAGTAGACATACGAATCTTCGAATCCCAATTCTAATAAGAATCCGAGTCCGAATCCCTTCTGCTATGTTTCCTTTTAGTGGCCGGGTGGGTCACTTCGTTCAACTGGCCAACCCAACCTTAAT